>NC_046335.1:11324642-11634732 GCF_000738735.6 Corvus cornix cornix
AGGTGTTGGAGTCACTGTCCCTGGAGGTGTTTAAGGAAAGACTGGATGTGGCACTCAGTGCCATGGTCTGATTGGTAAGGTGGTGTACAATGATAGGCTGGACTTGATGATCTCGAAGGTCTTTTCCAACCTAATTGCTTCTGTGCTTCTGTGGTTAGTATAAACTTCATGATATGTCCAGCCTTTAGTCACTGTCATGTCTTCTGAGCAGCAGACATAAGCAGAACCTCAGTAATTTCACTCAACGCAGTCCCCTCCTCTCAGGCTGAAAAAACGCTTTTTCCATGTTCTTACCCTGCACTTCAGGGAGATCGTGCAATTTCACTGCCGGGAGCCAAAGTCCTACCACACAGCTGAGAAGCTTTCAGCACCTTGTTACTCGTTCCAGAAAAACAGGCTGGATTTGCTGATGGTTTCATCATGTCATGGTAAATATTTCACTATCACTTTTCCTCTCCCTTTCTGCATGATCAACTTCTGGTCTCATTTGACTAGACTGGAGTGGCAGCTTTTGCAGAGCCTGCTGCAATATAACCTCATTGCTACATGGGTTATAATGAAATGCATCTCTTTTTGCCCAACACATCTTAATATCTCCATAGAAACTATATTAGGCCCCCATCTTCTGTGAGCTTCTGCAATGATAATCTTCTCTCTCGCTCACTGACTGGATTTTCTTCAGATGTCTCCAGGTATCTAAAATTCAATTAAATGGCTAGGAAAATGCAAAGACTTGGTGAAGAGGACTGGGAGCTGTGGTTTCCAGACAAGACTGGCAGGCATTTGGCAGTCCTTACCAGACCATAACTATACCTTTTTTACTGCAAATTCACACTTTGGTTGCCTCTACAGTTAAGCCACAAAAAGTCTTTACTTCTACCAAGAGACTCATTGCTGGGTACACACAAGTGTAATGCTTGTTACTGTAGAATTAAGCAGGTGTGCAAATGAGGCCTACTCAGCATCTGGAAGAAGAAAGTATCATCTGGCATTTTCTCTCAGTAAGATCTGAGCAGCTCATGCACCAATTGTTTATATAATCCTTGCTCTTTCTAACTTCGTCTCTATGCTCAGACCCTACAACTCCAAATTATGGCTTCACTGCAGTATTGCATTTCATGATGACAGAAGGAATTCCATCCTTGATGGTAAAAAGCAGGAACTCTCTTTGGTACGATCTGCACACAGAGCCGAGAATTTCTGGAAACAGCATTGTCCTGAGAGGAGAATCCTGAGAGGTTTTTCATCACTCCAAACCCACAGAAGTGGGATATAGACTTTAGCAGAGATGCAAATGGTTTTCAGTCACGTTGCATTTCTTGTGCCATGTATATACTGATGGCATCTCATTCATCACTGGAGAGTAGCACGGGAGAGTAGAGTAAATAACACACAGGTTTCCTTTCTGTTTTGACCATAAAGGTTGAAATTCAAATGAGAACAGGAGAACAGCTCCCAGAGAGCTGTTTCAACACAAAAGCATGGAGAAGTGGCATGCACTTCTCATGTTCATGCCTGGGGACAGACACCAGGCTGGAAAGTAGAAACTGTGAATCTTCCCCAAGGACACATTTTCCAGTGATCTTTCAAAAGCAACATACTGTTTTTCAGAAATGTTCGTCATCATGGTTTGACCCAGCAAGTAGCTAAACACTTCCCTCTCCCCCATGCTTATATCATCATTTTGTTCCCTTCAGTACTTCCAGACTGAACTCAACAGTGTTCAAGCTGAGGAAAGCTGCAGAAGAGCAGAGACTGCTCTTTTAAATCCCCACAGGGCTTCTGTTTGCCCCCAAAGCGGCCTGCAGTGGACGTCCATGTGCATTACTGAGCACTTAGGTTTTTTCCTAAGAGCATGCACATATTACTAGTAGCAAGATATAGTCCCCTGTATAGTTTCCTATCAAGAGTTTAATTCTGTCAGAAATCTGCTGGCTTGCAAAAGCCCACAATAACAACTTCAACAAAAGCTGGCAGTTCTGACAGCCAGTCTGTCTCCCTCAGTTCTCCCAAACACCTGTATACATCTATATAGACACACAGGGCAGGAGGGAGAGAAAATAAAATATGTCTTAAAGTTCTTTCCTATATCTCTGGCATTGGACAAATAGCTTTTCCCTCACAGTCTTTTACGTATTACCTCCTTCTCTGCAAGCTTATAGAGCAATTCTGGAGAAAAATGAAATATTGAAGGGCTAATCCTTTATTTAAAAAGCCACCAGATATGAATGGTTGGCTCTGACAATTTATTACCAGTTCTGGGAAGATTGGGAAAATAAATGTTTCATATCTCTTTGCAAGTGACAGATGAAAGGAGGAAAATACTCATCAGCTCTAGAGAGCAACAAGTTTTCATTTTATGAAAGAAAATTTTTAAAATGTCAGGAATTTAGGTATTTTCTTCCTTAAAGCTCACTGCTGATACTTTCCTAGAAGAACTTTTATCTATTCTTTCTGTTTTACATCCACAGTGGAGCATTAAGATCTTAGATTAGCTATTACTTCAAAAGTTCAGCATAATTACAGGTTTGTACTTTCAGGTCAAGAGACAGTCTTCTGAAGGCATATAACACCTCATGTTTGCTCTGCTCACCCAGGTTATGAAAATTGTTTAGGCCTTGAGCTATTCCTTAGCCTGTTTTCCAGAACAGCTAGCTAAGTAGTAGCACCTTCTCTCTCTGTATATTTCTACTACTTTATCAGATGTTTGCCCTCATTATATCCACTGTTTTCCTCTGTCCCCTCTCCTTTTTTCAAACAAAACTGTTACTCATGCACTGAGAAGCAAATAATAAAATACTGTACTTTGCATCTGGAGGACAATGTTCTAGCTGAGCCCATGAAAAGGCATAAAAGACCCCCAAAGGAGTAAATTACACTCCTGAAATACAGTATGACGAGCTGCCTCTGCTGTATTCAAGACCAGACCTGTAGCCATGCCCTTCACATTAGAACCAGACTAAGAGAAATAACTAGCTGATAGGGGGTATTTGGAGAAATTATTGCTGAGTGCCTGCTCTGTAAAGCTGTTCCACAATTCCTTGCTGCAGATGGACCACTGAAGAATGGTTGAGAAAAACCATAATTTCAGTGTCAATCAATTGGCCTGCTTGCATGGCTCTGAGTGTCTCAGCTTTCAGCAGGCAAGGCAGAAAGTCCCCTCACAGCAGCTACAGGGCAGGTCTGAACACAAATAACATATTGCTTCCCACACGAACACCTTCACTGTCTTTCTAAGGAATGCCTGATGGAGAGCCATATATTTTGTGACACCACAAATAGCATTTTGCAAACATGATTTGGATATCAGTTAAGATTGTGTGGTCACTTCCATTTTCTCTGCCTAGCTGCTGTAATGCACAGGTAAAAGACAATGGCTTCTTAAAATCTATTATTCCTCTAGAAATGGGTTTTAATTTTGAGGTGACTGTTGGCTTTTATGCCATCATTGGCATGCATCAATTTGAACACAACCCACTGTCATGATTCTGCCTTGTGGTTCCCCTTTACAGAATAGAGAGATAACATCTTTGTTCTATATTTATGCTGCTTCCTTGTTTTGAGCCTCCTCCGGTGTTTAAATGCACATTAAACCCGCTCAGATCTCAATGTCTCTCTTTGGCAGTCATACTGATCTTCATGGAAAAGGCAAGCAGGTGTGTATGGCTCCACAGATACTGCTTTTCTGCATCTGCTCTCCTTGTGCTATCCCAGAAATAAAGTGATCTGGATTTGAAACATGAGAGAAAACATCAGAGTTCTGTTAAGGAGAACCTATGCCCTGGGTTCTGTATCCTTCAGAACATACACCCTGAGCAGATTGGCATAATGATGCCAGTAAAGTCAGAGAGACAATTGTTAATCTCTTCCTCAAACCCCAGGGGCTTTGCAGGAAATAGGGTAGGCTTTTGGACTTCTATGTGAGTGCTAAGCTAGTTTCAAGGCTGGGAAGATTAGTCAGCCTTCACAGGTAGACTATTCTCAGCAATGGTCTTTTCACCCTCCTCTTAGCAGCCTGGAAACCTCATTGGTAGGTTGTATTTTAGGTAGAAATCAGTAGGTGTTTGTGAAAGTAAGTGAGCAAGACTGTACACTGGTCCTCAATAAAGGTGATGCAAACCAGAACTACATCTCCTGTTGAAATTTATGACCCCCTTCCCTCCCTGGAGCCAGAAAAGGCTTTTTCCTCACTTCCTCTGCTGGAGACACGTTTATGAAGCTTGAAGATGGAGGTCATTGTCCCTGTCATGGAGGTGTTTACATTAGGCAGACTGACCTGTACTGGATGAGTTATGCCTCAGATAGTCCCTAAATATTCCAATAAACAAAACTGTGATTGAGGGCCACACATAGGTGGTACAATGGCCCTTCCAGAGCTGGAAGGTGCTGCAGTGTGGGGACTCCACAGCTGCTTTGGATTTTTCCTTTCCTCTTGCAGTTCTAAAGGGTGTGAGAGTCTGACATGGAGGTTTGCAGAAGACACCAACTTAATTAAAAACTTAAAAATGGAAATTGTCCCTGTAGAGCAATGATGGATTATTTAATTCTTTCTAGACAGCATAGGATGTTGATCTCATCTCAGTTGAAGTTTTCAGATCATGAGTATTTGTGCATTCAATATAGGATACAGCAAAAAGACATTGTTCTAGTCAAATTACACCAAAATTAAATTCTCCCTGTAACTGAAGTGTGTTGGACTGATAATCTTGAAGTAAGAAGATGAAAGCTATCAGCATCCTCTTTGTACACACATATGCATTACATTTCCAGGGCAAATTTGTTGCTGTTGTGATCAAGACCAAAAAATTAGTTGCATTAATAAAATTTTCAGTGTTCCTATGCTCTGAGTCCATCAGGAATTGCTTGCCCAGCATGCTAGATGCTTTTTCTATTCTCAGCACCAGTATTTGGACTCATTCTATTCACAACTGAATAATACTAGCATGTTTTTATTCCAAAATTAATTTTCAGTCCACACTTGCATTTTTGTGTGGCTCAACAACAGTCAAACCCAGGGGCTCAAAATGTGATAGAAAAATGAATACAGAAAGTGTCATGAAAAATGCCAAATGAAAATTCAACCTCCAGTGAGTACTGACAGAAAAACAGCCTTTGTCTCTGAAACAAGGTATCATGAAAGCTGGTTTTGCCATAAAAGTTTTCTAATTATACAAAAATAAAACTCACAGCAAAGGCCCATTAATTCATCTGCCCAATGACGTATGACATGTTACACATACCAAACAGAGGCAAAAACCAGAACAAATTTCCAAACATATTTAAAGAAAAAAAAAAGAAAAGTCTCTATTTCATTGAAAACTACGAGAAGAGTCAGATAATCCAGGTAGGAAGGCTAGAAGGTAGACTCCTTGGAGATAAGCAAAGGTATAATTTATCAATTTTTACAAATATTAATTTTACTGGGCCCTTTTGGTTTCATTGCTGTTAAAATGATGAGAACTAGTCTCATTGGAAAGCACTTACTAAAAATATGAAAAGGATTCAACAAGACTTTTTTTTTCTGCACAAACCTAGGTGTAGTATGTATAGTTTGTGCCATCAGCTTGCTCAGAATAGAGAGCAGAGGTTACATTTCTGAAGACATTGATGGACTCCCCTCAATGACATTTTCAGAGCCATTAAATCATCAAAAGACACTGGAAAGGGAATTCAGGTGTGCAGGAGACCTCACAGACCTGGGATATTAATTATATTTTCTTCTTCACCACCACATGTCATATCAAATTAAATGTTTATCTTGCAGAAATCAACTTTTGTTTGCATTATTTCCTCTTTAGCTCTGTTTGCAGATAGAAACCTATGGCTCTTCTGTTTTGAAGGGGGAGTGCCAAAATACAAATTTAGAGGACGCCCTCTTGAGCAATTTGAGGGTGAACTCAGCTTCCTGTTTCTACCTTTTGGCTTTAATTTCTTGAGAAATAGAGTATAAAAAACTTTCTGTGCCAGCACATCAGGGATAAAATCTCAATACGAGCTGGCAACAGCAGCAGGAAACTATCATAAATATCTAAGCACTTTTCTGTTCCATCCTGTGCATTTATGGCTAAACTAAGAAGAAGAGAACAGATAAAAAATAACATGGGGAAGGAGGAAATGAAGAGGATGATATCTGTATTCTGTATTAAAATTCCCCTGAATTGTTTTGAGTTACTCATAAACCTTTTCTATACATAAATGATTACTGAATCAAATCTGAAAACAGGGCAAGCTAGGCCTTAAATCCATCTTTATATATCTGGAAAGAAATGAAATTGTATTAGCACGGACTTCAGTTGTGGAAGCAGTCACGGGAGGCAGTCTACCACCAAACAGTAAAATATATGCAGCTCTGTAGAACAGTCTATCATCTCTTAAGTGCAATTTCAGTTCACAAGATAACTCCTGATGACACTGGACCGATGTTGAAGGATGAATTGGAAGCAATGATAATAACTCATTGATGCTGATTGAGGTAAGTAGGATAATCTCACGCACAAACAGACACAAACACAGTTCATCAAAGCTCAAGAAAGTTAATGAAAGTTAGTGGGAGGAATATTAAAGTTAATTGGGATTTTTTTAATGAAAAAATTTTATTAGAGACTGTTGAAAAGCTACAAATCAGTGCATGAATGAAGGCAGCAATTACCGTGGATGGAAAATGACAGAAGGAGAAACAGGAGAAATAGATATCAGCATAAATTAGAATTTATGAAATATAGAAAACTGATGAGAAAATCTAAGGACACAAGGGAAAAATCAACGTCTGGCAAGAAAAATAATGTTATGAATATTTATGGAAAGATAGCTTCCAAATTTTTTATATAAATTCCTAAGATACATTATTTGGTAGCATTGGAACACACACATTACTTAAAATTTTAAGTGATACTGCAAAAACAACACTATTTGAAAATATTTATAATCTATGCTTGGGAAAAAGCAGGTGATAAACATATCCAGCAAGAACACTTCTTAGTTCACTAGCTGATAAAAGGGCTGTTATATGCTACATCAGTGTTTAAAATTTTATTTTTTAAAGCAAGTAGTTCTGGAGAATTTGCACCCAAGAATGCTGCAAAGTCTTCATGGCAAGTCCTGGACACTAGCATTCCTACTGTAGAAAATAAATTGTGGAATAAGTAGGAAATACAACAGACGAGAATCTTAATACTTATGATTGCTTGGCAAGGATTAGGCTAGTTACTCTACTGTCAGTCAGGCCTGAAATAATGGAAAATTCATCTAGCTAATAAAGGACAGGAATATAATTAATGCCAATCAACATCTTCTAATAGAAAATAGTCTTTTTTTTTTCATTTTCTTAGAAGAAATTTTGATGTACATAATCAACTACAAAATATGCCTGACTCTCAAACTGCTTTTCCACATTACTGAATTCTCTGGGCAGAAAATAAAAGCTCTCCACTGTATTGCTAAAATGAACAAAGGCCATGGAAGTGGCAAACTGGAAAATGTGGGTCTCAAAGAAGAATGAAGTGGAAATACCTTTAATGAGGTCCATCACAATACAGCTTCTGAGTTTAGCAAACCTACATAAAAGAAATGTTTGCAAAACATAAGTAATAGCAAGAAGAAGGAATTATGGGTGACTTAAACTACATTTACTTCTCCCCATTAAAATAAAAAAATCCAAATGTTTCCTCCATATAAAAAATTCTTTGCCAAAGAAGGAAAAGGCAAAGTGAAAGCTGTTTACCAGTGTTATAAAGAAAATCAATGCATTATGGTCTAATGATGTCTTGGGTCCCTAAACCGGAGGATTAGGAGTCTGTTTTCCATTCCTCCCAATTGCAATCCATCCTTGCAAGGTAAGCCTTCCTCTCACAGTTGTTCTTCTTAGTTCTTCTTTGCAAAATCTTGAAGATTTTCCAAAGAAATATGTCCCTTGTTTCAGTGAAAAATGGTTTATACTGTGAATGCCACTTCAAGAGTAGTAGGGAGTAAATTTCATTAAGATGTTTTGCCCTCTTGTCAGTACACTAAGCAACAGGTGTCTTATAAACTAGAAAATAGCCACTGAAAGGGATAAAGTTGAGGTCACCAACAGAAGGATTGTCTGGGGGCAAGGGGGTAAGGCATAATAAAGGCCCCTTTACCAAAATGCCATAAATTTGAATTTGCAGTTTTCCTGGATCCAAGACAAGAACTCCACTTCTCTGCCTGAACTGGAGATCTATGACACCACAACACTGAGCACCACTTCTTCCTTCTACATTATTTTTATATTATTATTTGCAAATCAAAGTCTGAAACAACTAAGCTGCACATCTGAAATGCATTTTGCATGTTTTCCAGGGCCAACAGCTGGATTTTCAGAAAGGGCAGTTTATAAGTACAAATCCTCCCATTGCAAATAAATATGAAGGGCAGGTGTGAGCAAGTGCCTAAGAGCCACTGAATATACAGCCAGTAATACACACAAGCATTTGAGAGGCACATTAATATCTGAAGGTTGAATTCAATTATGCACTATTATTTTGGCACTAAGATGTCAGTAAAAAATATCAGTGCTGTTATTTGCCCTGTGCCTTTGTTACATTAACATTTCTGCCATGTGAATCCTCCTTCATTCAGGCCTTACCACTCCTAGGTGGAGGTACAGTGCAGATCTATCTCCCCTCTACAAGATTGTTTGCCCCTGGTATGAGTCAAAGCACCCCATTATGCATGGTATCAGACTACCATGAGTAATCTGCTTGAAATAAGAGAGGCTTATAGCTCTGAGCATTCCACAGAATGCTGTAATCATATGCTTTCTTTGCAAGTGTTCTCAGAAGTACACAAATTACCACCTTTATTAGAGACCAGCAAATATGTTTGGATAAAACCGGAGAGGATGCATGCTATCACTTGAACCACAAACCAAACATAAGCCTTTCTACTTATTATATATAAAAAAAAATCACTGCATTATTCCTTCTAAACAGGAATTTTTACATATCTGCATTTCTTGGTTGGGGATAAATAGTATTTAGAAACTAGCCCGAAATCAGACAGCACTGGCAAGCTCCTAACTTAAGCTCAGATAATTTACAAGCATTTTAAATCCAGTGAGACTTTTGATGTCTAAACAAATGGAAACAAATCTCTATATGGTTTGCTGTGAATATTTCATCTGAAAGGATCTCACGTTTGCCAAGTAAAGCTGTCTTCCTTTTTCCCCTTAACATTACTTCTTAGATAAATAAGGACATGCTGCCATGTTGAAGAGGAAACACAGAACCTGTGCACATATGCCACAGATGTAAATGATGAGGAAGAGCTCATGAGAACACACATATTAAATGAAGTTAATGAGAATTGAAATAAGGATTATGAGATCAAGCATTTTATCCAGATGCAGAATGATCAGAAGAATTCCATCAATATTAACCCAAGCTATATGCTCTTTAAACTAAATATTAGGTGCCTAAAAAATGCCAGCTGATCTGGCAAGTCTGAATGGCTACCTTACTGATCACAAACAGGAACAGTCATGGATGCACAGCACTGCCTTTTTGGGGAGCCTATTTCACAACAGAGACTTGCTCATGTACAGTGCTGGAAGTTTCAGAGGCAAATATCATTGTTTCTGCAACAAATTGAAACGTGATTGAAATGTGTCAGATCCCTGTCAGGCAGCCACAGTAAGCAATTGCAAGGCATAGGTGGGCTTTCTGTACAGTTATTGGATGAACTGAAAAATTAACTGCTCATTAGCTTCATTTTTTTTTCATAGCTCCAATAAGTGTAGTCATATCAGGCCCTCTCTTGCTCACTCTGTATTACAACATATTCAGTCTTTTCTGTTTGGCTTCACTACCTTTTTCACCCCTGTAGAAAATACACTTTTTCTTTCATTATGGATGGAGACAGCTTCCCAGGCACCACTGTGGTCTTCCATGTAAAAGTCACATCCTGGAAGCATCAGTCAATATCGGCCTTTTCAAGAGCACCCAAATCCACTGTTGTCAAATATGTGGGATGCTCGCAGTCAGCTCTTCTGTCCTTATCAGCCACTTGTTCCAGTCCAGTGACCTTTCCAGCACAGTAAAAGCTGCCAGCGTACTGCAGACATGGTAAAAGTGTGCAAATGCCAAGTGCTTCTAAATGTGCCCACTGTCTCTTGAAATACAAGTCCTTGCTTTCTCTCCGCCAAAAGAAATCTCTTAGATCATTGTGCAAATAAAGACAACTTGAGGTTATATTTATTTACATTCCTTAAATTCAAACAAGCCTCAGGAATATGTTTAAAGGCTGTATGACTTCTTTAGAAGCTTGCAGAAGATATATAAAGTGAGTACACGCTTTGTAGATCATATGGATATCAAACACTAAGGCAAGGGCTTCCTAAGGGAGCTAGCTGTCCTAGTCACTGCAGCTTCTGAGGACAGCTGGACACCTGCTTCCCTTGAGGTCTCAGAAAATCATGAAGTCCTAACGAAGAGGCAATCAAAGTCTTGTAATGAGAATTTATAGCTTATCGCCTTCTTACCCGTTCAGCTGACATGAAAGAATTTTAGAAAGGGAACAATGTCAACCTTTCACATAGCTGAAACTTGATCTCAGTTGTATCAGGGTGCTGGATAGCCTTTTAACAAGAGGAGAGGTGGAATTAGGCAAGTGATTAATGCCCACTGGTTTCACAGACAGTCTGGCATAACATATTTTGCTAGCAGGTCAGTCAAGAAGCAAGATTAGTTTTAGCTCAGAGCTCTCTGTCTCCCCTTTTATGATAAGATTTACTAATTAATTAGAGTAACTGAGAATATTGATAAATAGATATTTCTAGTGTACATTTTTAATAAAAGTCTACCAGTATTGCCAACTGCTTCTGATGTCAGAGTTTCCTTCTTAGCCACATACTACCAAAAACAGAAGTTTTCAGAGTTTGAATGACAAGTTACCAAAACCAAACACAATGATGAATTAAAAAACTAATTCTTTTACAGAAAAATGTAAGACTATTGTGACTAGCTGTTATGAACCCCAAGATTGTTGCTTAAAATCCAAATTTTAGGCCATTTAAACATTATATTCCTATCAATGTCAGACAGCAACAATGATGAAACATATCTTTGCTAAACTGCAATGACATAGTAAGCATAGAAATTGTACTTTCACTTACACATCAGACTCGTTTACAATTACCACCTTTGGCCTCATAAATACAGTCACAACTCAGTCCTCCACCTATGCAGACTACAGTCCTTTTGATAACCTAACTCTAGAGATCTCCAAGCAGAACCCTTCTGAGTGAAGAAAACTGTGTGAATGACCACAGATATAAATGAGAATTTTTTTCCCTACCTCCTTCACTTTGGGCAGCATTAATGGAGTTTAAAGGGGAATGTGACTTTTTTTGAGAGAGCCAGAGTCTCCACAAGGACACATGCAAAGAATGAAGTTATAAGCCAAATCCATGTTTTCATAATTTTTCAATCAGAATTTTCATTGGTACTCATTATGGTTGGACTCAATGATCTTAAGGGGCTTTTTCAATCTAAATATTTCTATGGTTCTGATTATTCACGATGAATGCAATTCCTCCATGGGCAATTAAGCTTAATTTAGCATTCCAGCACACAAAGGAAAAAAAAAGGAAAAAACTATGCATAAAATAGTACAACTTTGTATTCCTGCCAGCCAGGAAGTAGTTGAACACCTAAATACACAGGTACTTCTTTAGTAGGATTTTCAAGTCATGCGAATTCAATAAGAAGCAGTACTGAAAATTAGGGTAGAAATCACTAAGAAGAAACACATTGGTTGAATTTATTCAGATCTTATTCATGTAGTACAGGAAGGGGGACATTCTTTTCTGCGACAGAGAAAAAAAGACAGACTAAAGCCTGAAGTCCCTAGTAGTATTACCTTTGAAATTATCCCTGCATCTATTAGAAATCAAGATTTAGATATTCCCTTTTAACCAGTGCAGCATGTTTAATTTTTGGTTAACTTTTATAATGAGTTATATAAGTGAAGAAATATCTTCTCATTTTGCCTCTTCTGCCACATCTTGTAATTTCTTTGCTAAGCAATCTTTTCTTCTTTGTGTTTCATAAGGTAACACAGCTGTGCACACAGATCTGCAAATAATAGCAATAACAACAGTAAGAATAAACTTGAGCAGTTTTTTTCCTGTGCATTACATTTCAGAATTAGGCCTAAAAAAGTTTTATTTCCTGCTAATGGGAATCATAATTGCCCAGTTTTTTCCTGATGATAAAAATAAAGTCATACTTTTATTATGGCTGCATATTTTAACACAATTGTCATTTTTGGATTTTGTGCAATAATTAAAGACAAAACAACAATGCTGTGCCAACACCCAACAGCATCTTTACTTAGTTAAGCATAATTGTAGCAAATTTAGACAAATGTTGTAATAAAATAATCTATAGTGTGTTGGGTTTTGGAGCTGAATATACAGAAACACCTGCCTGTAGTTGTTGCAGAAAGTATTTCCTCACATAAGCTGTACACATAACCAAATAATAGAGTTATATCAAACTGTCTATTAAAAAGATTGTATCTGTAAATCCTAATCATAGCATTCATAAGAAATACTGAAGGCAATTAATATTAGAGTGATACCAGTCCCTTGAAAAAATCCAGAGGACAAAAGGCAGCACAGGGGAGCTTTAATTTTATGCTGGTGAACACTGTGGGTTTTTCTTATTAAAATTTAAATTCATTCTCCTTCTTATAGCAAGCAAGACTGTTTAAACATTGTACTTAGAAAAAAAATGTTAGAAATGCTCCTGCCAAAAGGACATTTAACAATGAAAATGCAAATCTGAAATCTAAAATAACTTGCTGACCCCCCCACAGGGCTTCATGGCAGTAGAAAGAAAAATCAAGGGTCTTCAGCATAGATGGAGCTAATCTTGAGACCAAATATTTTCTTGTATTAGGGATTTTTCTGAAGCTTTCTGAACCTTTCTTTTCTCATACTGCTACTATCTGCCATAATCTGGTATTTAGCAGAAGGATTAACATCCGGCTGAGAATTGTCTTTACCCCCCAAATTCTATTCAGATTTGTCAGACATATTAAAAAAAATTTTTGCTTCTTAGGGAGGAAAAGGCATAGTAGCATCATGAAAACAGTTTTCAGATATATTCTTTTCCAGAAATTTTTACTTGAAAGTACAACACTTATGAATTTCTCTCGCCAGTTTCATAGCTGAATACACTACACATAATATATACATTTTCATTCACATTTTAAAGTTAATTACTTTAGGCATCAATCAAATTCCTTCTGAATTTACTTTTCTAAATATATTCAGTGATGGGAATATTTGGTAAAACTATTAATACTGAGGAATATTTTGGGGACAGAAAGCTGATTTGAAATATTGCATTGGAAAGTTAAATTTGAAAGTAATTGTCATCTCTTTGGGGGGAAAAAAAATCATTTTTTTGTTTCACTGAAAACCACAGTAATGAAGACTTCATTCCCACCTCTAGCTGCCATCAAAGTGTTGTTTCTGCATAGGAAGCCAGTAACCATTGCCTGACTACAAAACTGGGAAGCAGAGACAAAATGTCTTGAATAAGGTTGCCAATAAGTATCTGGACTGGGAATAAAATTCAGACCAACTAGTCAGGTGTTCTCTCACACCTCTGCCCATGAAATCATAATGGTTTGTTAATTAGTAGAATAGAAACTAAGAGCAACATCTGTATTGGTTCATAAAAATGAATACTGATTCCAGTATTGCTCTGCATCCACTGTCACAAAGGAGGTGCCATACTTGTTGGCTAAATACTTCTTTAAATTGTCCAAACACTTCTGATTCCAAGCCCAGCTGTTGTGGTAGTTGAGCTCAATAAAGGATATGAAAAGTCAGACAACTTGGGAGCTGGAAACCAGGTATTAAATAGTGAATTAACAAAATGTTGTTTAGTACAGATGTGGTTTAAATGCTGATGGAATCTATTAAGGAACTCTGCAAGTGTCCTTTATGTCCACAGAGTGTTCTGGATACAATGACTGTTCCCGATGATTTTTTTTTTAATTGAAGGACTTGGTCTGCAGAACACCGACATTCTAATCAGAGGGCTAGAGGAGAAACTGCAGTCTCATACGTTTAACTGATGTTTCCATGGATGCAACTGACTTGATCTGTAGCTTGCAAATTTACCTTCAATAAGTGGCAAAACATATCTCACCTTCCCAAAGAATTGAGTGTCAACATACAGATATCACCTGTCCATGCAATAAATATGAAGCCGAGGAATGGAGTGCAGAATCAAGGAGAAATGCACTTGCATTACTAATCTGACAAACTGCAGCACTGTGTGCTGGGGAATCTTAATCAGGGTGGGTCATTTTTTTGGGTGTAAGCAACATTTAGGCTGGAATAATCGACAGCACAAATAAAGACCAGGAAACAATTGGTTGTGAAGAAGTTCTGGAAAAAAACATATCAAAGGGATGCTGTGGGCCATCAACCAAACATGCGTCAACAATGCCATGCTGTTTCAATGAAAAGAGAACGCTGCATTAGGCTCTATTAATAGGAATAGCTCACCAGACATGTGATGCAATCCTTCCATCCAAACTCTGTCTGAAATCCTGACTTCTATTCCAACGCCCACACAAACATGTCTAGAGCATGTCAGATGTCCATGGTGGGAAGAACAAGAAGCAGTGGGCCTGTATTGCTGCAAGGAATATTCAAGAATGCTATTAGGAGAACTTTTTATCAGTAAGTATAGTGCAGGCATGTAATATATTGTCAGGGGAAATTCTGAAATCTCCACAACCATGAGTCATCGAGAATAAGAGGGACAAGTCTATCAGGAATGACAGAAACATAGGCTATCACTACCTGAGGCTGGGACAAGCTTTTGATTCTGTGCTGCATTAAAATAAATGGTACTGAAACACTAGGAATCACTAAATACTATAGCCATCCTTAATTTCAACACACTAATGGACCAACTTACCACATCAATCCCCATAGTATATTAAAATTAATAGTCTGTGCAAAGACACATTCTAAAGGTGACCACATTTCTAAACACTTTTTTATTCATACTAGAACTACTGCAGCCTTTTTGACATTTGTCAGTTTTGGCAAATCCCTCAGAAATCCAGGAAGTTGTTCAGGAAGCTAGTTTTCTACATGAAGAATATGCAGCAATATATACTGAATGCTCCATTCTGCCCTAGCTTCATTCTGCCTCTCTTCTTTCTACACAGTCTATCCAATATCAGCCAGGAAGTTAATTTGGATATGTAATAGTAAGGATGAGAGGAAAAGCCCAAGGAATCCCTAATGATGAATATTTTAACAATAGAAACAGATTTTCCTGCAGAGTTCCTGTAACCTGTCAGAGATGAAAAAATTTAACCCAATACTCAACATTTCCATTCATTACTCAGTTTTTGTGGAGGCATGGAAAGGATACGATGAATTACATCACAAGCTACATGGGGAACAAAAACACATGATCTTTTGCTATAATTAGGAGGAGTACCTCAAGCAGAGCATTGATTGCCTGAAATTGTATCTGCGCTACAGGAGGCAAATTGTGGACTTCACTTAAATAAAGCTTTCTTATAAAATGGGGGCATGTCACTGGGTCATTACCTGCTGGGGCTGGCAGCACTGTGGGGCAGAAATGTGGGAGAAGTTTAGGATTCTGCACAGTGCTACAGGCTCTCTCCATCTTCCTCATGCTGTGCATCAAATATGGGGAGCTCAAAGAAAATTCAGAGTAGGCAGTGGGAGCTTACGAGCTCCAAGCCCTGAGGCAGAGGAGTAGAAGTCAGAAACTAGTGGTAGGGTTTGTATCCTTTCCATTCTTCCCCAGTAAATCTGCCTCTGAGTGGGTTTCATCTGACATGTTCACTGTAAATCTAGTAAACTTCCCTGCATTCACTGAGATGCCAGCTCTTCCACAAAAAAAAAAAAAAAAAAAAAAAGATTTAAAATCAAAGTATCTGGTCTAGTGATAATAACAGCAAGTTTCTGGCAGGGTTATAAAGAGAGAATTTGCTGAGACAATATTTTATTGGTTGATATGGTAGATGGCACTTAGCCGGTCACTTGAATAAAAGCGATCGTTTCCCCTTCTGCTGTCAGGAGCTTTTGTACATGTTAGACTGAGTAATTTCTTTTCTGAAGATTTAGAGATATTTTCTTTACTGTAATTGTCATACTACACTGACAATCTGAATGCCATTACCTCAGTAATAACTGAAATTTAGAAGTGGAATAGTGTCATTTGAAGATGAATACAAAGGATATAGAAAGACTTGTGCTATTCTTTCCTCTACCTTTTATTCTGTGTGTCTCTTAGTTGAATTTATTGCAGTGTGAGCAGTTTTTCTTCATTTTAACATCTCCTAATGGATTTTACATCTCTTGGCCAAACTTACCTCTGATATAGCATTCAAGCAATTAATGGACTCCTTTACAACAAATCGGTCTCAGAAAGCAAACCTGAATTATTTAAAGGAAAAGTTATCATTAACATAGGATGTAAAGACATGCTGAACTGAACCAACATTTGGAAGTGGGAACTGCTAGGAAATGGGCTTTAAAATCACACAAGTGCTCCATACCAAAATGTTACTATGGACCCAGAGAAGATGCTCAGGCCACTAGGAATGGGGACATGAATTAGCAAACTACTGTTCCTCAATTGGAACCTCTTAGAAGCAGTTCAGGTCATCTAAATATTTAAACATTTGAATATTTAAAGGTGTTTAATGGGATTTGAGAGCACTTTTTTTAAAATTCCACTTTAGTGCTGAGAGTGGAACAAGATAATTCAGGCACTTGAATGTGCTGCTTCTGACTTAGCAAAGCCAACTTAGTGTCTGGCTGCTGTACACAGGGACCGTCTCATCAGTCTCCTGAAGGTCCAGACCTGAAACAACCCTAAAAAACAACAACAAAAAAACCACAAAAACAAAACAAAACAACAACAACAACAACAAAAAAAAAAAAAAAAAAAAAAAAAAAAAGAAGAAAAGTGATTACCTTTCTTCTGATTTATCCTTCTTAACGTGCATCTTCAAGGATCAGATGCCTATGCCATCAGGAAGTACAGTATTGATAGTCTCATCAGAAAGAAGTGGATGAGAGCAAGATCACACCTCTTGGTAGCAACTATCTGCGACATGTCTTTAAGTGTACTACAAGGCCATGCACAAAAGTAGATGAGATGATACAATTACTTCCCACAGTGTGCAAAAATGGAAGGGTAGGGGAGCTCAGAAGCTGTCAAAAGCGCCATTACCAGAGAAGAATGATTATGAAAACTCTGGACAGCTTTCTCCCAATAAAGTGTTATTGTCCTAATTAAAGATTTTTACTAATATGCATGGGAAGTGGGAGAGAGGATAGATTGGAAGTAAATTTTGCAAGGTTGATGTCTGCATCTCTGACCTGTTGTGTGGAACAGAAGCAATGGATACAAGATGGTTACAAATGCACTCAAGATCACAAATGACAAAGGGAAATAAAAAATTAATTTAAAAATACGTTTCACAGTTCACGCACAGTTAGGTGCAACTCATTTTTTTAAAATTCCCTTCTCTATTTGGGATTCACTTTTCTTGATGTAGTATGTTTTGTTTTATACTTATGGGACCTGACTTATGAATAATACAATTAGTGAGTTTGGGCTTTCAGAAAAGGTCTATGCTTACTAGCATTCATTAAATTTAAGCGAGAGGTACTTTGCACTTTTTGTACTGTGCAGGGTAACTATGAAGAAGGCATCACTTTGTTGAAATAATTATTTTCCTCTCATTACATTATGATTGAGATAGACTCACCTCACTTAAATTCATGTTAGCATCGGAGTATAACAGAGTAATAGCACAAGAATCCTAGCCTAGGATTTGTATGGCTCAAGCAAATACAATACGTGGGCTGGCATGACAAGCTGTTCCACACCCCAGTAAGCACTGACATGGGGAAAACACCAGGTAGCCTCACCCTCTGTGTGCTGCTCCTTGTCAGTGTTTTCCTACACAGCCAAGCTGATACACAGGAATCCAGAAAAGGCAATTGCAAAAAAAAATTGTTCTGAGAGACTCAAAAGTTAATATTATGTGTGATTGATGAAATGTTCAGTTTCCAAACTTGCACTGGATGCCTTACTAGTGTCTACCAAAGCATGTCTACCAAAATCACAGAATCACAGAGTAGTTTTATCTGGGTCTCCAAAGACCATCCAGTGTGACCCACCTGCCATGGGGGAGGTCACAGACACACTAAGATGAGTAGGAGTGTTGATCTGCTGGATGGCAGGAGGGCTCTGCAGAGGGATCTGGACAGGTTGGATCAATGGGCCGAAGCCAGCGGTGTGAGGTTAAACAAGGCCAAGTTCTGGGTCCTGCCCTTTGCCACAACAACCCCTATAGCGCTTCAGGCTGGGGACAGAGTGGCTAAAAGGACCTGGGGATGCTGGTTGATAGTAGCTGAACATGAGCCAGCTGTGCCCAGGTGGCTAAGAAGGCCAATGGCACCTGGCCTGGATCAGCAAGAGTGGGGCCAGCAGGACCAGGGCAGGGATTGTCCCCCTGTACTCAGCACTGGTGAGACCACACCTCAAATCCTGTGTTCTGTTCTGGGCCCCTCACTACAGGAAGGACATTGAGGGGCTGGAGAGTGTCCAGAGAAGGGCAATGGAGCTGGTGAAGGGTCTGGAGCAAAAGTCCTGTGAGGAGCAACTGAGGGATGTGGGGGTGTTTAGCCTGGAGAAAAGGAGGCTCAGGGGAGACCTTATTGCTCTCCACAACTACCCAAAAGGAGGTTGTGGCAAGGTGAGCGTCAATCTCTTCTCCCAGATGACAAGTGACAGGACAAAAGGAAAAGGCCTCAAGTGGCACCAGAGGAGGTTCAGATGGTATATTAGGAAAATTTTCTTCACAGAAAGCGTGGTTAAGCATTGGAACAGACTGCCCAAGGAAGTGGTGAAGTCACCATCACTGGAAGTGTTCAAAAAGACTGTTGAAGTGGCACTTGAGGACATGGTTTAATGGTGAACATGGTGGTAGTGCTGGGTTGGCAGCTGGACTTGATTTATCTTAAAGGTCTTTTCCAACATTAACAATCCTGTGGTCCTATCTTGAACTGATCAGGTTGCTAACAGTCCCATCCAGCCTGACCTCCATGTTTCCAGGGGTGGAGCACCCACCATCTCTCTGGGCAATCTGTGCCAGTATCTCATTACACTCATTATAAAAAAAATGTATTTCTTACATCTAGTCCAAATCTACTATCTTTTAGATTAAAACTATTGCCCCTTGTCCTGTCACTACAAGCCTTACTAAAGTTGGTTCCCATCTTTCTTACAAGCCCTCTTTAGGTATTAAAAGGCCACAATAAGGTCTCCCTGGAGTCCTCTCTAGGCTGAAAAACCTAAAATCTCTCAGCCTTTCTTTGTAGGAGAGGTGCTTCAACCGTCTGATCATTTTTGTCGCCCTCCTCTGAATCTGCTCCAACAGTTCCACGTCTTTCCTACGCTGAGGACTCCAGAGATGGGTGCAGTACTATAGGTGAGGTCTCACCAGAGTGAAGCAAAAAAATCAAAAGATAGCAGAAAATCAAAGGATAAACACATAAATGTATTTTGCAGAAGGTATCACAAATCCATTGTCAGTCCGCTGGAAGACTGAAATTACTAAGATGATCTTCCTTACTGTTATTTAGCCTTTGTACCATTCGTGCAAATGTTAGCTTTGTTTTAACATCCACTGTTCTCACTGTAGTTTCTTTAGAGCAATACCAGTACCCACCAGTTACTGCTATCCTTGATTATAGACTAAAACCCACTGTTAGCTCCAAACCAAGATATTGGAGCTGACCACATATTTTGCAGCTTAGGTAAAAAGAAAATTAAATGTGCAATTGATCTGCAGTAAGCTCACTGTCTGATTTATATCATCATAGAGGTTTCCTTTTGGTCTGGAGACTAACAGACTGTGAGCTGTTAGAAAAAAACCCAAAACAACCAGAAGAAAAGGGTATCAAATAGCAGGTTTTTTTGCAATGATCTTTGAGTGAAAATCAAGCACATATTGTACTTTATTGAATACCTGTCTTTTCTGAGTCAGATTAGAAGTGGCAAACATCCAGAACTCCTAGTAATCCCGGGATATTTTTTTTTTAAATTTGTCTTGGCAAAGGTTGAAGCCATATTTATGAAAGGGGAGTAATGTTTGCTTGTCTTCTTTTCCAGTTCTATTTCCAGCCCATTAGAGGCTATAGATTCCTAATAGATATAACTTAAGTACCTAATATATACATCCTGTCATGGCAAAACACAAGGGAAAGATTGCACCTGTAAATGGAGGGCAGAGTTCTGCTGTATCAAAGTTCATTTTGCTGTGGAGCTACAGGAATCCTAAGTCACTTTGACAAATTAGCATCCACACAAGCCACCAGTGCAGAAGTCTAAATCTCTCCTTGCAAAGAGGTGGCCGCAGCAAACAACCAATTTTCTAATAGATCAGCTTTTATGCTACCAGCTGCAACAATGCCAAAGAGAAGACAGCTTCAATTAAAGGCCGAGAACACCACTCATGTGCATGATAGAGGTTTTATTTTGAGGCTTTGAAGATGAATGTCAGAATGGTTTCACAGAAATGCAAAAGATCTCCTCACAAAAGGTCTTTTATGTTAGAGCCATCAATGTCAAGCTGGTCATCAAGGCTAGAAGTCTTCAAGGATGTTAGTCATTTCAGGCAATTTAGGAAAGAGGGAATAAATTTTTTGTTTAAAGCATTTTGTTTAAGGGTTTTTTTCCAAAACTTTGCCACAGACATACAAATATATTAGCTATTATTTATGAGGATCTACTATTCTCTTGAATTTGAGACAAAACAAGACAAGAAACTTTTTATGAGGGGTAGCTTGTGGCCTCAGGAACAGAATCACAGTCTGAACATCATGTAAGGAGAGAGTTAAAAATAGATGGTCTCCATTCTTTGACCTGATCCTGCACTTGGTGCACACAGGAGCAGATCTGTTCATTTGTCAAGTGGTGGCTGTTGACAGCACTTTGTACTGGCACAGAGGGATGACATGCCCTAGAAACAATGTCAGTGTAAAGCAGAGTTCATCAGTCAGCTCTGGGAGTAGTTACAAACCTCCCCATATGTCAGCAGACATTATACACCTCTGGCCTGAGAGTGAATAGGGCAGAATGTGCTGACCCCACAGCAGCTCAGCTGAGTCTCCTGCCCTTGGCATTGCTCCTGGTTCTGCTCCCAGGGCTTCCTTCGCAGCAAGCTACAGACTGACCTTCAGAAACAAACAAAAAGCACAAACTCTCAGGTCCCATCAAACTCCTCCCCAAAACTTTCCCTGCTAAAGGACAGGAAAAAACTGCGTAACGTTGCAGAAAGTCACAACGAAAGCGATGGTTGAAAGTCATTACTTGTCAGATCCTCTGCTTGAGCAAATCCATTGAACCTAAACATCCTTTTAGTTTTAATGGAGCAATAGAAGGGGATTTTGTTCCAGAGGAGAGTACAGTGCTATCTAGGCCATATATGCCTTTAAACTTCCTAACTTAAAAAATGATAAAAAACTGAATTAGTTAATCACTTTATTCACATGTTAGTAAAACCCCTTGATCATGCAAAATCTCACACACCTGTCTGAATTCAGAAGGTTTCAAGAACTCACTAAAAAAACCCCAAAATAAAACAAAATAACCTGCCACTTTTTTCGTATCTTTTTCCTTTTTTTTCCTTTTTCCCCATTGGTTTAGGCTTCCTAAAATATTTACGTTGCTTTAAACTGTTTTACAACACTTTCAGCAATTCTTCTGTCTAGTATCTCCCTGTTACATGCATGATCTCAATGCAGCCGTGCTCTTGCCTGGCTTTTCACTATATTTACTGTAGCACTGGCTGGTCTTATTAAAACCTGGACACATTATGCACTTGTGCATCTCTTATTTTTATCTAGTAGAAATAATTCTAGGCCATTATTTTTCTGTCATATAGCCATTAGGGATAGAACAGGTCATCATTCTGATTGTATGCTAGAGTCTATGGGACTCAGACACCTAAAATTTAAAGAACTTTAAAGGACCCATATGGCAAACCTTTGCCATATTTGAAATGCTACCCAATAGGTAACTTAATTAGGAGGCACCCTAGCTGTAAAGCTATTCCTTCAACTTTAGTGCCAGAATACAGATTTGCAGACAATTCTACAAAGAAATTGGTAATTAAACTTTCTCTGCATGCTCTGGGCTCATAAATTTTTCTCTCCTTTTCTTCATGAAGATTTTAAGGTCTATAGAAGGCAGAAGGCTTAACATATGAAGCTCAATTTTCAACTAAAACATAAAAGAGAGAGAGAGAGAGAGAGTAAAAGATTGTGAAAATTTCCACTTGCTTTATGGGAAACACACGAGCATCCTGCTACAGAGAACTGTCTGAAGCAAATGCTGTTTATCTCATGCCCAAAGGGCAGACAGCAGAGAATTCACAGCAGGCACAGAAAATGTAAATCTTTGGTACAATGCACCTTATAGGTCCCTTGATGCATCATTAAGATGACATGCCAAATCTAGCCACATTGACAGATTACATCTCCCTCAGGACAAAAAAAAAATCAAACAAACCACCACCAAAAAAACCCAGCATTTGCAAAAATCCAAAATACATATTTTGGGGTTTAAATTACCTATTTCTGATCATAAAAATATTCAGACTTCATAATCATTTAATAACCTCTAAATTTGAATTTAAAACGAGGGAAAGTGTTATCTCTGACTAATTTTTCTGGTTTGTGGAATCAGTATGAATGTGGTTTAAGCTGCTGTGTAAAATTATTTTTAAAAATTTATTTTATCTGTCTGTGTCCCAAGGAAGTGTTCTTACTCTATTCATGGTGAAAAAGCAGGCTAGCATCTTTCTTCTTCATTACTATTAGGTACCCTTTCTGTCTCTTTTCTCCCTGACATTTTTGTACCAGAGAACTAGCTATAATTTCACCTTTTTGTTTCTCATCGTTAGGATATCATTAAGAAATATTGGATCAGACAAACTTTCTTCATTGATCTGTGTCCTGGTTGTCGCAGAGCTTTGGTCTTTTCTTTTTGAAAATTAGCATACCTTAACTTCCATTAATGAAAAAAAAAAAGTTAGATTTGTTTCTCATGGTTTCAAGGAGAAAAACTTGAAGCAAAACTTGAAGTGAACTGAGGAAAAAGTGTGTCCTGCCATCCATGGAGAGCAGGGAGAGAAAAACCCAGACAGCTGACCTGCCTTTCCACTTGCCACTGGATCCTTAGAGCTGAAAGAAACTTCCAAAGGTGAGCACTGTTATAACATGAAAGGTTTAAATTCTCCATGGAGGGAACATACTCCAGAAAGACCTTAGTTAATGAAGGAGGATGGGTGCTTGTAGTCAGGCCACTACTGGCTGTCACTCCCACTCCCACGCAGTCAGCATCTGCATGGCCACAGCCGTGGATGGTTAGTGGTGAATCTTCCTGTTCTTCATCTTGTATTCATGTAATTTATCTGAAATTTCTCTATTTCTCGAATAGTGCAATTACCTCGGAATGATGACAGGTACAATGCAACCAGCTCTCAGCACCAGTTCCATGTCTGTGAATACTCAGAAATGTATACTTTACTGTACTGAGGCCAATCTCTGTCTTCTGGTCAAAAGAGACAGAAAAGTGGGCTGGATTCGGCCCTTTTTGGGCTTGGAGATGAAGCTTTGGCTCTGAATTAGTCCCTCAAAGAACATCTCTCTCCGATGTCTACATAAGTAGCCTAGCAAGATTTCTGAATAACTGTAGCACAGAAACCTGATTTCTTATTTACAACCCTCCCCCCAAAAAACAGTCACAAAAAACCCTCCAAAAAAAAATCCCTAAACCAAACAAGTAAACCCCCTCCCAAAAAAACCAACCAACCAGAACAAACAAACCAACTTCAAACATACAAACAGGAAAAAAACAACCCTCAAAACCTATCAGCAAAATTGGGACAAAGAAAAAACTAAGGGTCGAATTTGCCCCATCCCCAAAACTTTTGCCTGTGTGTAAAAAATTTATTGCGAAGAAAAAATAAAACAAAGACTCAGCAAATAAACAGGGAAAAAGGCTGAGGAAATGAAAAAAACCTGTGTTCTCCCTTCTGTGCACCTATTCTCCATGCTACTTCTATTCACAAATAAGGCAGCATTTCCCCAGGACCATTTAGGGCTTTTATTGGCAGAACTACACAGCAGCACCCTTGGTAAAGTTTTCCATTTAAAATCTCTAATCTGCATGTTATCTGATTCTGAGTAACCTTCTTCTAAGTAGAATTTATGCACTCTCTCTTTGAATGCCCCTTGGGACAAGAGACTATGTATAGCACTTATTCACTTAAATTTCTCATTTATTTTTTTTAAAAAGCTCACAGGTTCTTCCAAGTTGGTTTCTTTGTAATGATTCAAATTGATTGCTTCACAGCAGCATAGCAATACAGTGAACAAGAATGGCAAGAACAGCAAGCTCATGCTTGACATATGAGAAAAAAAATTATATATTTGGTTGTTTGAAAAAGCAATAAAATGAGCAGAGTGGGAAAAAGCCCCCAAGAAATCCTAATGATGCAGTGTTTAAAATATAAATTAATCAAATAATCAATTAACTGGAAAAAACAGACTCAGCCTCTCTTCCCCTGCATAGCAAAAGCTTCTTGCCATGTTTTTCTTCAATTTAGATGATGAGTATTGCCTGCTTGGGTCATTTTCAGATCATCTGACAAGTAAATGTATTTTTAGATCTCTTTTTTAAAAAAACCCTGGGCTTTAAGGATATAGGCATTATTTTCAGAAACAAAAGAAATGAGTAAAAAAAAAAAAAAAAAGCCTTTGAGAAAAGCCTTTGAGAGATGCAGCCACAAATGTTGCAGCTGGAAGCCAGGGGGTGCTTAGTGTGTCACATCTGGCCCCAGCTTTCAGTGCTGAGCACTGGAAACCTGAACCTGTGCCATTTTGGAGCTCTAGCTTTACTGGAATGGAGCCTAGAACCTTGCCTGGGAATAGCCTACTCTGTATTGGATGACCTTCAGAGTTTGTCTCTCCCCCACTCTTTTCCACACGTGAAGCATCTGGCAGAAAGAGGAAAGACAGGAAAAACTGTTTGAATGAGTAGGTAGGGAATTTGTGACTGGTCAGCTCTGACTGCTGTCTATAGATTTTATCCTGTAGAGGGAACCTAAAGTTGTTGAAGAACCTTGTACATGCTGCACATCTGGCAATTTCGTTGGCTTCCTGTCACTTTTTCAAAAGCCCAGATGTAATCTGTAATTTGTGCTGACCACTGAAACGAACTTTCTGCACACGGTGCCCCCACCTAAGAGTTTTCAGCCCTGAGCACTGTGAAGATAACTGAATATTTGATCAGATCCCTGGTGCTTTTTGAAAAAACCAAACCCAAGGAACTATACTCTGCTTTTGAGAAACAAATTTGACATGCACTGATGTATTTCCATAAGGTGCTAGAAGTTGTCAAAACACTGAATTTCTCAAATTTTGCTCTGGGACAGTTCTCATACAAAGCTTTTACTTAAAACCCAACAATTCAGAGATTAAAAGTACAGTTTCTTTAAATTTACTAAGAGCCATCACATAGACAGACTTAGAAAAAGTATTTATCAGCTGCAGCTTCAAACTTGAAGACTTAGTTTGGGTCTTCTGGTTTTGGCTTGCACTCAGATTTCTTTTTAAGGGTGAATTCTGCATGAGCACTTTCCATTAGAGTTGGAAATCCAATTTTCAAATGCCAGTGCCAAGGTGCCATTAGGCAGAGTGAGCCAGCGCTACTCGACTACTTGATTAATTTCTCTCAGAATAAGACACAAAGTGAGAAGTTTTGAATGTCTGTTGAAAGGATTCTTTACCCCAGGAAACAGGTGGGTCTGTGTGAACATGAATACAAAAAACTAAAGATTGTGACTGAAAAGTTGAAAATCTTTAAAACATATTTATAAAGATTTCTCTGTGTTTAGTCTAGCAAGGGACACATCTGTCATAATGATGGTAGAGCACATGTTTCCAAAAAAACATGATCAAATTTTGGCAATGCTCAGGCATCCAGCATGGCCATTGCCACCTCATGAGGATCAATCCCAAAGCAATTCCCTTAATAAGGTTTCCCGTGGGATAAGGATCACCTTCCTGCAGGTGAGAAAGGAAGGGGTTAAAGGAAAACTCAGGATGGAAAACAAACCCTGATTTGTCATGACCACATTTAGGTTAGTGATACCTTAAGCAACTGCAAATTCCAGGGGGATCTCCGAGCACCACAAGAGGCTCTTTGTCTCTCTGAATAATGTGCATCTTTGTTAGTAATTTGACTCCATCACACTGGCTGTAACCATCCTAAATTAGGATTAAAGTAACAAGACCTTCATCTGACCAGTGTCACTTCATCTTCCTGCTGCCTCATTCCCTCCTTTCACACTGCATAGGACCTGCCAGGATTGCTGGGAAGCTGCAGAGTCCATATGTCCTCACAGATGGGCTACAAAGGATGCTTATTTAACACATTCATGTAGCTGCTTTTGGCCTCATACCATATGAACTGCCCTTTCATGAGTTTTAATTCTACCGATCCCTGATTATCTTCAAGGGGAAAAAGAATTGAAATGCCATTCTTTCGTTCACAGCCAAATGCTTTTCATGCAACCTAAAAAGCATCTTGTAGCTCCTTCACAGCCCTGCCCCTTCCTCCTCCCCTCTTACATCTGCTGCTATAAAACACAGCCTGTTCCATATTTCTAAAAATTGAGAACTAGATTTCTGAATCACTTCACCTTTGGTTGCCACTCACATTATTAATCTTTGTGTCATAAATAGAGGTTCAGTTGGCTCCAAGAAACTGTTATTTTAGTGTCTGACAGGCACAGGCTTCCTTCTCAGTCTGGGGACTTATTTACATTCCTTATTTACATTCCTATATCCCAACCCACTGCTGAAGCTTTCCCTAGCTCTCATTCAGACAAAATTCCCACTGAGATTTTAAAGGCCCCCCTCAAATAAATACTTAGTATCTCTCTTATGTGTGGAGCTCAGGATAATGAAACCTGAATTCAAATTGTTTGTGCTGGTGCCTTGCTCATGTCATTCTGCTACAACTCCAATCAAGTGAAAATTTACCCTGGCTGCTATAAGAAGGAAGGGATGCTGCAAGAGTGTTCTCAAAACTCTGCCCTTTTTTTTCAATGTTATGCATTTCCTCACAGATTTGCTTTCTGGCATTCTTCAAACCAGAGGCTTTCCAGCTGTCACTACAATAAAAATTCAACTTGACATGAGGGGTTAGACTCTCCTGCCCCTAATCAATATCCTTCTTTGTCTAATGAGATGAAATGACAGCAATGGCCAGCAAATGAGACACTGGCAAAGGTATTTGCAAAAGTAGGTTTAATATTAAAGTGAAACCATGACAAAGTTTGTTGGCAAGGTTCACTCTACTGCTGTGGTTAAGGCACACAGAGCGAAATCAGACTGCAATCTAAAATCAATCAATCTAAAATTAAAATCAGCCTAAAATTATCTACGTGGAGGCTGAGGATGGGAAAAGGGTAAGAATAGGAAAGGGTAATGATACAAAGAAGTAAGGAAGACCTTCCTGTTGAGTTACAAGGTTCAGAGTGGAGTCCCTTATCAAACTTAGCCCTGGACTTGACCAAAGTTTTAGGCCTAAAGGTTTTAACAGCACTTAGACTTAACAGCACTTAGTCAATAAACAATTTAACAAAAGATTCTACAGAATATACAATAGGCTCAGTTACAGCCCTACCTTACTTACAAATCCAACATACTTAAGAATCTAAGAGAGCAACATTCATAGCATATTTTTATAGCATATCCACACTTGCACACACACAGACATAAAGGAGCATGTACAAGGTGTATACCTGTGAAAAATTCCCCTTGAATTCAGCAAAGTACGTTCAGTGAAAATTCCTTTGCATCTTCTCAATGGACAAAGGGCTGAGCCTTGAGGAGTTGGGGTATCAGCCCAGGTTCCATCACTGGTGTTCAGCATCAGCCCTCCAAGTACATCAAACTTGCGAATTCACCAGCTCTAAGAGACACTCCTCACAGAGGGAGACTCGTGGTCAATGCCTGCTGCAGTCCAGGAGAGCTCAAAAGGTCTCATTTAGGACCTCTGTTTATAGGGTTGCAAGACAATTGGCTTTGGTCATAGTAATCTTCCATCCTGGCTGAAGTTTGAGATGGTTACTTTCTTTGAAAGTTTGATAGCAAAAATGGTTCCACTTGGGTTGTAATTTGGGCAAGAAAAATAAATTTCCAAAGCTTTCCATTAAAAAAATCAGGAGGTTCTTAGCCAGTATATGATCCTGGGAAGAGACAGTGTTTCTGATAAGCTCAAGAGGAGCTTAGCTCAGGTGCTGAGCATTTCTGAAATCATAATGCAGCCTGAGAGGTGGGAAAGGGAGAGAATGTACCATCACAACATGCAGCAGGGAAGAGAGCAGTGGAGACATATTCCTCGACAACCAAAACCAAGTCAGAGTTCCTCACAACTTGCCTTGGAGTACTAGTTTGAAAGTCCTTAATTGTCCCACAGATATAAACATTTAAATGTCATTTAGCACTAGGAATTGAGGCTAATTTTCCTATTCAGTGATTCTATCATTTTGCAAAATATGTACAAGATGCAACATCATTTATTACAATAAACAGTGTAAGAAGATTAAAATTCCAACAGAGGCGTATTAGCTTTTCTTGGCAAAAGAAAAAACTTCCAATGTTTGTGAATCATTCCTGAGATAATAAGATTCCCTTTAAATATCATAAAGAAAAAATTTTCATGCTGCTTCTGGAAAACATCATGAATATTAATAAAAGACAAACACAATTTGTCCATTTTGGGGATTAATGAGACTTTTCCTTCAAAAGATTTTGTAAAGACAGTATATAGATTTTGAAATGCTAAAGACACTACTAATCTGAGACAGATTTGTGTGTGAACATTTGTACCATAAATCTGGTAGAAATCACACTCAGTTTTAAAAATAAAGCCCAACTGGTAGCTGTTTCAGTCAGTTTGTACTCACTCCTCCTGTGTGAGAGGGGTGTAGAGTTTTGGAGACATTTAAGATCATAG
Source organism: Corvus cornix cornix (assembly GCF_000738735.6). Classification (NCBI taxonomy): domain Eukaryota; kingdom Metazoa; phylum Chordata; class Aves; order Passeriformes; family Corvidae; genus Corvus; species Corvus cornix. The sequence goes on from NC_046335.1 coordinate 11,353,784, forward strand.
CAGCACGCTGCCAATGAACTCTTCGAGGAACTTGAAAGGTTTAGAATTTTCTTCTAAAGAAATGAGGAAGGAAGAGTAGAAGGAGCATCTCAATTTGTATTTAAAGTGTCTTTTTTAACAGTAAGAGTCTAAGTCACATGGATGCAATGGGTACTGTTTGAATAAAGTCAGAGCCTTTCAGCTTACCACATATTCCATCAACTCCCTACACCTCAGTTCAAGTGTAATGTGAAAGCCCAGCACCTTTCCCACTTCACTTTTCACAATCCATCTTACTTGTGGCAAATGCGCAGGAGTGTGGATGCTGTTGCCCAGTTCTCATCTCCTCAGTACAGTCTAGAGAATGTCACTTTGTGTTGCAGTTTTCTGATATCAACAGCCAGTATAATGATATATTTGCCAGCTTCATAAGGATACAAAGAGGTAAAATATTTTTTAAGGATGGGAAGAGAGTGTTTCTCTTTATTTACAGCTATCTTTAACCGTATAGATGCTGAAGAGGCCTGTATAATAGGACAAAACAATGCAAAGGTAATTTGAAGATCAGGACTTATTCCTGTCAGTCATGAGAAAACTGCAGGGAAAGGTTGCAGGAAAGTGGTCTGGCAGTAAAGGCTATAGACAGGATGCAAGAGCATCACAGTTACATACAACAAAACCAAACTGATCCCTAAGACATAATTATGCAAATAATGCCTCAAACTTGATCTGAGAAGAGTGGGAAACAAAGTTATGGATGCTTCCCTACTGACAATAGAATATAGGTTTCTTCCTGTGTCAGTAAGGTTTAATACAAAAATAAGTGCTGTGTCTTGCTGGTGGGTATCACTGCTCCTGTCATTAGCGTATAAAAAACAAAATAAAAGTCACAAGAACTATGGTTAGTTTATTGAGAGAATTGGAAAAAGACCCCCCCCAAAATAAAAGAAGTCTTATTTCTTTCTTATCTTATATCATGCATAACAATTTCTGAGAAAAAAAGTATGTAGGGGAAAAATTTCAGTCTGGATATGGGAAGATTTCTAAACCATTCACCTTCAGGCACTACACAGAAAAGGAGGAAACAGGGAACGTGGCTGATTTTCTGGCAACTGCAATTAAATACCACAACAAAAATAAGCTCTGATCACAGAATCACAGAATCAGCTGAGTTGGAAGGGACCCATAAGGATCATCGAGTCCAGCTCCTGGCCCTGCACAGGGCCATCCACAAGAGTCACACCATGTGCCTGAGAGCATTGTCCAAACACTTCTTAACTCTCTCAGGCTTTGTGCTGTGACCACTTCCCTGGGGAGCCTGTTCCAGTGCCCAACCACCCCCTGGGTGAAGAACCTTTCTGTAATATCCAACCTAAACCTCCCCTGACACAACTTCAGGCCATTCCCTCAGGTCCTGTCACTGATCACCACAGAGAAGAGATCAGTGCCTGCCCCTACTCTTCCCCATATGAGGTAGCTGTAACTGCAATGAGGTTTCCCCTCAGGCTCCTCTTCTCCAGGCTGAAGAGACCGAATAACCTCAGACACTCCAAATCAGACACTAGAATCAATTATACAGCTCAAAATGCAAAGGAAGAGGTTGAAATAAAAACTTCTCTCTCTCTTTTGAAAAATAATATAATCTAACACTTTGCCAAAAACACACTGAGCTAGTCTGAATCATTTTGAATTTATTCAGCACAGAAAGAAACAAAGCTCAGATAAAAACCAGTTAATTTAATCAATTGAAATTGCTCAATATCTAGAAAAAAAAGAATGCAAATAATTCAGACCATAGTATAGTTTTGTGAAAGTCACACCATTTCTTCTGGGGGGAGTGTAGGGAAGAAGAACTGACACATACCAAGCCATTTTCTCCACTGCCCTAATTGTAATGTTTAACTTGCTCAATGCAATTTTACAAATCCAAATGATTATGCTGGAGAAAATACTGGCAAATAATCCGGATTTACTTTAATTATAGGATTTTCAAAATGATAAATGAAAGCTTGGGAAAAAGGTACAGGTTAAAATAAATCAGTTTAAAGTGGCCCAGAAGTGTCAATGAGAAAGCTGAGATACTGAGAAAGAAATAGCTAATGTTCTAAAGGATAAATGTGGTTAAAGCCTTCAGTGATTATTAGCTTCTGGAATTATGATTCTGTACTGTTCTCAGGGAAAAATAAAAATGTTATCTATAAGAGTCTAGATAAAAAAAATTATTGCAAACCAAATGGTTTAAGTGCCCTTTGGAAATGTTAAAGATTGAAGTTAGAGACATGAAGAACTGCTACACTGGAGTAATAAGCTGATGTCATTATCTTGGATCAAATAATGAGAACCTATTCAAGGAGTTATGCTGCTAGAACAGGACGTTGTGACAATATAATCCATTTAGCTTCACAGAACCCCAGCTTTGTTTTGATTTAAGATCAAGAACTGGAATAAGCCTGTTTCAAAAATAGAAACACTAGCATCAAGGCTTGATTAGAGAAAGTCTCTTATCTTCTCTGCTGTGCCGCTGAGAGGCCGTCAGGTATGCCTGACTTTTGCTCAGACAGAGGGAAAACAAGTCCCTTCTCTATGGGGAGCTGAGCTCTCTCATCCCAGGATTCCTGATCATGCCAGGAGGAAATTCTGCGTTTAAAGGAAGAAGACCCCTTCTGTGAAGAATGGCCCCTTCTGTGGATTTGCCATGGAGGAAAAGCAGGCTTCTCCAAGAGGCAGCTTGTGACATGAGATCCAGAACTTACTTCGTTGGCTATGTACTGTGGATATAGTCCTTTTATGCAAATGTAGCAGAAGCACAGTGGTGTAGTGGAGATCATAAAGTGGCCAAGTAAATAGGGAAGGTTAATTCAAGAACAGCTCAGGAACAATCACCTCTTAATAATTTATATTCACAGCGCAGCTATATTGCAAGGCAGATTAAATTAACCACACTGGTTACTAAAAGGTTTTGATGTAAGGAATAAGCATATTTTTACATGCCTACAGGAACACCAAACCCCCAAAGTCCAGCAGAAATTATCAGAAATTGCCTGTACTTCCACAACTACACTTTCTGATATAAATAAATATATGTAATCATGTCATTAAAGCCTGTGTCACAACACATAGAACATAGGACCTCTACATTCCTCATTTTCTGTTATCCAGATGGACACCATAGGGTTGGATTTATGGATGTATTTGAATGTTGTAGATGTGGCTGAAATCAATGAAAGCTGAACCTAGAGGGCTATACAATTCAAGTTCTGATATCTCAAATGAGACATGATAGAATAAACAGGCAAATTTTACTTTAGTATACCAGTATCTCCTCTTTTGATTTACCAAATATTCAAAAACCTTTCTTCAAGATTCTCTTCACTACATCAGCCTTTTTCACCAGCAGTTATACCATGGCCCACTAGCTCCATGTGTAAACAACACTTTCTTAGCAGTCTTTAGATATGTGCCCTTAATTCTTTAGGTAACCCCTCCCTATCTGCTTCTTCATTTTAACTTTTTAGACTTCAATTAACTCCCATTTCACTTAATTTCTTCATCATCTGTCTTTCATCAGAATCCTTGTCCCCATCTTTCCACTCTGCAATGCAGCTTTTGCATCAGGTACTCTTCCTCCTCCTGTTTCACCAGATGTGGGCACAGATGTTACAGAAGATGAGAAAAAGGCAGACAGCTTCCCTGCTCCGTGCTTTAGTGTCCATGCTTATCCTGGTCCAGAACAGTTATTGCAGATCAAGTTCACATTTTTGGTGTAGCATGAGCCTGCCTCAGTTAAATCATGAGGGAATAATTTGACGTATCAGCCAGTAAAACTGATCTCGCTTGAGCATGTGCAAACTTCAATTACTTTAAGATTCTGCCTTGGCTAAATTTCTGCAGTATTTCAGGCACTGAAAAGCACACATTCTGACAAAAAAAGGTGCTGCTACCAAATTTTAAACCACTGTTCAAGAGCTGTTGATATTTTGCAAGTTTACCAGAATTCTTTTTAAGTGTAAGATTGTTCTTGGGAGTGTTTTGCTTCCTGAGATTGAGTCTAATAACTACCATCTAACATTCAGCCAAAGTTTAATCTTATCTTCTCATTACAAACAGTTGAAAGCTTGATTAACTCTCAGAAGAGCCAATGAACCAATTTTGCTCACAAAGATTTCCAGCCAAAAAATTCCAGTTTTTAAGCAGATACTGTTTAGGCTACAGTACATTAGATTGAAAGCTATATTTTGCCACCATCAGTTTTCTACCTTAAAATGATATATAAAAGCCCAGTATTTTTCTTCAAAATAAATGCCTATATAAAACTTCTGGGTTTTGTAATGTTTCTGCCACAGCACTGCAATTACACTCAAGTTAATTCAGCTCAAAGATTCCAGACTATTAGGACTGAGGAAAGTACATAATGCAATTTATTCTCTAATGATATTGTGTAAATGCAAACCTATCACTTGTTGCTGGTGTTGAAATACACGGCCTTAAGTGAAAAAGGAAGCATAAGTTAATTAAACACTAGAGTGTCAAGGTTTTAATGACTCCTCTACTGGGAAGCAGTGAATAACAGAGACCTTTAAATAGCTGATTAGAATAACATTCATACACCAGTGATGTTGTTTTAATTTAGTAGTTGAAGAGATACTCTGTTGGAAATACAGGAATTCAGAGCAATGGCTCTTTTACTTTGCTAGCCAGAAGGATAAGTTGCACATATAAATTTTTATAATTAATTGTGTATAAATTTGAAGAAAATTCTACCAATCCAGTCAGGTTTTAGTAGCAGATACCTCCTCTCAGCTCTGAGTCAAGGGAAAGCAGTAGTGGATTAGCCAGCTTGGAACACTCCAGCTGCAAACAGTGAAATCCAGACTCTTCAGTCTGTAAGAAGGGCTGTCAGCTCCTCTCCTCACCCAGCTGGAAGGCTGCACGTCCAAGAGTGCCTGGCTGGAACAGTTAGCTCATCACAAATGTCTGCAAGGCAGCTTCCCCTTACAGCCTGATCCACATGTCACATCTCCACCTTCCATCCTGTTGTACCTCTTATCTCCTTGCTGAGGAAGGGATAAAGAGCAGGCATTCTTCTCCTTTCATTATCCAGTTCACTGGTACAGTTCTCCCGTTGTTTAGATGAACAAGTTGAAATCTTTTTGTCAAACATGCACTCTTGAGGCCAAGCTGATAACACTGGGGATAGCACTGTTTTCAGTCTGAGGCACTTGCGGTATTTGTTTAAGGAAAACAGCATCCTCAACTAATGATGGGGTTATCCTGGAAATATTCCAATTCAGTTTAAATTAAAAAAATTACTTCTAGTAAGAGAGCTGGCATCCCTAGAGAAAGGAAGAACAATTTTCCCTTCCTTTGCAGCTTGGGTGGGGTATGGGACACACAGTTCCCCTTGGTGATACAGGAAAATGAACCCACATCTCCTAACTACCATATTTCTGTAAGTAGAATGAAAATAAGTAGTTATGTGGGGGTATGTCTGCAATGCTTCTTTCTGGTCTTTTTCCACTTCTAAAAAAAAATTTACTTGCTTTTGTAATCAGCAACAGAAACCAAAATCATTTGTTCCCCTGGGGGAAGCGCAATTCACTAGGGTAGAGACTCATTTTCATTTTCTTAAGAACATCTCAGCACTACACTTTGCAACTTTGTAGACCTGCCAATCCACCTCAGAACTGTGATACTACTAAGCATCAGCCTACATACCACAAAAGGTGGGATTCATCCTCAACTTAGAGGACTTGGGAACAGCATTAAAAGTAAAGATCAAGGGCAACCAAATTCTAAAAACTGGTTGCTAGGGAACTTCTCTGAGAGAATTCTGGACACCTAAGGTAAGAGGAAAGACTTGCCTTCAGTTCCTTCAAGCCTTATAACCTAATTTCTGCAGCAGTTAATAGGGAAAAGGATTGATGGAACACTTCCTCTTTTAGCATTCCTAAAAATCTATTCCTCCCTTTTCACTTATCTGTGTCTGTAAACAAAGCATTTCAATAAAACACCTGTATTAAATAAAATAGCATTATTTTACTCTTTATTTTGAAAGTCTTTTGAACAAATCTAAGAGGCCTCGTTTTGAATGGGTAGCTATACCAACCTACCTGCAAGCTGCACAGCCACTGGTGCCTGATTGGGACAAACATGGGAGAGAGATGTAACTTATAACAAGACTTAACTAGAAGAACAGGGCCTAAGTTCAGATGTAAAGGCATGCAATAAAATTTTGTCCCTCTCAAGGAGTGAAAAGAAGTTAAACTTGGTGTTTAATGGGTCACCTGGTCCTTTGCAAACATGGATCAATTGCCTTCACAATTATTATTAATCTTATTAAAGGAAGGTGAGACAGCCCCACAGAGCAGATTATTGGCGGAAGGCTGCTCTACAATGTAACCAGTGCTAATTACAGTTGCCAAGGCCAGCTGCTTTCTTTCAGTCTTGGGTAAACTCTACTTCATGGCTGAGTACTGTCAGGTCTTGCCTGTCAACAAAGCTTAACTGAGGCTGCTACCCTGTTGTGGTGATGTGCCTTCTTGCTGCTGGCTGCCCAGGCCCTTCTGGAGCTCTCTGCCTTCGCGCTGCCTGCTCCCAGGAGAGGATCCTCCTCGCTTCAGCTAACAACCAGCTCTCGCTGCTGTAGCTCTGAGCCATGCACAGCAAACAGAGCACTAGGGCAGTCCCTCAGCACAGAGCTCTGAATAGATGTCTCTTTGCAAGGCTCCTGTGGTGTGTAAATGTCTCCTACCTTTCCTGCTCTCTACTGAAGGACTAAAAGTTTGCATTTCAATATCTCCTGATCTTTTTGCTTAACTTAAAGTTGACCATTCATCCCAGGCATAAGAAGGCATTAATTAGATAGCCTAGAGTATCAACATTATCAGAATTACAAGGTTTTCCCCACTTGAAATTCTTTCTTTGCTCTTTAAACAGAAAGGCCTCCCAAATCTTACAAAAAACCCACCAAAACTGGAATTCAGTCCATTTCAATTCAGGATCAGTGATGATCCTTTTTATTTATATCCCCTTTTCCCTCTCTAATTTTTGAAGGAAGAGTTTTGGAGAGGGGGAGGGAAAGAGCCTGAGTTTTCTGTAGGCTATAGCCATTGGCTTTATCCATGGAAGGCCTTTCCCATGAAATTAAAGCTTGAAGTTTATGCAGAGATATAACCACATGAAACATTCCCAGAAAGTATTTTTGAAATTTTATTGGCAAGAATAAGGGGTTGAAACTTATCCCTACAAAGTGATTTTAGCATCTTTAATGATTGTATACCAAAGAACTGGAGGCCAAAGTCACAAATCTACACTACCTTTGTCCAGTACAACTAAGGCCCAGTTAAGTCAAAGAAACGTCTTTAAGGAGAGCATTAAATGTAAGCCATTCACTGCAGTGACACAAAGCCCAGCACAGAAAGAAACTGTCTCTTCAACACACTGTTGTGGTTTCTGTAAGGAGGTTTTTCCAGTGCCAGGATAGGTTCTAGTGGAAAAATTCCTTCCTAAACCTCTCAACTTCTAGCAGTCACTATAGTGAAGAGAGACTACAAATGCTGCCCTATGTCAATCTGTGCAAAGCAGAAATAATTCCACCCGTGTACAGGCTCAGCTTTTATTCTCAGGACAGAACACATCTACCATTTTATCTCTGAGTCAACAACATGTGGCACGCAAGACAGAAATGCAAATATCTTAGTTTCAACATTGAATTCGATATCTGAGCAGCTAGATCCACCTTTATTCTGTTTAAAGTATTACTTGCATCTTCTGATTTTAAGGTTTATGTCAAAGCTAATATTCCTGTGCATCCACTTAACTTGTAAAAGTAAAGCTTGACAATATCTAGATGCCAACAGGGAACATGTTGGGCTACTCTTGGCAAGATTTTGCAAATGAACCGGCAAAACCAGTCCCCATCTAAATAACCTGTCACTAGTTCTTCCCATACTATCATTTAATATATACAATCCAAACATAACATTTCAGTTTAGGTTACTCTGATGTTTAAAATTAATATCTTAGCAAACAAGACCTTGCTCTCAAATTCTTTCTGTACTAGTAAATAAGAAAATCCCTTGAAGTGTAAGGACAGAAGATACAGAAAATTATATTTTCCTTCCATCTCCACAGTTGCTTCCTCTACTCCTGCTAGTCAGGAAGACATCGAGTAAAAAGACAAGCAATCATTTCATGCATGTACATATCATGTACATGGAACTCTTTTCTGTATTTTTTGATTGGTAAAGCAGCAATTCAGTCAGGTAAAATTTTCAAATGCTGCACTACTTCTGATGAATTACAGTTCAGAAGTCAAATTCACTCAACTTCGGCCTCTTATCTCCTTGTGTGGCCACATAAACATCAGCCCCATGTCAGATTCCCTATCAGCATCTGTACAAATAGGGTGTAGGAGTTATCCATGTTTGAAGCAAAGTGTCAGTAATCTGTTTTTCAGTATAGAGCCAGTCTTGCTCATCAGTTTCAATCATATCCCCAGACACACTGAAAATTTCTTCTGAATAAATAGTGGGAGAAAGACAAGTTGTGTATTTGACAGTGATTTTAATCATGGTAGGCTCCTTTCTTTGCTTCCAAATCCACAAATTAAAGGAGTTTTACTCTACTGCTGGTACTTTATTGTCATACAAGAAGCCACATGTAGGCCTTTCATTCTGCACCTTTTTTCTGCATTGTGTTTCAGAGAAAAAAGAGAAGATTGTGCAGTTCCAGGGACACTCAAACTGTCTTACAGCAGCTTGCTGAAAGACCTGACATTGATAATCATGTTTATTGCTGAATACAATCTTGCAGCAACAAATTACAAGGCAGTCTATAAACACGAGCCAGAGATTTTGTGTCGTCTGTAAAACAGAATTAATAATGATCACACGGACAGAAAGCTGACAGGTAAGGCTTTTTGTCCTAGCTTAATAGTAATGAATAATCAAAATATTCCACATTTTAGAATGAAAAATTCTTTGAGTTCCAAGTAGGAAATTTCAGTCAAAACCTATGGTTTAAACTATGAATAATAATGTTCAGTAAATTCATGAGTGTATTATAGAGAATTGGTGACTGAATGTACATCTCCAAACACTGATTAGACTATGCAATTTAGTCAGTCAATGTATTTGAGAGTCACTGCGTGACACTAGCTGACTGACAGAGGTGCTTTGGGGAATGAAGCCTGATCATGTTTTAGCAACTATGTAGTGAAGTTTTGCCTGATGCAGTTTGTTCTGAGAATGCATTTGCACTCTTCTACAGAATATATTTTTTTCAGGTACCACGCTGCCCAGGTACAAGGCTGAATAGATGGCAAACTGCTCAAAACAGTGCATTTTCTTCAAACTGATAGGGATGTTTCTTTCCAATCTGACCTCTTTAAAGAAAGAAATTAAGAAAACAAACAGCTCTGAAAAATGGCCATTTCAGATCATGGTTCCGCATTTTTAGCCCCTGATACACCTGTTTTCTAATTTTAAAAAATAATCTGTTTGGGTACATCATACCATTTTCGCAATATAGTGGTGTATACACTGTAGCAGAGTATATACACGTGTTTGGGTTTCATTCTTCTCATACTGAACAACCTCTCTCAGCATCTTCCTGGTTCTCTGCTCTCAGTGTGTCATAACTCTTCTGACTCATGCCCCATGGGGTCCTACAACTCCTCTGTAGTTCCTGGGCTTTCTATTACCTGGCATGGTTTTGTCCTTGTGAGATAATTCCACACTTGGAAACAGATAACCAAAGACTGACTGGCTTTCCCAGGCTCACACATTAAGCAGTGGAAAAGACATACCAATTCAAAAGGCCACCTTACCTATAAAGCCACCCCTAATTTACAGAATTGAATCCTTTATTTCCATCTCACCTGCACTTCCTTCTCCATTCTGGCTTCTAAGCCTTGGAAGGCTTCTCATTTAACCACATGGCAAACACCTTTTCTCTATTTCAGATCCCTTAGGGGCTTATCATATTGCCAGAAGCATCTTCACAACTTTGAGCTTGTATTTAGGCTTAATTTTTCCCAGAGTCACAAAAGACATTCTGCAAGTTCACTGAAAATAAAGTAGCCACAAAGAGAGATGGTATCTTGAGACCTGTCTTCGGTGGCAACAAGACAGTGTGAGCTTTTGATCCTCTGCAAGACTTTTATTCACAGATCAGCGTGGCTTCATGTCAGCTATAATGAAAGTGATGTTATTTTCCATTTTCCAATAACATCTTTATGGCATTATGTTATTTTTCATTTTCAGATAATACTTGCAGTAAGACATAAATCAAGCCAAAGCTGGGAGAGGACTTGATTGAAAGACAATTTCCCTTGCAGTGAGTGAGTGACCTTTCTTAAAAGATCAGAAGCTGTGCTGGAAACCATTCATTCATTTTATCAAATAACAAATAGGCACATTCAACTTTGACTTGTTGCCAGTACCTTGGTTCCTCTCATTCAGTTTCAGTATAATGCACAAACTAACTGTAATAATCGATTAGAACTATTCTCTAAAAGTGGTCCAAGATCAAACCCCCTATTTTGGTGTCAGGATCTGAATATTAAAAATATTCTATATCTTCTCAACTTCCCTCTGCACCCTGGTTTATTGATGACTAGCAGTAAAAAAGATTGAAACAAACAGGAGTTTCCACAATAGGTGAAGCTTCCCTCTCACATGTCTATGTAGTGGATGCAGGCAAGCTCTATAATTTCCCCTTCTCTACCAACTTCTTGAAACCCATAGGGATATACCCCTTACAGGACTTTGATCTTTTAAAAGGAAGGCAGAACAGGAAATACCAGTGTATCAGAGCTAAACAAAGGCAGCCTTAGAAGCACAATAAGCAGAATTCCATTGTTCCCTTCCCCTTGCTTTACCCTTTCTGTTCATTTTATCCGGTACGAATACAATTAGGTCCTCTCTTTCTTTAATTAAAAATAAGTCACTGGTTCTATACCTCAAGGATAACTATAATGAATTGTGTTTCATTCTGCTTTGTCTAATGCACTCAGAGTATTTGACTGTATTTTTGCTTATACTCATTGGTTGAATGAATTTTTTTTAGAGTACAAGCTTTAAACAGATTATGTATTTTTTAACAATGTTATCAAAGACTCATAAAAATTTTATTTTTTTGTTACGAATAAAAGTTCATTTTCCACTTTAAAAAGCCTGTAATACTAAATTGTTAAATAGAGAAAACCTAGAGCAATACCCACTGCATTTTTAAAAATAAATTTTTCAGGTTAGTTATGCAAAATTACTTCAGGCACAGTGATACCGGAGGTTTTCAAGATGTAATTGGACAGGGTGCTAGATAATCTCATCTAGACTCCCCTTGCCATGAGAGGTTGGACCAGGTAAACCCTTGAGATCCCTTCCAACATTGGCTGCTCAGTTCTTCACCACTTCTTCCTTCGCCTTTCAAAAGCAGAAGCTTCTCCAGTAAACATTCTTTCCATTTCAATCCTCAAAACCATATTTTTGAAGTGAAAATGAGAAACTGAGAAGAACTCAAAATACAATGTTCAGTGGTGCCAAAAGCTTGTAATGAATGCAGATTTCCAGCTGAAACCAGTTTTAAGTAGCATAGTTGATGCCATATTTTTGAGATGCCCAAAATTCTTGAATGACCAATGCAATAACTGTAAATACACACTGAACACCAAATTTGGTCCTTAATCTTCATAAGTTGCTGTGCAAGAAAAAGCATTTTTTAGGGGCCATGTAAGGATTTGCAAGGTTACTGCTTTGGAGTACAGTGTAGCTCACAGCATACATTATAGAGGTCCTTAACTCTTAAACTACATTGTACATAAAATAATACATTTTCCATTCAAAAAGTCGAGAAAACATTCCTGAAATTTTCATTAAAAAATACTTGATAAACTTCATGGCATTTTTTTTTAATAAAGTATTCATACAAGGTTTCATGGAATTTACTTATAACCAGTAAGTACAAAGTTGTGAATCCTAGTGCAAGCCTATTCCTAGGCACGGAATGTATTTATATGTGGTGATACAATATTCAAGCTTAGATATCTAAAGTTAGAATTCCAAATCCATGCACTAAGGAATAAAAGAACAAACTGATTTTAGACTGTACTTGTTCTAAGCAATGAGCAGAACAGATAAGTGTAAAAATACAGGTGGGGAGGTGGGGGAAAGAGGAATAGAAATCACAAAAAAATGAAACTGATGTTATTTCTGGAAAATCAGCATCATAGAATTGATGAAGCAGCTACTAAGGAATACTTTCTGCATTGAACTCAGGAAAAAAAACAAAAGAGTTGAACCATTATATTGCATTGAAGTTAAGTGAAACCAGGGAGGTAAAAATAAAATGGAAACAGCCCCAAAACACAGTGTGATTGTGACTCTTGAGTGGATGAAGAGGTCACTGGATTATTCAAGGTGCAGACATAATGGAAACAGGTGCAAAAGCATATTTCTACGAAAAAAAAAAAAAAGAGCAGTAATAGCAAGGCTGTTATCTAGCTGAATTTAAACAGCTGAAAACTGGTGAAGAAACTGAAATGTGACAGAATAGAGCTCCTGCAGCTTTTTGATAAATGGTGATGAGAAATGTAACTGTCCTGGTGGACTAGACCCAGGTTAGTGAACAGTATGAAGAAACATTCCTAGGCAATGAAACACAATTATCTAAACCATTACAATGACATTATAGCCTGACACAGCTTTGACTGAAGATATTTAGCTCTTGCCTAAATCCTGGGCACAGTCTAAGAATCAGTAAGGACAAATAAACATTCCAAGTTATAATCTACAAATAATTTTCTATTTTTAAGACTGAGAGAGATCAAGAGTATGGACAAAGTTATTTTGTGACAGTCAGCCTCAGTGCTAGAGATGTTAATTTATTGGTATAAAGATATAGTTGAAGTAGAGGCAGCAGACCTGATCCCAAGACTAGTTTTGTTAATCACTTCAGTGGAACTTGGACCCAAAAGCTGTTGAGCTGCAGTGGTCCTGAAGAAATTTCAAAAGAATGATCTGCTTTGGCTACATAAGAGGGTTGTAAGCTATTTTATGCTAAGAATATTGTATGATGCACTTTTACTCTGAGCTGGAAAAATATCTCTGCAATTAGTTCAGTGAATTGGGTATTTCAAATAGAAGTATTAGTAGCAAAAATGCAGTGATTAAACCATGTCTAACATGGGAGAGAAAAAGCTTGGCCTCAAAAGTGCTCCCTGAGGAACAGAACACTGAGGAACAGAGCACTTTGCCTCATAAAGAGGCGTGATGAGCACAGAGGTGGAGGTACATTGCAGGAAGATATTGGGTAAACTATCTTAGGCAGAGCAGTGGAACAGGCATAAATTTCAAAAGGCATGATGCACAGCCAGCTGCTAACTCATGGAAGCAGATAAAGTTACTCACAGATAAAGTTACTCCTTGTCTTTCTTTGAAACAAGGTGCATATTTACACCACGCTGAGCACAGTGATGACATGAAAGCAATTAATGAGAATCCATGCCATATTATAAACTTTAATACTCCTCGTCTTTTACCCAGAGGTAATTTCATCCATCATTGACTGTAGGAACCTCAGGAAAGTCTACGGGAACTGCTGCTAAGAACAGTACTGCATAAGAAATTCTAGCTAAACAGCAGACAAAAGTAATCTCCTTCTTAGCCTGAAATTAAAGACAAGGCCTTAAGAACAGAAAATGAAATTTCTGCACCTGCAGTTTGTCAGTATGTCTAGTCTAAACAATTTTTGGTCAGAGAAAAACAGGAACCCATCTTCTTGACATTAAGACATTGACGTTAAGTCCAGTCCATTGATCTGATAAATAGTACTTTAGCTTTTACAGCTAGTGTATTTCTGTCTGTACTTTCACCTATATAAAAATGAATTAACTAGATATCCTGTATTCTTGTAAACTTCTGACTTTGCTTGTTCTGCATTTATTTATCCTGCATTAGACGAGTAACTGTAAATACATTATTACCACAATCCAATCACAGCAAATATTACAGAGCATTTGGGAAAAAATTTCACCTCCTCGTTTTCAGCAATTGACTTGATAAATAACCTCATATGCATCCCTTGTATTTTATTGTAAAATTATCGGCATGATTGGTTACTAGAATATAGGGTCCAAATATCTTCAACTGGAGGAAATTGCTACAGGAAGGAAGGTACTTTGCCTTCCTCTGAAGCAGCCTAATTTGATGTGGTACATGATTTTATGTGAGATATATGTTCCATTCATGTAGGAGATATAATTTTGCAAACATTTTCCGGTGGGGGCTGTGTCTTTGAATAGGATCGATCTGCTAGAGCTGACTGTGTCACTCAGGGTCTTACAGAGCATAACTCAGATCTACCAGGCTTCAGGCATTCAGCAACTTTTTGCTTCTTTCTCCTCTCTGAACACCTATCAAACCAGCAACATTGTTGACATCTGGAAAATGAGGTAACAGATTTTATCAGAAAACTACTGGCTGAGTCAGATATGCACCCACAGGGATCTGGGATGGTCCCTGTGGCCCAGGAGCTTGCTGATAAGCAACCCTTCCTCTGAGGCTGAAAAGGCAAAGACCGAAGACATTGTTAAACCAAGGAGTGCTACTGTGCCCTGAGAAAACCATTGATGCCTCAGGTCAGCGAACACAATCAGGAGACAACAGTCATCTTGTCCTGTGTATTAGTGGGTCTCAAAAAAATTACAGTGCTGGAGGCTTGGGTACTATCACTCTGAAACATCAGGGATTTGATTGAATTTCAAATGGCAGTAGCACTGAGTACTTCTGAAAATCATCGTCTTCTAATATCATAAAAATGTCTGAAATACTCAAATTTGCATTCAGATCAGCAAAACATCTTCATCAAAATTTCCTGAAAACATCCGCATTTCTATATGGTAAGTATGCTAGACTGGATGAGAATTTATCCATTTTCTTAATTCAATAGCTTTTTGAATCCACCCTTCCTGCTTTCTTTCAAACAAACTTTTATCCCTCATATGATAATCTCTCTAAGCAATTCCTTCTACCTGCTAGATTGCCCCTCTTAGACTGTGGTCTACTGCGTTACTTAAGGCAAGTTTCATGCTTTTGAAGGTAGTTCATTTGCAACAGACAGCCATTTCTGCCCATTCAAGGATTTGACACAGTGCTAGTCCTCTTAATTACCATGTGCCACAAGATTTTTATGTGTCATGTAACATGATTGGCCTTTCCTGGGAGCTCAGAAGTGGCTGCTCTGAACTTTGTTGGCATGATCCTATTCCTCAGCTTTCTCCTTTTGTCTTTTTAAAGCTCAAATATCACAAAATATTCTGCAGGAATAAAGGGCCCCAAAGGTGCACATCCCACAAATTCCATGTAAAATAAAATTTTATCTAACTTTGTGACAATAACTACAGACGATTCATTTTAGTTTTCCTAGTAGGAATGTGGGCAGAGGTTATTAGCTCTCGAAATCCTGGAGCAATAGACTGTATTAAAGTACAAACCCAACTTCCTCCATAAACAAACTTTCTCCTGTAAGAAACACTTTGATTCACAAGTCTATTGAGCAAAATAAACATGAATACTCAAATAAAATCGCTATGATTTGCAAGGGGGAAGGTAAGAGAAAACATCACATACAGCAAAAAATACAGATAATGCAATAATGACAATCTCTGTTTTGTTGGTCCACTATCTACCCCTGCAATCACTATTCATCACTACTTGAATAGTTTTGCCACACTGATTGTGAATTTCTATTCTATATCATTTAATGCAATCTACCTCATTATAACCCTCTTGACAGCACAGAAGAGGTGATCTGATGGAGTAAGCTGCCAGAATTAAAAGATATTTTAGCAGAAGAAAGCCTCTTTAAACAATATGTTTCTGAAGAGAAATTCATGGAGGATAAGAGGAGTAAAAGAGTAATTCTTCAAGAGTTAAAACATGAAATACAGACTATTGTGTAAAGCACAACTTTGCCAAAATCCATATGGAACACTGAAACACAGCACTATGGGCAGATTTCTAATAAGGCATCAGGGCTATCCAGCAGTCTTCTTATGTAACAATCCTGAATGGGGCATCTGTCAGTTAAATGGGAATCTGTCAGTTCAATGACAAACTCAGGCTAAGTGTCTGAAACTCCTTGAATTTTTGGGATGATTAAAAATTGAAAATTAATCCAAAGATAACAATTTGGATGATGAAATTTTGAGCCTGCTCATCACCAGAAACTTATTAAAAAGCCTATTAAATGTACCTCTAGTATCTATGCCCCTACAGAGGATCACCTAGAAATTGCATTTTTGAGTTCAATCATTACTGCAGCAGATGCTATAATTTTTCCTTAGTAGAATCAAATAGGTCCAAGAGTGATTTGTTTTAGTCTAGATCAGCACTTTCTAACACATTAAGTCTATTTGGACCTGGATCATGTTTTTTGAGGGGTTATGTTGTTTGCATCATGTCCTGAAAGATCTTTAAAGTACAAATTGCACTGTGAACAAACTGTCATTTCCAGCTAATGAAAACTTGTTTTATTAATCTGTCATGATAAAAATTAATTAATTATTTTAAAATAAATTTTTTATCTTTGTCTTGGGGTTTCCTACTTCTGTATCTTTGCAGTTACAACATTAGCAGGTATTTTTGCTAAAGCACAGCTTCCTCTTCTCATAAATTAAATCCATGAATCACATGACTCCATGATCTGAAATCTAAATAAATTGTTGGATATTTAAACTATAATACATTTTACAAGACTGAAAAATTTTAAAAATGGGCTGATTTACATGATAGGTGGCATAAACGGTTGAAAATTTATTTTCCCTCTAAGAATTACCTTAAGAATGCTGATCCTGTGCTGTTGGCATTTAGCCAGTGAGGAATTATGGTGTTCTTTGTTGGCAGAAACAATGCATCACTCCCTGGAAGAGAGGCACTACATCTCGGCAAAGAAAATAGCCCAGACTCTTACCACCCTGCAACTGCCATGCTCCATGGTAGAATGGGATGTTATATCCTATTAGCAGTATGTTAATGACACCCACCTTGAAACATAATTTTCAATTTTCAGAGCTGGTGGGTATTGGATTATGGTTGAGGTTAGGGTTACAGGGGGACCTTGGTGAGTTAAAATTTCTGTTTGTTCTTCATACTCCCAAATAAAGAAGGTTGTTCAAAGTAAGGCTCTAAAACAATAGTCATATTAAGTAGTGGGATGAAACATGACTCTAAAGCAATCAATATTTCATCAGGCATTCAAGCAACAAAAATTATTTTGGAAGTAGTCAATCAACTTCTTCATACCTAGAAGTGACATTATGTGTAAATCACAAGTAATCTTTCCTGCCTATAATGCCTTATAGCACTGCATACTATTTCATTTCCATTCATTTTTGCTAGAGATTAAGAAAGACCAATTAGAAAAATTGTACAATGGCAGCTCTAAGAAGCAGCTTTTCTCTTTTCTAGAAACACGACATGTTTATGGTTTGGAAACCTGTTTTCTCACATTAGCTAGCATGATACAGGGCCATAGTTGCCCCTTTCCTACCTTGAAGGGTGTGAAAAGATTCATTTTCAAGTGAGTCAAATTAAGTGAGCAAATATACTTAGCAAAAAGCTGTCTAAATAGAGCTTAACAGACATATGCATTTTCACAAATCATTTTGACATCTGGAGTATGATTTTTCTATTTTGCCTTTCCTACATCTTCTTGAGGCAATTATAGGAGAAATAACTAGAAAAGCAACATTGGCAACATATTGGAAAAATGATGGTTACAGATGGTACAAAGAATACTATCCTGTTGAAAATCTATAGAGACTCAGAGCAACAGACAAAAAGAATGAGATAAAAAATACTTTACAAAATCCAAAAGCATTCTAGTTTAGTAGCTTAATCTATGAAGTTAACAAAATACACTTGAAATTTAAAGGCAGAGACTGTAACAGGTCATGTTCTTAGCAGTGCTGACCCAAGGTGAAGTCCAATTTGCTTCAAGCTATATTGGAGTCAATACCTTTAACAGGGTAATATTATATTTCCTACTTTTAATAATGTTCTCAGCTTGACACCATCAAATTCTTATATGCTTCTTTTGACAAAAGTAAAGTTTGTATTCCTCAAAAGTCATTATATATGACATTTGTATTGCCTTTTTTTTTACATTTTATTTTCTAATAATAAAAGAGACAAGGTTTACTGGAACACAAAATCTAACCTACAGGTGTCCAGAATGACCACCTCCGAGGAAAACGGTGGACTCTTCACCAATGTTCTCATTAACAAGATTAATTTTCTGTGTATGCTGTGGTTTCCATAGAGGTGTTTAGATGCTGACACAAATCTGAAATGAATGAAGACTGTGGGAATCTGTGCGTAGGTGTGCAGTAGCCAGGCTGCTTAGAGTTGAGCGTGACTGATGTGCAGATAGCAGGCTATGTGTGCAGAATTATTAACATGGAAGGGGGGAAGCATTAGTGCACACGTGAAAGGGAACTTGCTTTCTATTGCCTGACTTTGCAGCACACCCCCTCTCTCAAGGTTATCTCCTCTCTCCTCTCCCCATATTCGATTACACTTGACAGTGATGAGTGCTGCAGCCAGATGAGAGACACTTATTTTGCTGAACAATCCCAGAGGACTTTGAAAGACAGAACAACCCCCCAGCTAAGGAACAGCTTAGGTCTCCAGGATACAAACTGGGCATTTTTATTTTTTCTTCTGAATGGAAGTTCAAAGCAGCTGAGGTTATTTGTAGACTGAGGTCAAACCCAGCAAATATCAAGATTGTCAGTTTTAAGGGATGAATTTATGTTTATCCAAAAGTCCTGCTGCACCAATATAAAGCATTTGCAGGACAAATCCTTCCTAGGACTTCTGTTTTTAGTGAGTCACTGCACTCACCCACCACATATGAGGTTCCCCCAAGTCTGGACAAAGCAAACGCGAGTCTCTGGCAGACAAGAACTCAGAGGTGTCAATGGGAGCCGCCGGCCCTGGCTACATCCTTGATGGTGTTCCTCTGTAGGTTTTGAGTTAGCAAAGGGACATCAATGCCCCCTTTCTCTCCCTCTCCCTGTTAAGTTCTGGGGGCTGTGAAATTTTGCACAACTGTTGTTGGACTATTAGGGAAGGATTCTGAAGCCCATTCCCAAGCCCCTTCTGTTATTTTGTGTCTTAGCATTAGAAAATACTCCCCATACAAAAGGCCTGAGTAAGCTTCTTTCTCCAAACTCCCTGCTTACATCATTCCATGAAGGGAGGATAAGCAAGACCAAGTAAAGAGGATGAATTCTCTGTACTGGTTTGTCACTTTAAGGAAACACTCTGTATTCAAACACAAGTGACCATTCCATTTTACTGTGTTCATGACTTTTTTCCCATGGAAGTATTAATTACTTTGCTAATCAAAATATGTGCACATGTATGTACATTTATATAGGTGTGTGTATACACACATATAAATGTACAGGGCAGGTTTAAATTAGATATTGGGAGGAAATTCTTTACAGTGAGGGTGCTGGGAGACTGGCATAGGTTGCCCAAAGAAGCTGTGGAAGTGCTCAAGGCCAGGTTGACTGGAGCTCTGAGCAAGCTGGTCTGGTGGAAGAAGTCCCTGGCAGGAGAGCTGGAAATAGATGATCTTTAAGATCCTTTCTACCCCAATCCATTCTGTGATTCTTTGAAATTTAGTAAAATTTCCAAATCCTAAAGAATTTATCACACTCCATAGCAATTTGTTTCAGAGAAACCTACTGTCTTTATTTAAGTGTTACATTTTATTTTGCACTGGGCAGTTTTCCAGCTACTAACCTCTTGTTATTTTATATCTGGATTTGAGGTGATGAGGGTATTTATAACAAGGATTTGAAACATGATGCTGAAAGAAGGTGACACTAAGAGACACTAAACTTTCCAAAGCTCCTCTTATTGTTTAAGTGTTGTGATTCTTTTAATATGTTTTACCCAAGTTCATTATAGATGCATTCTTCATAGACTCTTAGAAAATACTTGAAGTTTCCTGGCAGTATTTCTATGGCAATGCCTGTTATTCATTCAAGTTGAACTGGAATGTACTGGAGGATTTAATCCTTGTTCTGTTTCGTGCAATAAAAATATGGTCCACATAAAGTTACCAACAAATTAAGAGAAAAGCTGCTTCTTAGAGCTGCCATTGTACAATTTTTCTAATTGGTCTTTCTTAATCTCTAGCAAAAATGAATGGAAATGAAATAGTATGCAGTGCTATAAGGCATTATAGGCAGGAGAGATTATTTGTGATTTAGACATAATGTCACTTCTTGGTATGAAGAAGTTGATTGACTACTTCCAAAATAATTTTTGTTGCTTGAATGCCTGATGAAATATTGATTGCTTTAGAGTCATGTTTCATCCCACTACTTAATATGACTATTGTTTTAGAGCCTTACTTTGAACAACCTTCTTTATTTGGGAGTATGAAGAACAAACAGAAATTTTAACTCACCAAGGTCCCCCTGTAACCCTAACCTCAACCATAATCCAATACCCATCAGCTCTGAAAATTGAAAATTATACAATCAATGACCAACTCAGCAATGGGATCAATCTTATCCTAGACTTTTGGTTTTACCTATTGGAGCACCAAATTTACAAATATCTGCTTCATTGTATTCTTTCTGTCACCATTCTGAGACGTACCCTTCACGTTGAATGAATTTTAAAATATTCAGTTCAAATCCCATAAAAGGGCAAGGCCAAAGATTTTGGTCACATTACTGCTGAAATTCAAATTTGAGCCTTGACTGTACTTTCTTTTCCTACTGCTGCTGAAGTTATTGTTAGCAATAATTTTACTGAGAAAAGAAGAAGGTGGATTAAAAAAAAAATGTTCAGAAAGAGAAAGAATGAGTGGTTAAATAGCAGTGTTCTGCAAGCTATACTTAGAATCAATCATCTTACTGTTTTCTCAGCCACACTAGTGATCATGAATCCTGTATCTTTCTCCAAGTTTGGTGGTTGTGCCAGCCCTTCATTCTTAGAAGCTTCATGTGTCCTGTACAGGACTTCACAGTAGGTTTATGGATTCAGGAGAAAGCTCTGCTCAAAGAGGGGCAGGAAGTGAAAGGGGATTTGTTTGGTACAGCACACCAGAGAGTGCAAAAGGAAGAGCAAGCCATGAAGATAGAGAAATTGAAAAGGAGGTAGGAAAAGAAGGAGTTATTTGTAGCTCATGACAGACATTTTGTTCAATGAGGAGTTCTTCTGCCTTGACTAACTTTCGTTTGGTGACTGGAACTGGAATTCCATTGGGCTAATTTGGAACTGACCACTAACACCTGGAAAAACATTTTTCAACCTGCAAGATCCGTAGACAAAAGAAGTATGCACATAGAGACAAATATTTTGTCTCTCTAACCTCCCAGTTGTATGTATGGCAACGGCTAAAGCAAAATCTGCAAATGAAGTCATGTTTTCTTTTCTCTCATGTCATCTCACTGGGAAAAAAGTTACATTTCTCAAAAAAAATGAAATGGTCTTTCTCCCTTCCTCATACATGAAGGCCCTGACATATAATCACTGCACATTTGCATTTGGCTCAAACTCACCAGGCTGCTTCTAAGATATACTGGATCTTGAGGGGAGGAATTTGTTAGTCAAAAGATCTTATCATAGAAAAACTGTTACAGAATTTTGCAATGGCCTCGCTGCTCTGGAAAAAACCCAAAACCAAACCAACAAACTACATAAAACAAGCATCCCCCTCTCCCCCCAAACACCACAAAACCAAACTGAATAAAGAGCTAATAAAGAGAGATGTTTGGCTAAACATCTTCCATGTCACCATTGGTTAAAACAAGTGGGAACACAGGTAGGGATACAGTTACAAGCTGCTGTGGTTACAGGAGCCACTCTACTACTGAAGACACAAGGAGTCATGAGCTACAAACTTCTTCTCTGCATCTGCACCTTGCAGCTGTTAGAAGCAATGTGTGATAGATTCTAGAACCTTCTTTTGAGTTTTGAAATCAGTATCAGTCCGGAGGCATTAATTGTTGCCTTTTGAGAAACAAGGCCTGTTTTTTTCTGGTGAGAGGAAGGTGCTACTGTCAAGTTTGCTGCTGGGATGTTGTGAAGATCTGCCTCCTTGAACAGCCGGGTTCTTGCACATTGCACAGTCATCAAAACATAGTGGGAGCAATAAACCCAAATCTCCTGAGAGATAAGTACTGATAAGTAGCAACTGTAAGGAGGAGATTCGAGCATGCCCACTCTAGCTGGGATGCAGGTAGGAACTCAAAAGCAACACTTCAATAACTTAATGTAGGCAGTTATCCTTCCCCATACCCTGACACTTCTGGTGTTTTTCAAGTCAAGGCATTCAGTATGGCTAAACATTGGCCATCTCCCCACCTCAGGCTGGCAAGGTAATGATGCAGAGTGTGACTGATAGCACAGTTCACCTCTGTCTCCACACCAGAGATGAAAGATCCAGTCTTTTGGGCAAACCAAACCAGCCAAAACCTGACTACTGAGAGGAATTTCCAACTGACAAATAGATCAGAGGTCTCTCTATATCCTAAAGCATTCTTGGGCAAAAGACAAAATAGAATGTTTCAAAATGCAGGGCTAAATTTATATATGCAGTGCAATACTGCAGATGTAATAGACTATTGTACCATGATAGACACATTTTTGTTGGTCTTTCCACAGAGAGAATTCTATCAAAAGCATTCAAATACTTTAAATGGTGATATCACTAAAACTTAGAAGCTGTGAGTGGTCCTATGTATTAAATATACAGATATATGTGGATAATTTTATAACCATAATTACATGTCTTTATAATTGCAATGGTTTGACATCAATGAAACTCCAAAACTGGGTGTGGTTTTATATGGTAAATACATAGATACATATGGGTGATTTTATAACCATAATTACATGTCTTTATAGTTGCATAGGTTTGTGTACACACAAAAATATGTGATACTTAATAGTCTTTCTCCTAAAATATCAAAGGCAATAAAAAATACATAGTTTTTCACGTTTGTGCGATCCCTTTGGGCCAGTTCCTGTGCTCTTTTCTTAGTGCTAGAGCTGTAGACATAGCATCCAAAACCAGGAGAGTCGCAAGTACTGCAGATTGACTGTAATCAGAGCCTTGTTCCCTTTTAAGAGAATTCAGTGGGTGTTCCAAATTGAAAGATTTTGTCTTAACATGGTTTTATACCTGTATTCACAAACAATACTGCCTCAATCACTTTCAATCTCAAGTGTACACGACTGACTAGTAATTTCCTGTGTTTGTGACATGCCATGATCTTGCTTGATGCTGTCAAACTTTACAACTACACAGGAAAGCAGTGGCAGGTTGATAGTGAATGACCCCTGGTAAGTTATTTTGAAATTGCCAGACTTTGCTCTGCAAGTTTAGTCTCTCATAGCAACATGGGCAGCATATCATTCTGTGCTGGCTTCATTAAAAGAAAACGATTCCGTCTTTCAGTTAAAAAAAAAGAAAAGCTGTAACTGTTGAAGCAGCATGCACCTAATAAGCTACTTCTAAATCTGGCTCCATCATTTCAGTCTGTGAACTAGCACAACAGAGCTTGCAGAATCCTTCTCAAGTAAGTATTGCTTTCTCTTAACTGCATGTTTTTATTTTTTTTATTTAAAATTTATAACAGGTAGGAAAGAAGTCTTCAGCACTGAATTAGTGGTGCTGCAATATGACAACTGGGTGCCTGGTGCATGAATTAACATGCTCTGTTGTTTCATTTGGCAGACATTACTGTCTTTAAAATGAAATAGTTAATACATTAAGGTACAAGACAGCAAATTATATGGATGAAGCTTCCTAAAGCTGCAGTGCTGGAAAGCTAATGAAATGATTTATAATTGACTGTCATGATAGGGGTTTTTTAATGAGTTATGTATCTTTTATTTGCATAATGCACATCATGGAACATGTCTATTTGATCTCATCAAAACTGGAATATTTATTCTGAATGTTACTGGCCATTAAGAATGAAATTAGCAAAATAATTTATATCTTCAAGAAAGGAAAAATTCAGGCAGTGGCATTAATATTAATAAAGCTAGTATGTACACATTAAACCTAGCTTAGGTTTGTATTAAATGATGAAGGAAAATATATGTGGTGCATGACTTTGTCTAATTACACAAAGTATTAGTCAAACGTTGCTAAACCAAACAGAGTATAGATGAAATAATTGTTTGTATGAAAAACAACATAAATGCATAACATTTGCCCAAACAAACAGGACATACTGTAGCATGCTTTCTACAAGAGTATTTAAACAGCTCTGGTGGACATGTCTCTTTAATATAATGAATGAGGTGGGACTATGGTCATGGAAGGAAAATAAATAGCGGTATTTTGCTTCATGTTTAAATTGCAACTGTTGTAATAGAAAGGAGTTAGGGACAGGCAATGTGCAGGGCTACTGTTACATTTGGTATGCAAACACACACATATCCAAGTACAAACAGACCTTTTATTTTCTTATTTAGTCATAGCTGCTTATCACCAATTCCTGTAACATGCAACTCTGATTGTAAACCTGCAGGTTTGCAGCATTCAGCAGAAATATATTGGAGCTGCAACAGAGACATTACAGCACCAGAACTAATCTTCTGGAAATGTTTAGAACAAGCATATCCTATACCTCCAAGTAATATTATTTATCATAGTTTTTTATGTAGGGAAGATTATGCTGCAAAAAATTCACACTGTTTAGTTAACTTCCACAGAAAACTACACAAATACTTCCCTCCTGCTCAAGTTATCCATCCCCCAATAACCCATGGTAACAGCAGTCAAGAAATTACCATTTATTTCTCCCAGTTATTTTCAAATTACTCAGAACAACAAATTTTAAAACATACTTCCAGCCCAACTCATTTATATGCAGGCAAGTTTTTTATAAGCAAACTTTTTCAGGACATACTGAAGCATGGAACTGGAAAAACCATTTCCTTTTTTACTGTGTAATAGAAATAAAAAGTTTTTGGCAGATTATGTATACGCAGAGATAAAGAATGGAAACAGAGATAAAAAAATTACTGTGTTCCAGGTATGGTGAACAATAATATAGCCTTCCTTTTGCAAGCAACATTAGACTTCCCAAGGGCTGGCTCTGAAGAGCCTAATAAATTAGAAGCCAATAATGGAGAGGTTTAGTCTGACATTCCACAACCCTTCCCCAAATCTCAAGAAAACACAGCATAGTAATAACAAGACCAGTAAATAGTGAAATTTATGGTACCATCTCTACAAGACTAAAGGAGACATCAGTGAGCAGAAATGCCACTAACAAGCTTAGACTGTTTCCACAGCTGTTACTCTTTACTAGAGGTGGCAATCCTCGGTATTTCTGAGACAGACTGGGAGGGTGAGGAAGAGGTAGAGAACTGCCTTTGGGGTGTCTTTAAGGGGAAATGGTGACTTCGTGATAGAGGGGACAGCGTTGTCCAGGTAAAAAGGCTTATTCCTTCCTTATACTTATACTAATCCTGCAAAAGAATGATCCTAATGAAATGCCACAAACCTAGTACAGGTCTATTGCTCTTATGAAGTCAAAGTCCCTATGGGGGGTGTAGCATTACCCACTACAAAGAACTGTGAATGTTTGTATTATGCTCTGGAACAACTTGGTCAAACACATATTTCACTAATTTAAATAAGCTCATTGGACAGGGGAAAAAAAAAAGAAGAGATAGAGAATATCACAGCAGCATCTTATTCCTTATGTGGTTTATGCATTTAGACTTACCTTCCAGTCTTAAACTCTCCTCTATGTTTAACATTTAATTAGAAGAATTGCATATTCCTGCAGATATAAAAAAAAGATGACAAGAAAAACACTGCTGTACTGAAAGATCTCTTCAATACTCCTTGAAGCATCAATGGGAAGGACTTTGGGTAGCCTTAGTTCACCACTAATGTGGTATGGGATCAGAAAGAGACATTATACAGCTTCAGAGACAGCAAGGCCTTGCAGATTGTGGCATCCAGCATAAATTTAGGAATGGATTAAAGTAAAATAAACTGGTATATAAAATATCATTAATTTTAAAATATAACATAATGAATGAGTGGGAAATATTTTCAGTCCACCTGAAGAAAAAGGCAGTGTATTTTTATCCTAAGCCTGATTTTGCATGAGAAACTCATTCCATTCTTCCACTCATTTTCCCTCTCTACTGTCTTAAATTTTCTCATGCTTTTTCTCCCTCTTCTTAATGATGATAATGATGATAATAATAATGATGATGATTTTGATTATAATAATTATTATGATTATGATTATTATTGGGAAAAAATAAGAAAGAAAAGAGACAGGAAAATGAGGAAAATGGTATACCTAATTTGGAAAGCCACATGACACTGCCAGACTACCTCAAAGAAGGACAGTTTTAAGGACTAGACTCAAAGGATTTGACACTTTCCTAAAAATATACATTTTCAAGGAGCAGTGGAAGAAACTAAGACTCCTCATCTGTGTATTCTCAGAAGGATCAATTATTTTACTGTCTTTTCACCAAGCAACTACAAAGTGAGCTGGAGACACAGAATCAAATGCTAGTGTAATGCAGATGACCTACAGCTCTACCCATCCTACAGCACGGCCACAAAAACGGTACAGCGTGTGAAGAAGAGCTCATGGAGCAGCTGGCTAAAGCAGAAACTGAGCAAGAAAAAGATGATGTTGGCAGAGGATAGAGAGCATTTTGAGGACTCATTCACAGTCAAGGTATGCAGCCGCGGTTGGTCACTTAAACGCAAATCTGATAAATTGTTATTCACAGATCCTGTTAACTTTTGTTAGCTAGGAAGCTCTATCTCTCTTAGATGGGAACAAAAATTTCTCAGACAGGTGATATTACAAGTTTTTAGTGCTAAGAAGTTCCAACATGAAGGAAAAGCTATAGTGTTTATGCTCTGAAGCTTGGCCTAACTAGACTAGTAATCTGTTCCTTACACAGTAGATCAGCCTCATATAATTTTGTATTCCTCTCTTCCAAGCAGTCCATTGTCTGGACCGTGGATAAATAAAAGACCACTTAAAACACTTAAAAAAAAATTAGTCTGCTGCTTCATTTCTCTGGCTTTTCTCAGCAAGAGTAAAATTTCTCTTCATGGGAGACAAAATTCCGTTGGTAATTAAGGGTAGCCAAACGTCATTAGCTAGTGCCACAAGTACCTTGTATATATCTTTGAAAAACTTTAAAGCTATGTGCAGTAACGTGTCCACAGTGCCATTTTCTACTGCTAAGGAGCAGACAACACTACAGCCAACAGCTTACAATTGATACTGATTTGGCTGCTTGCACTATAATGGAAGGTGCTCTGACAGGATGATATTGAGGACAGTAAGAGCCTGTGTCCAATATGCTGTTGTACTGGAATTAAAAAAAAAAAAAAAAAAAAAAAAAAAGGTGTATTAAAACATTTTGTGCTTACATTTTTCTCTTTAATTTTTCATTTATTTTTAAAGCTGTAAATATAGCTTGCATTTTAATTGGGTGTCTGTCTCTAATTTTACTGCAGCTGTAGCATTTGCCAGAGAACAGTGGCTCTTTTTTCAGGGTGGTGCAGGATTTATACCAAAAAAAAATCTCTTTTCTAATGCTCAGCACTTCTTACAGGCCTATCACAGCTCTGTCTAGTATACAGCTATAAATTAAATGAATCAGACTTACGGATGTTGACAAGAAAGATGACACAGCAATTTGTTGCCTTTAGTTTAGTCATCCTGTAGTTGTAAAACAGATAAATGTTTTACTCATCATGGTGGAGAGGTTGATTAATGAGAATTTAGGGCAATTTAGATCCATTATATATTTTGATTTAGATTCAAGGCTGAATGCAAACACTGTCCACCATGCAGATTCCTGCATAGAAACATTAGTCTTTGCTCTTTAAGACACCACAGTACCTTTTCACCTCCTTTTCATGCCAACAAAACCTACCATTTCTTAAGAATCCAGACTGGTTTAATGGTGGCAGTACTGGTCCAATTTTCTGTTTGTCGTAACGTGTTACAAATCTACCAACAACTGATAGAAAAAGGAAAAACCCATTTTAACTTGTTCACATTAGCAGTCATACATTAAAATAACTGAATATTCATTCTACTGGTCCTGAAGACAGCTAGATCTTACAGACTTAGAGCAAATGCCTGCTTAAATTCTCCTTAAGGCTGAAACACTTTCAGGCAGAACCTAGTGAGGTAAAACCAACACATACAACACTGACTGCATCTCCACTCCATTACAAATTGTTTGTTCCAAAAGGAAAGAGAAATGGTGAAAGTAATATTTAGTGAAATTGAATTTTTCCTGTGTGAGGCCTAGCATCCTAGAAAGAGATATTATTCCCATTAATTAGAAAATGTGGTAGAATTTCTGGAGAAGAACAAAACAGAACAATGCTGAGAAGAATTTAAGGAAACACTGTCTTGCTGATGAAACTGGTCTAGGCAACCTTACATTAAAAGCAAATTTGTATTTGACAACCAATACAGAAAAAAAAGAAAAAGAAACCATCTGTTAGAAAAACCCAGAGAGGAACATCTGCATTATTTAAAGGGATAAACTGAAGTGTAAAACTGAAAGGTCTCATAAAACACTTCAAAATTAACTGCATTAATTGTGAAGAGGACTGGATAAGATAAAATTTTCATTAAAGGCAGGAGGGAAGAATACATCTGAGCAAGAATGGGCACTGGGAGAGTTGGGATATAGCTATTTTAAGAGTGGAGTATCTGCTGAGGGATGTACATATCTGTAGGGCAAACTGAGAGCTTTGAACTGAATGCCATTCCTACAAATAATAGTAAGTTTGGCCCTGCTGCTTAGGCAATATTTCTGAATAGTTGAAAGGATGAGTGAGAACTAGGAACAAAAATACAGGAAATACACACCATTATAATGTAAAACTTGTTCTTTGCTTCAACAAGAACAGCACAGACAACAGTGTTATTATTCATCCATAATCTTGGAGTTTATTCACTGACTGTAAAAGACTCTGGAACCAGTCTTAATTGCAATTAAAATAAACCTCAATATTGTTTAAAAATCAGATTTACTTTTTTTTAATAATAACTTAAAAGTTTTTTATGAATTTCAAAATGTAAAAAACCTTTATACATGTTTGGGTTTTTTAATGTAGATAATCTGCTGAAGATATTCTTGTTCATGTATCAAGAGACATACTCTTGGATACAGAAGAACTTAGTACTAAAACTGTTGAATATTTTCTGCCTTGATCCAAAAATGATCATATCTTCCAGAGCTCTACACAAAGAAACTTCTAGTTGTCATAACAACATCCTGCAGCAAATACAAGAAAGCTTGTACTTGCTTTTAGTACAATTAGCAAACATCTCCTGAAGACTAAAACCCAGGGATGTTATTTAAAAGGGAGGGTGGAATGTTTGTTTTTTTTAAATTCCCACAATATTCAGCTTTTAAATTAAAATCATAAGCCAATGGTATGTAGAAATATTCCATTACATCAAGTCATATTTGCAGGTAACTCTGTTATGCTCCATGTTTATACATGGAGGTTTCTAATAATGTCTTTCTAAAATGACATGCAGAATATAAATAAGCCTAAATTTAGAAAAATCTTGATGTGTTTTCCTAAGTAACAAGTTTACTAGACAAATTCCTGAATGTTTCGATCTTGTCAAATGCAATACTAAGTCCTTATGAAAGTCCCATTTAAGCTATGATCTTAAATATCATGCTGTTATAAATGTTCCAGGTTCAGAAGTTTATCAGGAAAGGATCAGTGTCACTCTGTTTATGTTCTTATATTAACACTAAAATAGGATAGAAAAACTTAGCCATTGCAACACACAAAATCACAAACTGTATCCACTCGAGTCCCTAGAAAGGGTTCACTTATGAGCGAGCCCTGATGGTATCTGGGGATGTGTCCTTATGCAAGATTGGGTATCATAGAAGTACATAGAAAAATACAGTCCTTTCCTAATTGAAAGAATACAATATAGTCCTTTCCTAATTTAAAGGCCAGTTAATGGCAGCTACAGACCAAAGTGCAGGTATTGATCAAAGGTGAATGAACTAGATAATGGCAGAGCTGCTGATAGAGGAAATCTTATTTATAGTGAAGTCTGTTACTTAGGGCAGACAGTTTTCAGTTGATTTGCACAGACATACTGTTTTATTCCAACAATGGTGCCCACCATTTCTAAAGCAGGGCAAAATTAATGCATAACTTTTTCTCTTAAGATTATTTTAATGTTAATGTGACTGGTTCAGAAGAACCTAGAAATCTGGCAAGCATCCACCTAGCTGAGGCATATTGTAGTAATAAAGAACAGAAGAATTTTAGCTCTCTGAAGGTATTTATTTCAAGAGTACAACTCAGACTACTGCAGCAAAGTATTGCCATCCACAGACACACCCGCTTGCATTGGAACAGGAAATTCCCTATATCAGCAATGTCTTCAAAGAGATTTAAATACATAAGGTAAAATAACTTGAACACTTCAAAAAATAAGTCACTTAACATATAGAAAATAAATAATGACCATCAAATAATTATAAATAAAGTTCAAGATATCAAACATTCATATTTTTAATCATATTTTGTTGTAATATTCAGCTTCTCTATTTGTACACATAATGGAAATAATTTCTGGATTCAGGTAGTCTCTAGAGAATATTTTGGCAAACTTACTTAAGAGAACACTGAATAGTTACTGTTACTACAAACTTTGATAACATCTGTTCTGACCAAGATTTGCACTGATTGATGTTAAAAGATCTGTATCATTTAAGTAAGAAGAATTATTTTTCATTTTGCAGCTGTGGATTATATTTTTTTCTTAATAATCAGATGTGTCTGTGTCATATGTCTAGTGTCATTAGGCAGAAATCATCTGAAGAAAGAGAAACAGCATTATCAGCTGTATGACACCCACAAGTGTTATGTACCTTACCTAAGTTACCTATGACCATATATCTATATATATATTTGACTGCTGTGCAAATAACATCTTTCTGAACAAAAGAGCTCTTTCCTGACAATAAAAGAGAATTATATGGTCCATTTTTATTGACTGTACCACAGATTTTTAAATTCATACCTTAAAATTTGCACACGTGCAATGGATAACTGAATTTGTGCTTGTAGTTAACATAGCTTTATTCATGTACGAAGGAGCCCAATCTCTCATGAATAAAAAAGCTCTTCTCCAAATATGTACAAGTCATTACAGGTTCTGGATCAACAATGAGGCTTGCTCTATTTCTGAAACAGGCATTATTAATGAAGTCCATTAAAACTGCAGAACTCACCCATTGCCAAGCTCTAATGGATCTGGAAGGCAAAAGACCTAGGATAGATTAGCATAGGCTCTATGCAATTCAGAATCCTGTGTGCTTCAAGAATAACATTAAGTTTGTAGAAGTCTGTATTGGACATACTGAAAAATCCCTAAATTCTGGCTTTACAAGAAGAGAGTAGTGCTGTATTGTTCCCTGACTGCATTGAAAATGTCATGAAAATCTTTGTGTTGACAATTGAAAGCATTTGCCAGCCCTTTAAACTGCTAGCATTCACATTCAAGTGAGAGAGGCATAAATTAATCTAAAACAAGACAGTGTGAACCAGATTTATGCATTTTAATCCCCATTATCTCTGTGATCAGGATAATGTTTGTAGGATGCAATGGAATGGCACAGTCCCATCGAAAAAATGGAAGCATTTCAAAAAGTAATTCCAGTAAAAGCAATTGATTTCTGATGTGTTAAAAGGATCTTCATGTCCCCCTGTTATTTGCGAAATTAATGTACTTACTATGTTAATTTGAGAGATTTGCAACACTTCAGCAGCTTTTATGAACTATGATTTAAATGAGTGTTGGAATTACCAACGTGGAGACAATAAATTCTAGGCAGTAAGTAAAGTGCCTTATAATGAGGGACCTAAATGTCTGCTTCAAAAGCACATGGAAGTACATTTCAGCTCAAGACGCTGTTGACCTGTCAGCTATGCATTATATTTTAAAATGTGCTCTTATCTTTAAGGAAGGTCACTCAGTTTTCTCTTTGTCAGTCTCTTTCTCTGCTTGCTGCATTTTACAGTGATGTAAGCAGAGTCTGAATCCCACCACACAAAAAGGGGAAAATCACTTGGTTTCACCCTTATGCTAAAGTAAGGAGATGAAAAAACAAAAAAACTCCAGCCTTTCAAATTTATCAGTCTTTTCTCTGGTCATTTCCTGTGGCAACACATCATTGGGGCACTACAAATATCCACGCTGATTATAAAGTCAGACTATAGCCTTTAATCTCACTTAAACTAGTCCTTAGGTTCCTGCATGTACCAACCAAAAATAGAAATTCTTCACTTCAGAGTTCAGACTTGCCTGTCTATAAAGACAGTAAATAATGAGAACTTCACATACAAGGTACTGAAAGAACTTTTCTTTACTACTCCAATCTCATTGACAATTTTGAAATATTGCACCTTGCTTTGGAACCTAACCTTTTAAAATTATTTTAGAATTAAAATTATGACAAAAACAAGCAGGTAGGAAGTGAGAATCACGTTTTGTTTGCTTTTCTGGATCTAGCAGATTTGTCACTAACTTTTTTAATAGAACAGCAAACACTAGTAGCATTAGGACAATATAGCATGACCTTCTCTACTATTGGATTTTAAAAAGCCCTGAAACAGAACCACCCCAGACTTTACTTAGTGAGAATTGATCTACATCATGGTAGTTTGGTTTCCAGTTCAACAAACAGGAATATATCATATGTTGCTCTGGGTCAATGAAAGCCCATGCTTGTCCACTGAGCACTCAATACCCTGGAAAATTTGCATGTCCTATAGATTCTGTTCATTAGTATGGTTAATTAAAATTATGAGAGTTTGCTTGTGATGTAATTATGAAATACATGCATAATTTGAGGTGCACATGGGACAAATGTGGTGGGTGCATTGTTATGCCCTTCGAAGACATACCTTTTGTCTTATAAGTTAGACAAGGATTTATGGGAATCCCTCTTTCACTGACAGTATTTGACATACAGACACTAAAGTAAATGGAAAGGTTCCATTTCCCCAGTTAAGCCAGAGGGTGCTGTGCCTGGAAGATCAGCCAAGCAAGAGGGGGGTGGCAGGGTGAATGAAGGAAGAGCATGCGGTGCGTGCACCACTGCATGCGCACCAGAAGTACGAACTGATGCAAAGAGGAACCTCTCCGGAGATTTGACAATGAACAGTTACTCAAAACGCTGCAGCTCCAGTGAGGACAGCTTTGAGTTACCAGGTAGACCAAGGTCAGAAGCTAAAAGCTTTGTTAAAAGCAAAAATAAGGATGAAGGCTATCGACCCCATCGATCAAAGCACTGTCAGAAAGGGGGTGAAAAAACTCACGGACTGGAACACTCTTCTCTAAATCCAGCAGAAGTGGGAAATGCAAGCCAAAAGCTCCAGAGGCAGAAGAAGGCTCACAAGAAAAGCAGTTCCTCTACATCTGATTTGAGCTTGGTGAGTCAAGGATCATCAAGTTCATTGTCTGTTGTGGAAGAAAAAATAGAAGCTAAACTCAAATTCTCTCAATTTATTAATGAAGTTACTTTCAGAGTGCTTGATCCCATGAGCCTGAGGGCATACCGAGCTGCTAAACTGAAAAATACCTTTCCATCCAGTGTGAGAAGCTTAGATGATTTTCATATTAAGAGAAAGTCTCCTGAAAACTGGAAAGAAAACATTCTAGATGGGAAGACCCATGAAGAAGTAGACTTAGAGACTCTGAGAAGTGACGACATCGTGGCTGGAGCACACAAATTAGAGAAATCGTTGTCCCTGGATACAAGTCCCTCTTTCAGGTCGTTTGATAATGGTGTCTCATGCAGAACAAGATCTGGCTTGCCAGTAGAAATTATGATTTCTCAAAGCAAAGGAATGCCAGCCACAAAATCTGCGTCTCTTCCTAGAAGTACAAGCATGGTGAGCTCTCTCAAATATGTTCTTTGGGTGGTATATCACAAGTACTTACGCGTTAGTGTGACTATTTGAAAAGTGTTTCTGTCTTCCTGGGTGGGCTCTTACCATGTGAAAAAACTTTCTTCCAGGGTGAGAAGAAATGTGGAATGTTTATTTTTAATAGTTCAAGGAACCAGCTGTAGAAGGTATGGGAGGAAGGAAAAACAGAATACAATTCCCTTGTCCTTTTAGTTTGGTGTCGTAGAAGATGGCTTTACAATATCAAACTAGAAAGTTATTCCTGCACTGCAATGAACCATGTGTATAACCAGGTCACCTTGATATGAGCAAGGCACTTTCAGAAAAGGGTGAAGAGAGCACTGTGATGGACCACTCGGGTATTTAAGCTCGCTAGTTTAGAACTTGCTCAGGTATCTCTACACTAAACAAGAATGCTCACTTAGTGTGTTTAAGTACTACTCAGAGCTCTGACATCCTGAAAGTGTTGCTAATGTTTGTGTGTCTGGAATTAATATGTATCAATTGATAATTTCTTTGTTGATGTGCTAAAAAACCCCCAAGCAGACACAAAATCTTAGCAACTAAAAAAAAAGAAAAAAACTAAAAAGGGCTGAAGCTTTCTTCTATGGTCTGGTAAAAAAAAAATTTATGTGTTTAATCTTTTCATACGAGATTC
Organism: Corvus cornix cornix; assembly: GCF_000738735.6. NCBI lineage: Eukaryota > Metazoa > Chordata > Aves > Passeriformes > Corvidae > Corvus > Corvus cornix. Next base: position 11,388,441 of record NC_046335.1, read on the forward strand.
TTGGTTTTGTTGAGGAAGAGGTATTTATGCTTATGAAAGTGGGCAAAGGGAAATTGTTGCTTGCTAGCATGGCATGGTCTGAAATCCTGAACTGCCAAACCTTGAACTGATACATTATGTTAGTATCTCTCCAGAGTAGTATTTGCAATTCCACTAGAACAATAAAGGTCCAGAAACTATTGCTTAAGACTATACACATGTACACAGACGTTGCTAAACTGGGAGCTATTACCAGTGCATTATTCTTTAAAAATTCTATTCAAGTTTAAAAACAAAGAAACAAAAAGTTATTTCATTTCACAGAGGACTGCAGCAAATAGGAGAACATCCCAGTCTTAAGAATTTCATTCAAGCTTCAGCAACCCGAGCTTAGGATTTTATGTCCTTGGATGTTTTAATTGTGACCCGTCAAAGATGTCTGGAGGGAGAAGAGGTGAAAGGTAATGAAACAGAGAAAATTTCCACACTATGTTGTGTCACAGCTCCTCAATGAGAGCTGTCCTGCAAAGGGGTGAGGAGGCTCCAGTCTGAGCCCATGGCAGGATATGTTTTTTTCAAATTTTAATTAAGCTTCTGTCAGAGCATCTTTTCCAGTGGACTTGATTATACGTACAGATTGAAACTTCCAACCGATCAAGTACTCACTGACTAAACACTGCCGAGCGCTCTGTAATTCCACACAGACAGTGTAGGCATCAGTCTACTCTAGTTTAAGCATCAGTCTGCTCTAAGCCTAGTCATTTAAATTAAACACAGTAGTTACCCAACCTTCTACCTCAACAAAATGCCTCAGACTGCAGAGCTCAGCATGAGAAAAGAAAGGAGTGGCAGGGCAAAATACAAGAGCAAAACATGTTCAGCCACATCTACAGAGTCATGTCTTTGCATTCACAGATGCAGAAGCTTTGACTTCAATGCAATTTATTTAGTGCCAGTCCTCACCTGAAGCATGCCTAGCAAGAAGCAGAAGGATAACTGTACAGTCTCGGGTGTCATTATTGTAAAGATATTTTAAAAGTTCTTTTTTATGTAATGTTCATTTGAATACACATATAGAACATTGCCTAAAACTGTTTCATGTTTTAGTTGCCAAGTTATTATTCGTGTGCAGAAGATAACCTTTGAGAGAAAGAAATTATAAGATTACATTGGCTTAAATATAAAAACTGGATAGCAGAGGTATAATAACACACATCCTAAAGAGCATGAAAGAACATGCCTGAAAGTTTGAGGTTAAGAAAGCCCCACCTCATTAAAAAAATGTGACTCAGAAGATGAATGCTGTGACATTGCCTCCTGTCTATTATGTTTTCTGAAGACCCCTAAGGTGTCCACAACTACCTCTGTACAACAGTTGATTGGATCCAGACCCACTAAAGTGATTTTCAACTTTTAGACTTCTGAGAACTGGTCAAAATGTTCAATTTCTGCAGCAACTATTTATTGGTTCAGCTGCTGCTGAAATGAAATCTCACAAAAAAAAACAACCGTCACTGTAGATTTATGCAGAGGAATTTCTGGACAGCTAGCAGAATAAAAAAAAGGTTGCTTTATTTCTTGACTGAAGTTAAAGGGAATTGGGATAGGTAGAAAGCAATTCCAAAATACAATGACTATGTGGTCTAAATATTTTAGTAACCTGGCCGGCAGGATGAAATAATTTTTCTTTTCTATGTATTGATCTAAATTTGAAGTCACTGGACAAACAAGCAGGAAAGACAAATGCTATAACTAAATGAAAGCAAACCTCTGAATCCACACCAATGTAGTGGAGGGTGTGCAACTCGAGACTGTGTCATACTTCCAGGCTGAAATGATATGAGCAGTTCAGTGGGCTGAAAAATGCAGGAAATATCTGAAAAGGGTTGTACACAATGGAAGGTTTCTAAGAACTGGAAAGACATGCTTGTCAGTCTGTCAAAGGACAGATCAATACAGAGAGAAATGTGGAGGGATCCAAACAATACATACTTTTTTTATTAGACCCAGGGTATGTTTCAAAGAAAGCCAGGTATGAAAGGAGATTAGCCTGTGTCTTTTAATATATATTTTATCTCAAATACATTTGTTCCAAGTAACCAATGCCTTCAGGAAAGCTTTATACACCACTACTACTGTTCCAGGAAGAAAATACAGGTAAAAATTTAATTCTTGAATGATCATACAGGATCTTCAGACTGACTTCAGACCTGAGTAAGTCTGCAGCACCTTAAGGTTTGAATCAACCTGAAAATTACATTTCAGTTAAATTTAGTAATACATGAATGAGGTCTCATCATGAGACCAGCTAGGTCTCATCTTTACATACCTACTTTTACCTGCACCAGGAACCATATAACACAACATTAGACATTGGCTCTTCTTGATCACAGGAAGTCAATTTCTTTCTTCAAAGAGCTGTATCTTTCCATCTTACATTAAACTATTTCTGTGTGCAAGAGGTCTCAGAAAAAATTTTTGACCTCACCATTTCAACTATATGTATACATATCCTAAGGAATTGTGCATTTCTCACCTAAGACCATGTCATTATCATGCAAAATAAGTATGGGCAAGCCTGATCAATACAAATGACTTACTAAGCTGCAAAGGCTGTCTTAAAAAACAAGCTAGGGTTGGGATAGTGCCACTTCTACACTTTGGAAGTTAAGACTTCAGATACTGTAAACTATGACTGAATAAGGCAGGTGGTGAGAGGCAGAAACTTTGCCATGCTCCACAGGAACTTAGATTCCTCATAATCATCATAATCATTCCCTAGACACCCCCATATATTTGGATCACAGAATATTCTGAGTTTGAAGGGACCCACAAGGATTATCAAGTCCTGCTCTTAAACGAAGGCCCACACAGGGATCAAACCTGCAACCTTGGCGTTATTAGCACCAGGCTCTGACCAGCTGAGCTAGGAATGTTAAGGAGTGGGAGGGACCTTAAAGGCCATCTCGTCCCAATGTCCCCTGCCATGGGCAGGGACATCTTTCACTAAAGCACATTGCTCAAGACCTTACCCAACCTGGCCTTGAACACTGCCAGGGTTGGGGCATCGACAACCCACCTGGGCAACCTGTTCCAGTGCCTCACCACCCTCACAGTGCAGAAGTTCTTCCTAATATCTAACCTAAATTTCCTCTCTTTTAGTTTGTACCCTGTATTCCTTGTCCTATCACTGCAGTTCACAAGTCCCTCTCCAGCTTTCTTGTAGCCCCTTCAATTACTGTAAGGTTGCTGTGAATTCTCCATGCAACCTTCTCTTCTCCGGGCTGAACAGCCCCAACTTCCTCAGCCTGTCTTTGTAGAGAAAGGTGCTCCAGGCCTTTTTTCATCTTCTCTGGACTTGCTCCAACAGTTCCATGTTCTTCTGATGGGCACACCAGAGCTGGATGCAGCACTCCAGGTGGGGTTTTACAAGGGCAGAATAGAGCGGCAGAATCCCCTCCCTTAACGTGCTGCCCACACTCCTTTGGATGCAACCCAGGACACGGTTGTTTTTCTGGGCTGTGAGCACACTTTGCCAGCTCATACTGAGTTTTTCATCAACCATCACCCCCAAGTCTTTCTCTGTAAGGCTGCTCTCAATCAGTTCTCTGCCCAGCTTGTTGCTCTGCCTGGGATTGCTGTGATCCAGGACCTTGCATTTCACTTTGCTAAGCTTGAAGTCTGTGTGTTTTAGTCTCAAGGGCCAAACTTTGACCCCATATAAGCAATTCGATTCCCTCCCATAGCCTTAGCAAAACTATTTGAAAACAAAAGATTCTCTTACTCTGATTTCAGGCAATGTATTCCCTAAAGGATTTAATTTCTATAACCCTTGAGAGAGAAGGGAACAATTGCCTGTTACAAAGGCTTGCATCCTTATAAAATGCAGATGAATGAAGCACAAACTAGAATAACACCCCTTTTCATTCCTCTAACAAGAAAACATTATTACAATAGCTACTGTAAAGAAGAAAAACAACCAGAGTAGACATTTATCTAGGATAATGAGAAGATTCAAAGATCCATGTATATCTCTAATCCAGGTAGGCTGTTTAATTCTTAAGGAACCCTGTGGTAGCCACTGAAGTACAGTGTCACAGACATTAACACAAACAAGGAAAATTTTATTAATTTCTGCTCTTTTACTATTTGTTATCCATGAGGATTCCTGCTGCTCATTACAGGTTCTCTTGCAAGACAAATGCCTGAGTATGGGGATGTCTCTCTGAAGGTCCACAAGCATCTTTAGAAATTACAGCATCACACACCTGAACTTCACAGGCATTAAGGGGTTTGATCCCTATATGGGCCATTCTCTTAAGAGCTGAACTCAAAGATCCTTGTGGTTCTCTTCCAACTCAGAATATTCTGTGAAATCTGTGAAATTGGTAAGTGTAGAGGAAGATTGTCATGCAAAGGCTGTGGTAGAATTCCACAGCAGTAGAAGATGCAACCAATCTCCCATTTCTAAATGGAAGTTTCTAGGGCAGTTTCTAGGTTCTCAGTTTCTAGGGCACCTGAGTACTAACAGAATCTTGCTGAAAGAGCAGACAAGATTTTTGTTGCTTTAGGTCAAAGCTCTTTTATACAAGAAGGTTTTCAGTCCTCTTTTAGCCCTTCCAGCCTGCCACCACGATGTAAAAATAGGTATTTGCTTTGTTCTTGGATGAATACCAAATCTTTCATTTCTATTTACAGTACAGTGATGTTTACAAGTAAGAATTGGGTTCAAATACATTATAATGGAAAGTATATATTGTTTCACTGACTCATGCATGCAATATGCTAAAAGAGAAATAGTAAGAGGTGACACCAGAAGGAAAGGGTAGTGAGATGCTTTCCCTGGGCCAGTGATGAAGCCAGCAACCAAACACAGGCCTGAAAAGTCTTCCAGTGTCCTATTTTCTGGTCTGTTCCTGCTCTTGCTCTGCAGACAGGCAGGTCAATGTAGAACTACCCTCAGTAGCTGATATAATGAAGCTGTGGTATCTCTAGGTTACCAGAGGAAAGTAAGAAAGTGAAGTACATCAGGTGCTTCAGTTCTTTAGCAGGATATCCAGATAACACAGCATATCATTAGGGCTTTTTATGAGTCTCATACAGCAATGGAAAATGCCACATGGCCACCTTTCCTGATATCCTGGCCTCTTTCTTGCCATGATATTCCACATGACACTGCATAGAAGTTTGTTCCCCTCTTCTATCCAAATTGGAGGAGACCATCAGGTTGTCAGTAGCCTAATTTTTTTTTCTCAAAATGGGTATTAAAATAGATGGTTTGATTCCTTACCTTAAACTTGATTGACAGAAGATGGTGTTCACTTCTTTTCACCATTCAGAGATATCAGGCAAATACAACAATTTTAAGATTTACTAGTTTAAACTCATTATTATGTGAAGTGAGCATAGACACTGAACTGCAAGCAACATGCACCATAACAACTTCACTCTGTTATTTTTCCTTCATCTGCAGATTCCTGAAAACAGTCTCTGTGTCTAGCAGTACTGTATAAGAATCTCAGGTCATAACAATTGCATTTGGGTGTGGAAAGCCAAGTACTAAATCTTTAATCATCTGGGGCTGCAGTTCCTTGGTACTTCCAAGGATTTCTATTGCATCATTATAACCTCTTTCCTCTGACACCAACACTGTTTTCCTGTACACCACTCTTATGAAAGAATCACTCTGGGTATAGTAGTAATGAGCAGTATTGAAAATGTACTCCACTGTGTATACTTGGAGCTTCCAGGGTAGGTAAATTGGCTTTATAACACCTCATAGGTGTTAGGCAGCCAAGTACTCTAAGCTATAAAACCTGATGGCCAAAGGAAATGGTAGTACTTTCTGAGCTCATTCCATCTGAAATCAAAGAAAAATCTCATTTTCCACCAATCAAGCTATCTCAAATATCTTCTCAATCTCTGAGAGGACTTAGCCATGGTAAGCTTGATACATACAGCGGTATTAGTTGTACCAGCAGCAGCCAAGCTGGGGCAAGATGCAGCTCATCAAAGACTTACAGTTGAAGTATTTAACCAGCTTCACCAGTTAAATGTAGAGTGCTGAATCCCCTCCTTAATTTTTTTTTTTTTTTTTTTTTGGTGACATTTATGGTTTGGTCACAAGACATGGAAAGCCAAGCAGGCCATGTGCAATTTCATCTGCAGTTAACGCCTCTTGTCCCAGTACTGTGACATTGACTCCTTTTTCCAGTGCTAAGAGGAGGGCAGCAGCCGTGTGCTGTAGGAGAGATCAGCATAATGTTTTTAGAGCAGCAGATGTGACATCGTTTTACAAGCAACAGTAGGAGCAGATGGTGTTTAGAGAGTTCTCCTTGCCTGCTCTAAAACACCTCCGTTGGGTCACTAATGGATCCTTCGTCTCGTCGAACACTGCATAAAGCTACAATGTTCCCAAGATGACGCATATGGTCATTTACAGCTTCCCAGCTCATCAAATACAAATTAGATCAAAATCTTCTTCACAGAGCATAGACATCTATAAGGCAGTACTCAAAAGAATAAGCTATTTATTCAAGACAGGCTAAAATAGACAGTCTGAGCTGTTTCCCAATAACAAGAATGTGTTTCCAATGAAATTAAGTATTTCACCATAAAGAATGAATTTTTGAAGCCAGGGTTTTTAATTCAGTTTTCCTCCCTTTTCTGCCCTCCCACCCTTCCTTTTTTAGAGAAGGAGAGCAGCGAGTGAGTCAGGAGGGAGATATTTGTAAAAGGAAAAAACCCCAATATTATAATGGTGAGTTTTTGCACAGGATTCAGAGCTCCAACTCGAAAACAAAATAATTTTCCAGCCTACTATTTGCCTTCAGAGGGGCAGCTACTCAGACAGAGAAAAATCCAGAGCACATGCAGTTCACATTGATTTCAGTACCTTTTGGCACGTGGCACAGGACAGCAAAACTGGCTGTCAGAAATATTTAGTGTTCCTTTCCCAGTGATTTTTGTTAACATGACTTTTTCGCTTCCTTTGAGTTCCTCTTCCTTTGAGTTTGAAAAAAACTCCTCAATTGTACTCTATCTTTGGATGCCTTTGGAAAGAAATGGTGCTTTCAGAGTAATGGCGGTTACAATAGGCTTAGAACAATTACCATCAGCAGACATGTCTGAAAACTGCAAGCCAGGCAAGGGAAGGTGAAAGATCAAGAGGTTGAAAAGACTAATAGATTTCTCTTTTCTAGTCCAGATTTGGTCTACAAGTGTTATTTATGACAAAGATTTTAAAGGTGCTTCAGCTCATTTTTCATTTCTTCATTCAGCCAGCAGCCTGTGTTTGTCATGTTTACAAAATGTGGGTCTTGCCCTGCCATAGCATGGCTGTAGTACATCAGAAAAGCAAAGACCTCGGTATGCAGTGACCCTCTCACACAGCCATATGCAATACTTAATGTAACTATTTAACCTGGTCCACATAGTGAAAATCTCTGAACTCTACTGAGAAAAAATTCAAGTGCAAGGCATTGCCCAGAGCCAGAGGTTGCTCTGATTTATTTTTCAGTTGTGAGGGACTGATATTTTTCCCCACTCATTCTAAGGTTTTCATCTCTATTAAAATTCTGCTCAGTGATGTACTGCATGCAATTAATAGAAACATAAATGTGACTCTGCTCCCAAATTCCCATTGTTTTCTAACATCCAACTGGAGTAAAATAAAAGTTTACTTATTAATATGAACCCACCACAGCAAGCATTTTGGGGACAGAAAAGAGGGAATCAGTATTACATTGCTCTGCCAAAGCTGCATTTGCATTACTCTGTTTTTTATGTAGGCTTGGTGGTCCTATAGGTTGGTTTTATTCTCCCATCAGAAACTGTAGCATTAAAACTTTGAGCCAAATAAATTTAAAGAACAGAAATTTTCATGGATTATGGGATGGTTTGAAAGGTTTTATACTAAATGTACGTCTCAGAAATTAAGCCTACCTGCCCCAACAGCATGACTCACGTCTCATAACATCAGGAACTGTTGTTTTTTACCTCAGATCAGATAAGAAGAAGCAGGACGTCATTTGGGAACCTATTTTATGTTTATAAAATACATATTTTTTCATAAAACTCAAAAAAAAGGTATTTTCACAGACTAGCTCAGGCATTTGTTTCAATGACTTCTTCTTTGCAAAGCAGCTTAGATTTGACCTTCTCAGAAACTCTTCAGTGCCAGGAGGTTTAGGTGACAGAAAAACACATCTTGTGGATAAGGAAGAAGCAGTAGATGCCGTAAATCTTGGCTTTAAAACAGTCTCCGTGATATTCTCAAAATTAAGCTGGTAAGATAAGGGGGGATATATTAAAAGGTAGAGGCAAAACTGATTGGAAAACCTTATTGAGAGGGTAATTCATAATACTTAGTTGTGACCAGGGTCTCAGGGGTACCAAAACTATTTGCTATTAGCAAGCAGATGCATTTGTTTTGAGATACCATTTCTTTCTAACTACAGAGAGCAAATAAAACATGAAATTCTTCTCCTTTATCTGAGCTGGACACTACAGTAGTGTGTCTATGCCCCTGTGTAATACTCTTGAGAGGATGCTTTTGGAATTTCAAAAATGCTAGTTTCTCAAAAGTAAGCAGGTACTTAGCAAGTTTAAAGAAACCTTTCCTGTGTTGAAAATCACTCTTAGTTGAAAAGCCTGCAAGTGCTTTTATTCTGTGTCACACTTACTCAGTACCTAGAATGGACAGAAATTGTTTAAAGATCCCACTGTTGTCTCCATGCCTCAAATCAGCACTGTCTACATCCAACTCCCTTTCCTTTTTCACTACCAAAAGGGAATTCCAAACCTTGTTCAGAACTTAATGTTGAAAAGACCCAAGGGAGCTGGATACAACAATGTTGGAGCTCCCATCGCTGAACAACTAGCTCCTAGACTGTAGTCTGCAGGGCCTTCTGTTATGACACTGTGGGCCAACAGCTCTCAATTTCTGACAGTAAATTCAATACCTGCAATGATAAACTAACATTATTCAAATCACATCTCTATCTGTTGAGCTTATGAGCTGGTTGCATTAATATTTGATGACAGTTGGGCAAGAATGATCAGGGATATGGCAGTCTCAGCCCCCTGTTCGCTGCTTGGATAGAGAGAGCATTTTAAACAAAAGAGAATGAGGAATAAATACCAGGCCTGTTCACACAGCTACAATTGTTCTCTTAAAAATGAAGAGACATTTCCCGCAAAGAACAGCTATTCCCTGGATAACTGTAGTGACAAAAACCCGCTTTGTGAACACGGCTAAAATGAGCAGCTATTGAGGATTCAAAATCTGGTTCACAACCACTTATTTCTCCAGCAGCCAGTCAGACCTTCTCTCTGCTTGCGATGCTGCACGGTGCTGCGAGCGCACAGAAAGCACCAGACACGGCCTATTTCTGGAGACTCAGAGCTGATTCATAGTCTTGCAAGGGGAAAGCCAGGAGTGCTGGTAAGTCAGCAGGACTCAGAGGAGCAGAAATAGTGAGCAGTCAGGGGCATAAGCAGAACTTCATGACACGGGAGGGTGCCCTGGGTGCGGGGCTGGGGCTGCCCCTGGTGCCCCCGGCTGACCTGACAGACCCCAGGGGAGTCCCCAGCCCCACAGTGGGATTCCAGCAGAGCAGAGATGGAGGCAGTGCTGTACCAGGCACTGGCTTCCTGCCACTCCCTGAGCTGATCCCTGAGCAGCAGTAGAAGATAAAATATTGCCAAGTTATCATAAGGAAGAAACAGAACCACCATATTGCAACCCATGCAAAACCAGAGTTACTTATGGAGTAACAAATTGCTAACAAATTTACATAGAGTAACAAATTGCCAACAAAAGCCTCCTAAAATTAGCTTCATAAGTGCCCATATTCACCAGTAAAATGCAGAAAAGACCCTTCATTTTCTCTGAATAAACCTGTCTTCTCTTGCTTCCTTTTTTGATGTAGTAAAGCAAAATGGAAGCTAAACCAGTCAGCAGTTACATGAGGGAAGTGTACAGTCCATCGCAATCAATGCAGTTAATTAAAAATACAATTAAAACAGAATCAGTCATGAGAATTGGAACACAATAAATAATTAAAACAAAATTAGTTTGGCTCTTTTGTTGGGCCTCTCAGTCCCCAGTTAAAAGTAAATGGCTTTTTACTTCATTGATAGCTACAAAAGCAGACCTTTGCAGCCCCAAGTTCTCCTTCCAGTGTTAAGGTGTAAATGCATAAGCCCCCCCTTTCCACCCTTTCCCCTTCTCTACACACCTTCCACAACCAATCTGCCATTCAACTCCCAGTGCTGCAAAACTGGGAGCTGGTCTGAGGAGTTGCAAATACAGAGCAGAAAAGCAGCATATGGTGGTAGAAAATAACAAAAAGACTGTTAATTATTCCAACCAAACATGGAACATTTCCCTACAGCAGGAGGGAAGTTGTTGGCAAATTATTATTTATCTGTTTATTTATGTTGGAAATAGGCAAGGGCAGAAAGAAGTAAGACTGTTCCACTCACAAGCTACTGGCAGCTTTTTTGTATCTTGCTCATAATCATTTTGGAGTGTAGAAACTGACATTGCAGGAAGCAACCTAGGAATGAAAGAGGCTTTGTCCTTCAACGACCAGGCCTTCAGAACAAATGGTGCTAACATAGCTAATGGCTCATTTCTGAGCTCAGGTCTGCAGGAATTCCTTTTACAGGTGATTGCTTCTCTGACTGATATTACCCCAGCAGTGTTGCAGCTCTATAAATTGTGTATTGACAGCTGTGGTTGGTTTCCTGCTTTTCTTGTATTCATTCGCATCTTAAATGTTCCTTCCTTCCTTGAAGGAAATACATCTCTCGCCCATGTTGGGAAATGTGAGTAACAAAGAGTGGGATGCTGAGAAGAAAGTTTCAGCTTTTACTTTCCCATTGCATAAGCTTTCAAGCTCTTCCAGTTGAGAAGGAAGAAACAAATGAACCCTTCTGGCTGAGTCACTATTTAATAACACAATAATTAGCTAAAAATCATGACAACCAGGGATTAAGTATTTTCCACTCTTAATGAACTTCTATCATCAGAAGAAAAACAAGAGGTAGCTCTTCTAGTAACTCAGTTATCTTAGTGCCACAGATCAATAGCTTGATTTTTACATTTCTCAAAATTATGAAGCCTAATAGCTATAATAAATATTAGAATGTGTCCTCTAAGCTGTAATGGAATTTTATGAAGGTGAATGTACACTGCTGTGGTTTTTCAGGAAGAACTGGCTAACAAGTGTCTTTTAAATCCTTACTTTCTGTGGAACAATTGTTAACATCACAGCTGCTCCAGTGCTGATTGTTACTTCTTGCAAAAACAATTATTTTCCAGATAAACATTGTGGCAAAATGTAGGTAAATTTAGATACAAATTTATAGGAAATAAGACTGGCTTTTCTCACAGTTGCGTCCACTGGTTTATTGTGTAACTTTGGGTAAGGGTCGAATTTGGCAGTTCCTCAGTTTCTCCAGCTGCAAAATAAAAATAACTCTTAATCAGTTTGTTTAGTGTTTCAAGATCCTCTCATAAAATGGATGTGTTTCAAAAACATTCTTAGAAAAATGAGGAATCCTTATTCTAATGTATACTGGAAATTTGTCCTATCCCCCTGTAGTACTTATCATATTTACTATGATACTATGATATTTAGGAGTGTTTCTGTTCTTGCTATTCTGAAGTGTTTATGCCTAGCTTCGGTTTTTGTTAAAAACTTTTAAGATGTAGCCTGCAACTGAAAACATAGGATCTTTTCCTGGAATAGATAATTAAATAGATAATTAAATTATGGTGAGTGTTAGAATATCATATAATCTTTATATCTGAAAGAAAATAACTAAGAATTGAAAGAGGGTCACCATGAAAGTGATCACAGCACCAAGCCCATCAGAGCTCAAGGAGTGTTTGGGTAATGCTCTCAGGCACATGATGTGAACTTTGGGGTGTCCTGTGCAGGACCAGGAGTTGGACTCAATGACCCTGATGGGTCCCTTCCAACTCAGGATAGTCTATGAACATCGTGTGCAGTCTGGCCAGCAAGGTAAAGGTATAGCACTGCTTGAGTCCCTCTTGCGGCACTGAGGGACGACTGAGTCTCCTGCTTACTGCCCTAATACTTCAAGAAATGAACGTGTTTATTTCATTCCTCAGTTTCCTGAAATTGTTTAAAGTGAGCAGTCCTTTTTTGGCACGTAGTTTTGCGTATGCCATTCCCAGGTCAACTAAATTAGACACACATTCACCAAAAGAATTACCTGTTTCCACGAAAGTATGTACACCTTCCTTTTTTTATCAGAGCAGGTAGATTGACACTGAATTGTGTCACTAATACCTTTTATTTTTTCACACTTAGTATATCTTATGAACCTCCTAGTCATAACAGAATTTTACAAAAACATGGATATGTCCCTCTAGGGTAACTAGGGAATTATGAGCTTCTCAATATCTTCCATTTGTTGAAAGGAAAATTTCTGCATTGTAGTTGATTGTTTTTAGCTCCAGACCAGTAAGACTGGTTATTCCCAAAGTTACTTACACCCTATTATCACATTACCTCATTATTTTTCTTCCAGATTAGGGCATAATCTCTGTGAGCCTAAGTAATGGCACTAATGTGTTTTCTAGGGAAATTTCTTGGGCATCAAGTATAACAGGATTTTCCAAGAAAGGTGTTGAATGTGCAAAAATATATCTGCTATGCTGTCTTCCTTGGTCTTTTTAAGGGCATCTAAATCTACGAACATATTAACCCCTCTGTGTGCCATCTAAATTTCTCTTCTTGAAGAAATTATTCTTTGTATTTATGTAATTCCAATTGAGCTAGTTGTAACAAAAATAAAATAGAATAATAAAACCATGGAATCATCAAAGTCGGAAGAGACCTTTAAGATCATCCAGAGCAACCATTAACCCGTCACTGCCCCTGTAGCCCCTAGACCAGTAAACCACATCACCCAGTACCACACCCACATACCTCTAGAACACCTTCAGGGATGGTAACTCCCCAACCTCCCTGGGCAACCTATTCCTAGTAATGAATAAAGTTAGATCCATCTATAATTTCAATGCACCGTCAACCCCTGAAAACTTTGATCTACGTAGAATGCAGCATGTCATGGCAAATTTAACTGTCTTGTCTCGGGTTGGTCCTGAGTCTTCCAGCATTCAGTGCCTTTTCTGCCAGCCAGAACTGGCAGGACTTGCAGCCTGCAAAGCTGTTGTGGTTCAGACTTAGTTCAGTTGCAGACTTTCTATATTTGCACTTTCCTCTTATAGCTCAGAGTTAAAAATATCTTACATTTCTATGTCAAGTACAGCACTCAAACCCCTGTAATGCAGTTTTGCAGTTAAATTACCGTGTCTGGATTAACTGTAAACTATTAACTTCAGTAGAAGTGGAGCAGAACTTGTTACTGTGAGAAATAAATTTACCTTTTTATTATCTTGCTTTCCATTGTCATCCATTGCCTTCACAGATGATAGGTGCACCATTAAAATCTTTTCCAACTGTCATCTGTATTTCCCAAAATACCCTATCTAGCAGACCTTTTTCATATCTCTTCTTCTCTTTAATAGTTCTGCATTTTTTTATGTACCACTGGTGCAATGGGGTGTTGTGTGTTCATTTTAGGCCTAAAATACTTCAAATAACTTCTTTTTATTCAGTGATGCATTTCTACCTCTCTCCACTAAAACACATTAAAAGTTAACTGACAGCCATGCTACTGTTTTATATTAACGTTTTAACTCTCAAAATATTAAAAGAGAACTCAGGGAAAAAAACCCCAAGTGCTGAAAGAACTATAGCTTTTTGTGCTCTTCTGACATAAAAGCCTGAAATTATCTAGCCCTGGGTTTTATTTATTTGTGGAAAAATATTATTTAAGGGTTATGACAAATACTGTAAGTAGGAAGTCTAATGATACATGTGCTGTTATTATCAATGTATGACACATTATGGCCACTGTGGAACTACTCATTACTGAGATGTGAAGTCAAAGGCAAAGCAGTAGGGCTTGAGAACCTAATCTTGAAAATGCTCCCTGATGTGTCAGGCAATGAAACAAACACAGGCAGAAAATTCTCACCTGTGCTTGGAGTCACCACTCATCCTCACTCTTTGGGTTGTGTTCCCAAACTGGATGAGATGTATGTGAGAGGTACTGATTGGAGGTGAGAGGGAGTGTCTTTAGGATTGATTCCCAGGATGAAAATAGTGATAGTTTACATGGAATATCATCACTGAGCTGGTCAGCCTGGCAGCCAAGTAAGCTTGCAGCATTCCAGTGCCCAGTAATCCTGATTTTACATCATTTGAAACTTTGGATTGTATTCCCTCTCCTACTGCTGTCCTGTCACTCTTTTAATGGGAAGGAAAACCCAGCTGCCCATTGCAGAAGGAAGCACAGTGTGCTTCAGTCAAGTCCCCAGTCTTAACAGCAAGGACCGAAGGACACCCCCAAAAGGAGGCATTGCATAGTCCTCACAGAGCCTGAGTCTCAGCTTATGATGCTAAATAATTGTAACAGCTGATTTCTCAGTTTGAGTCTTGCATAATCACAGCAGGCTGGAAGGAAATAATTAAACTGGGGTTTTTTCAAAGTTCTATAAAATGTCATCACTCTGATAAGAAGCACTGTGATGTTTCCATCCCTATAGACAATGTCAGCTTTACACTCTGGCCAAAGTTCCCCGAAGGACTGATAAATTTGAAAGAGCAGCTGTACCAGTCTTTTATGGATATTTGATTTAATATGACACGATGCTTTCTTTTGAACAATGTATGGAGCTATACTATGGCAATAAAACACTTTTGCAGTGACTACAGAACAGACTAACTACTCTTTAGAGAGTTGTTTCAAAGAAATTCACCTTACAAGGATCTGAGAAATCAGGTCTAAGAGTATTAATCCTTTTCGTTGGTGATTGCAAGGAAAACCTTTTATGATTAATTAATGGTTAATGCAAACATTCATAGTGCGATAAATAATGATATCAGGACAGAGTGATCTCACTTCTAACCTACTGAAAGAACATTTAAATGGTCAATGATAAAATTATACATCCAGATGTAGGAAGGTAAGATCATACTTTTTAGACTAGGAGACCATAAATCAGAGTCTGCTGAGGATCAAGGAGTTCTGTTCAGCTGAAAAGAAGCTAACATAACCTTAGATTTAAAAACTTAAATGGGTGGAATGTTAAGGTATATTCACCTCTATGCACAGAGTAAAGCAACATCAGTGTTAGAAAGACTGACAAAAATTCCAGGCTGTCATTGTAGAAAAACACAATTATACCGTGACAGAAGAAACTCATGTGTGTGGAAATGGATTCAAGTATATGCTCTGTGGCTATTCCAGACCAGAGGCAAGGCTGTCTGGTGTGTAATTCCTCAATGCTCCCCTCTCAGAGGCTTCTTAAAGTTACTGTTCTCCAAGTCATTCAAGAAGATATACTACATTTGGTAGGTCCCATGGAGGTGTGTATGGAATACGTGCTTTTATCAGTTAAATGAAGTCAGAAAGGAGTGAGAGGGAAGTAAAATTTTGTTGCCATTCAAAACAAACTAAGAAAAAGAAATTTTAAGGCTAAATGTTCAAAAAGGTTAACAAAAGTTAAAGGCTAATAATAGGTTAACACGGGGACCACTAGGTCATACTCTAGCAAAAATGTAGGAAAAGTAGATGAAAAGTGAAGGAAAAAGCCTTAAAGATGCACAAACTTATTCAGAGAAATCAGTAGATAAAATATTTCAAGGAGAACTAACAGAACTGGATGAAGATAGAGCACGAGAGAAGGAAAAGTTCAATACTGACAAATCCAAGTGTGCTTGGTGACAAGAAGTCTAAATTTATTGTGGGGGGAAAAGACAGGAACAGAACCAAAAAACCCATATGGAAAACCCAGTAGTAAGATCTGCTGAGCACTGCTGTAGTCAAAACACAACGCAGGCAAAGAAAAATGTAATTTTTCTGACCTTATAACTCTGGTCTAGAGTATAGAAAAGAGTTCTGATCTTCACCTCGCCAACAACAATCAGAAAGAGAAAGCTTTTAGGAAAGATGAACTAAAAGTTAAAAGACTCCTTTAGGAAGAGACAGCAAAAAGAACACATTATGTTTAGGAGAAAAATATACAAAACCATGGGTAGAAAAATGATTGTCAGGTGTTCCACTTTCTACTTTCATAATGCAAGAACGAAAGACTTAAATGACAAAGAAAGGCAATAAGATCAAAACTGATAAAAAGTGATTTTTAGATAGAGTAAGTTGCATGTGGAGCTCATTGTCACAAAACAATCTGAAGGTCTAAAAAGATCAGTGGGAATCAGAGTGAAGTTAGACATTTGTCTGAAGGTACAGAAATCCCCAGGCAGCAAGGCATAATCCAAATTCTACCTGGCAGGAACTAGAAAGTTAGTTCCTACTTATGAGTTCTTCCCCAATCACTCACTATGTCACTTCATCCATTTTCTTGTGAAACATTAGGGGTAAGACTTTTAGTTTAGATGCTACAATGCCAAGAGCATAGAATTCCAAAATGCATCTCTGGAGATCACTGATGTGGAAAATTGGGAAGGAGGGGAGCGTTTAGGTCATTATCAAGCTGAATACAACTGTATACAGTGGTAGCAAAATATGGAAGGATACACACATGCCACATATTTTTGCAGAGTTATTCTAGCTTTCATAATATAAGGATATAAGCAGGAAATGTTTGAAGAACAAGAGAAATTAGATTGGGCTAAGTGATATGGGGAAAGAAAGCAAAACCAACAAAGACTGTTTGTGTTTAAACCTTTGTTTCTCCCAAATAAAGTTTCAAGGATGTCATGGCTTTTCTGCTATTCAGAAATATACCAACTGGTGTAATAAAATGTATGAATCCTCCCTATAAAACTTGACTACCTCATTTCACGTGTGTCAGTTATTGCTCTAAAGAGAAAAAAAAAGCAGCTTTTCTTTTTGAAATAATGACGTGGCAGCATGAAATATTTCTTTCAGAGGGTTCATTTGGCTTTGTAGTAATAGCCAGGCTACTAGACTGGCCTCACTGCAGCCTTAAAGAGGAGATGATCCCAACAGTCCTTTCCTAGTGATGTCTGAAGTACAAGCTTACAGGCAAATCCTTGCTATTCTCTTTGGTTTAAGAGAGAGAAGAGTGATGTCATCTTCTCACTGACAATACTATTACCAAACTGGAAGTTAAAATGAATTCTCTATCCTAGAAGAATATGCCTGTTGGATGAAATTCTGGAAACAGTTGAATCAAATAGCAAAAATCACACAAGAGATTAATAGAGCCAGAATTTTGGTCTGTAAATTTAGATCCTTTCCCAGTTGTAAAAGGACATCATAAGAACGGCTTTCTCTGGTGGGCTCTGACGTTTTCCTACAGTATTTGTGAAAAGTCTCTTGGTATGTTGATTGCAAAAATGTCATAATATTGTATACCAAAGGTTTGTCTGCTAAGCCTTATATTTTTCATTTGCTCCTAGATTTTCTAGATGTGTTCTTTTTAACCCTTCCTTATTTTAGTTAATTATCTCACTCCCCTTCATTTTATGCTTCATGTAATTATTTTGGCTCAATGGATTCTGTATTCTGCCACACTGGTGACAATCCTTTCTCTGGTTCTCTTACTTGAGTTTCTCATGTTTTCACTGTTCAAAGAAGAAATTTACAACTGTATGAGATGATCATCCTCTACCCTGAAGTTCTCCCTGTGACTTTTTCTATTTTGGCCACCCAGAAAGCTATTTGCCCTTACATATCTTGTAGTTGCTTATATGCTTTACTCTTTATTGATCTGCCTATCCCTGATTAATTCTCAAGCAGATTTTCAGCACTAAAATTCCTTCTACTTCATGACAAAGCATTTGTTTATTTCTCTACAAAGGCTATTATTTCACCGCTTCATATTCACAAAGGTATGGTCATGCCAAAGACCACTACCAACATAAATGTGCCTTCAGTTTAATTTAGACCTACTTTAATGCCCCATTTCCTTTCCATAGTCAGGAATAAGTGTTTTACAGATACAACACCAGCTGTGGGTTTTCTTACTGAGTCCATCTCCTTTTGCCTCTGAAGATTTCATGGTCCTTGGTTCTTTTCTTCCCTCTCCTTATCTGTGATATTGTGAAGCTTTGTTTACAACCTTTATTTTACAGGTATCAATATAGAGACACTAAGACACAAATCTATCTCCCAAGTAGTCCCATTGTCACTCAACAAATGAGCTGAAAAGCAAGATTTGTGAAACTAGATGAAGTCTTGAACCACAGCGACATCTTCCCTCTTTGATACAAAAATTTAATTTAAATGCAAAACAAACCTTTGACGGATACAAAATATATTTCAGTTTATAGAGCTTAACTAGTTGAATCTTTATCACTTGTATTATCCTTATCTTTTTTATGAAATCAGTGCAGTAATAATACAGCTTTCCTAGCTAAAATAAAATTATGATTGCAATTGTCACTGTATGATTGTGACATAAATATACAGGAAGAAGCAGTGATATTTGTAGTGCTTGTAAAGTGTAAACTGTAGGATAGATGGAGATTTAGACCCTAAACCTCCACATATGAGTGCAGTTATTTATCTTGGCAATAGTAGGGGTCAAGAAACTTACTGGAAAGGAAATGTGAAGTAGATGAAGGAATTGAATCAAGGTTTCTAACGAGGTTTCTTTACTGCTTGAATCACAATCTCCCAACTAAAATAGTTGACTTCTTAAAAGATGTCACTATGTCTTCATTTAACCTTGACTGGAAAGCCAGCATGTGGTGACACTATTCATAAAGCACTGTTCATTAATTTATTAGGGTCCCATTTAGATGTTTGTTTATCCAAGCCTCTGCAATATCCTTGAGTCTTTGCAAGTGACAGCTCTTGTTCTTCCCTATGCATTTGTCTTTCTGGTGCCCAAACCTGCCATTCTCCTGTAGCAGTGATGGGCATAACACAGTTCAAAAGATGCCCAGCTCCTTTGAAATAATAACATCTAAAGAAAACCTACCCTCAAAACAGCCATTCTGGTGCCAGCAGAGCAAAATCCTTGACTCCCACGCTCTTTCCATTTGTATCTATCCAGAAGAATTTTTGAAATAATTAACAGAGACACTCTGGCTGAAGTCACTTTGATGTGGCTCTGCTCAGTTGCTCTTCCATTGCCACTTGGTAAGGGAGAACCTTCCCTGGCCCATATTAAAAGCATTTCTTCTACAAGCACTTAGAATTGGTTGGCTTTCTGTTGACCTCTTGAGAAAGAGAACAGTTCTGTAATGTCTCTGGAGTTTGGAAAAAGCCAGAGCCTCTGTTCCCCACCTCTTTGTCAGGTATTCATCAGAAAACCATTAGCCTAGCAAAGCACTGGAAGACACATTTTTAATGCAATAATACTTCTCTTACAAATTTATTTAGTGCAGCATGACAACTTTGCAGGTGTAGGTTGTCATTATTTGATACCTCTCCATTCTTCTTCTCTCTATAGCCTTTTGATAGGCTCTCCTTATGTTTCAGTCCCTTTTTCTAGTCTCAACAGCAGCCACCTGGGATGTAAATAGGTGACTGACCTTGGTCAACAGCACTGCTTCACATATGGTCTGTGTCTCAGAAATCATATGGGGTCACAAAAGAGGACAGTTTGCATAATGTGTCTGCCTTATAACAAGAAAACAAACTTCCCTAATGTAGGGACAAGATGTACTATTGTGCTAAATAATGATACAAGCATAAAGAAACATAGTCTTGTTGAATAGAGAAAAAAGATATGTCTCTACAGTCAGGAAATTCCATCACTGGTTTTTGCTAGCTAAGGGGTAGGATAAAAAGAGGGAAACATTTTAGGCCTGTTTACAATCTTGGTTTTTCACTTATAATCTCACTTATAAATAGATAAATATTGTAAAAAACTTTCCTTTTGGACCATTGCAGTAATCATCTGAGTGGCTGTATCTCTAGACAGCACACACCAGAGAACTCACAGAAAGAAATTTCCTTGCATTTGCAGTAACTTCTAAAAAGATTCTGAATGTCAGAGCTCCATACAAGGACACAATCTGATATCTGCAATATTTCTTAGCAGTTTAAGAAATCTAGAAGATCTAGAAATACCTGTTTAAAATTACTCAAAAGAAGGCCATAGATCTCAGTTACAGAGATTTTCATTACCTGGAGAATCCCCCTCCACTCTGCTGTAGCTTTGCTTACTGATTACATGCATAGAAATTAGCGGCAGCTCTTTTCAATATGCTACAAATAGAAATGCTTTAAATAGAAGGAAAGTTCCCTTCGTGCACTCAAGAGCTCAGGCGGGGCTGCTCTGGAGGAGACAGACACTGCCTCTCACACGCTTCACTTCTGTTCTATCAACCCTTTTTTCACTCTAAAATAAGCCAAGCAGATATTGTGACCACAAATGGTCAGTTGTCCTTTGGCTGTAAGAGAAATGGATAAGGGGAAGCCTTTTTCCTCTCTGTGAAGCCTCTATAATGAACATAATAAAGACAAAACTAATGAGATTCTGTGGCACTTAAACAATAGTCAGTAGAAATGGATGAGAAATGCTACGCTTTGTCTATCAACTGCCCTACAGAGACTTAGAATGCATGTGTTCTTTACAGCTCAGCTCCATATGGGAAGATGCATTTTTGCTAATTCCAAGATTCCTGAGAAGTTATTTCATACAGTTTGTTCTTTGTTCAATTCTTTTGTCTCTTCAGAAAGGCATAGTTGAGGGGGGACAAAAAGCATTTGTGAACTCTCCTCCTTATTTTTCAGAAATAGGAATTTCAGTCCCTTACAATAAGTTTTGCCTGGCACTATGGTCCTTCCTGCTCCATTCATTAAAAATAGCAATGCAGCAGCATGAATAAATCCTTTGGGATTCTACATTAAATGCAGAGTCTTGCATCCTGCGCTGGCTTACATCTGTGTATCCCTTTTGATAACTGCTGGCACACCACTGCAGCTGTCCCTCGTAGTAGGCATTTGAATTGATTAACATGCTTGCTCCTTTTTTTATTTCTCTCCCACTCTCAGAGCCTCACCCAGAAAGGTTTGCTGCACTTTGGAGGGGTGAGGCACTCTGTAGGTGCTCTGAGGACAAGATAATTGCTGAATCAAAATCTCCCATAAGAATGTGAGCTTTGAACTTTGCTTTCAAGATTTAAATTCTCTGTTTCTCAGCATGTGTATGAAAAATTGTCAGAGAATTATCTCCTAATAATATGCCTGTAGATAACCAGGGGAAGAGAGATCAGGTCTTTAAAATATTGCCCACTAAAATTCAGACTGTAAATCTTCAGTCCAGCAAGTAATTAAACACATAAATAGTCACATGAAGTTCACTGGGACTACTCATATACACAATTATGAGTATAAGCATTTGCACTACTGGGATTTAGTAATGCAGATCTAATTAAACACAACAAAAATGGTTAGCAACTCAAACTGGGTTGAGTCACTGTCAGAACTGTGCTACAGTTGCTGACTAGTGCACTGTTATTCTGGACTGAAGATATAAGTCAAAATTTCTCCTTTCATTAGGTGTGGATCCCAATGTTTTATTTTGCAATATCTAGTGGCATTAACATATTTTAAGAACTATCAAAGAGAAGATTCTTAGAGGATCTGTGGTTGCTAGGAGACTGCTGTTTCATCCTGCAAATCTTCCACACTGTGAAGAGCAAACTGGCAATAATCAGGTTTTCCTGCCAGACAGCACTCAAACAACTGAAGTTATGGTTTAGTGTTTAAAAATTTTGATTTAAACTAAAGTTTGTACAACAGGAAAATTCAGGAGTCCTTGGATTTCTCCAAGTAGGTATTTTATCTTGTATCTATAATACGGCACCATTAAATCCTTTTTTAATCAATAGCACCTTGGGTATCTGATATCTAGAAACTTGTTTTCAGTGTGCTGACAAGTTTTTCCCACCACAGAAAGAGCTGAGCTCATTTAAGTCAGTTCAGAGTGAGAGTTTGGCCATCCCCAGCCCTACCATTTCCATTGCCTTACAGGCAGACCATCTGCACCCTAAGCAACCTCAAACTGCCTCCTTTACCACCTGTGGCTCTGGGAGCTCCCAGGTTACAGCTACAGCAACAGAAGTGCATTGGTCTCCCTGGCACCTAGACATCCCAGAATATGTGCACTTAGAGGTAGGAGTGCCACAGTGGACTTTTTGCAACATTGACTCCATCTCCTAATTTTAACTAAATTAAAGGAAATATCCCATATCTGCTAAATCAGAGTGGTTTTATTGCAGTGACCGAGAGGGCATAGTAAGGATCTCAGAAATCACTGAGGTCTATAATTTGGTAATCTTTAAAATTCTGTATTCTTTATGACCCAGGAGCTCTGCTAAGCACAAGAGCATGCTATTTTCAATGAAATAACACTTGTGATCAGAGCTCTGTATCGGTTTTATGCTCTACTGGATCACTGCCTTTAGTACAGTTTAAATAGGTATATGTTACAAAGTTATTCACCTATGAAGAATAATGTCTATTTTCTCATTCATAGCTTTTAAGTTATTCAGTGTAACATCACAATATTAAACCCCAATCTGTAGGTGACTGGAGCCAGCCTTTTTATGGATTTTGATCCTGATTCTATTTAACTGCAAATGCCTTCATTTCTTATCATGCATCAGGACAGAATAATGTTCTGACCTGATCCTTCACTGTCCTCATCTAACACCATGGCCAAACTCTTTTCTCCTTCATGCATCTGTAAGGGTATATGAAAGAAAGTGCCTGTAGGGTAAAAAGGGGCAGGAGAGAGGAAAAAGGGTAAAATGCTAGCTGAAGTCACAGTATGGTTGACTGCCATTCCTTTCAGAAAAATTATAGCTTCCCCCAGAGTCTTCTGATAATCTTCTACTCTGTAATGATTCAAACCTGGATTGTAATTATATTTAAGCACTTTATAATTTCAATCTAAAACCTGACAGTTCCATGCAATTACATGTCCTAAATGTGGTATTTGTCCCCCACTATGGTAAGATTATATAGTAATAGTAGCAACAAACATGGCTGAATCATTGACAAATTCAACCTTAACTATCTTCTCGTGCTTGCCTTGACAACTAGACTATTGAATTCCAACAGTACGAAAATCTAAAAATAGCACTGTGTGAAGAAAGACTGCAGGCAAAGCCACTACATAATACAGGCTCAATGCTCCCATGAAATGTGACACGTGCAAAAGCCAGATGTAATTTTAACAATACAGCTTCCCTTTCAACAAAGGAATCTCCAGAGTCTGATTTAATATCTCCACAGTAAAGCCTAGCAACTCCACGTTTTGTGTAGGAGTAAGAACAGACTTCTTTAAACTCCCAGAAAAGAACCCCTGAGAAAAATGCTAATGCACAGTGCAGTGAAAATAAAAAGACCTCTGATGACCCTGTAGCAATTAAAGACACCATCCAAGTCCAGCATAGAAGTCACCTTATATTATACTTAAAATTATTGCAATTACACCAGTGGACTCAGCAATGCTGACACACACCAGTAATATTGTGGCTTTGCAGAAACAAAAATCACTACAGCTTAGGAAATATTTCCTAGGCAATACCGGAGTGAGAGCCTGGCTGGCTCTCATGCAAAAGAGGAGCTTTACTTACTTTCATACCCTGCCTAAAAAGTAGTGAAGAGACAGATTAAGTAGTTAGCAAATTAGTTAAAGACCTGGGGAGAGCAAAGTTCAAGTCTCTTCTGCCTCTTCACATCACTGCTTGGCCTTGGAACTCCCTTAAGGAACTTTAGCTTTCTTTAGTACTTCTCTAAACCCTATCTTACCTAGCAGATTAATTTGATGGTAATTAATATTCACAGTTTAAAGCTCTAAGTGAGTTATCCATATAAATACATCTACATATAATATATTAAAAATATATGGTGATGCCTCATTATCTCTTGACCTCCATGTGGACAGCAGACACTATAATTTAACAGAGGACTGAGACAGACCTGTTTTACAGATGCATAATTTGCAGGTACCCTAAGGCAACTGAGGGAACAAATGTACAAGTCAAGTTTTACAGTGGCATAAAAAGAAAAGCAGCATTGACCAACAGCACTTCTAGGAATATGATCTCCTCTTTGCTTCCCCATATTTATACTTTCCTGGTACATGAGAAAAAGTGGTGACTAGAACAAGTTCTTTTCATTCAAGTAACATCCTAATTCCCTTCTAGTCTGCTCTGGGTTTGGGGAGATTTTTTTAATCTTTTGGGAAGATCCTATGCCTTTGGTGAAGAGACTGGTTTGAAGGAGGAAGATCAAAGATCTCCTCAGCATTATTCTCTGGCCTCATTCTTTTATTGCTTAAGTAAAGTTCTCTTAAACAATTTCAGGCAAAAATCCAAATGATCTATCACAGGCCATGGCTTTTTATTCCCTGGAAATACCATTGTTCCAGAAATAGATGTAGCACCACTGGTATGACTTTGAAGCCCCACTCCCGTTGGTTGGAAGCAGGATGAAAAATAAGGCAAATCAATTAGCAGATACTGTTTTCCACCAGTGCTGTGACAGGAGAAGTGAAAGCTTTGAAGTTTGCCTTTCTTTTGAAGGAAACGTCTGTGATATTGACTGGGTGTATTGGTGCACCTTGTTTAGTTTACTCTTCCCTGTCCATAGACAAGTTCACAAGAGACAAACGTCATGAACACAAGTGTCCTACTTTTAGGACACCTTTTCAAGACCCCAGTGTATGGGTCCCAGGGAAGCAGTGGTGCCTTGGGAACTGATTCATGCTGAAGGCAGTAAAGCAGAGAGAAAATTCCGTTTGTTTTAAGAAATATTTACACTGATTTATATTGTCCTTTGTTCGTGGACTCAGAAGAGTCATGAAGACCATTAAAGGTCTGTCCTCCTGCCCCAGGCAAGGAAAGTTGTATGTAAATCCTTCCAATCTTTATGGAACATGCTATTATGGGAAATCCCCTCAGTATGTAACTACCTCTGTGATTAAAATAATCCCTCTAACACTTTCTCTACATTTTTTGTCTTCACATTGAATCCATTATTTCCTATTCAATCTACACTGAACATGAAAAATGGTAGATTTCCATTCTCTTTACAGCAATCTTCACCCTGTTTGAAAACAAATATCTTCATCCATTGCAGTCTTGGTTTTGCTAGGATGTTGTTTGGCTGTCCTAGGATTCTGGTTGCCTTCCTCTGAACCTTTCCTTTAGGGGTGGTTCTAAACACAGGGCACAAAACTAGGGACCACAACAAGAATTAGAGGTGAAGTTTTATTTAACAGGGCCTCATGTGATTACTTTTATCACCTAGATAGGTGTAGAAGCAGTTAGAGCATAAAATACATGTTTTGTAACAAACAGAGTTCTCGAAGTGTAGGATGTATGAATTTTGCAGTTCTGCTCCCCCTCTCATCTCTCTCTCCCACTTCCCATCTTCAACATTCATGAGCAAAACATCCTCATTATGTAGGGACACATGTAGAGATACAAAGCTGCAAGCACAGAAATTCCTGGGAGCAGCTATGTTAGAATTCATATGCCATCCTGGGTCATGACAACCCAGGCTTTGGTCCCACTCAGTACAAATCCATACCTAACCAGTCAGGAGTCAGTGCTCCAGGATATTGCAGTTACTCCTCACTATCTCAGATACCACTTTATACTATCTATTGACAAACAGGAGCTTTTTAAATGACAATTGCTGTAGCTAAATGCTTTCATATTGTGTCTGTAATTGCAGTTATCAATGTCTGTATTAGAGGCAGCCACATATGTGTACTGGCAATGTCCAGTTGGTAGTGTTATTAGTAGTTTAGGAGACATAGAGTCCAGTTGGTCCACTAGATTGCATCTAAGTCTCACTTAAAGTATTTAGTTACACTGTCACTGGTGGGGTCTCACTGGATGGAACTGAAATGTACAGAGGGTTGACTGGGCAAGCAGTGTGGCTTCACCTCACTATTCTAACCTTTTGTAATGTTATGGCATCATAGGATGCTGAACAACTCTAAAGAAAATAGTTCATCAATCCATTGTCAGACATGCTGCTGTGTCTCTGCACCATAAAGGAAAAAAATTACTGTACATATCTGTCCCTATTTTAGTTGGTCAGGTCATCTGGGAACAGCTTTCCTTTTCACTTGAAAAGTTTGTACAGCTCCTAGCACTATGGATCCTCATCTCTGCTGCTGACTACAAGGACTATTTTCATAAAAACCAAGCATTTAATCACAATAGTTGCATGCACAGGTTCAAGCAATCTGATTGAGCAAAAATATACTGAACAATTCAAGTGGAGTCTGAACCATCATTTTAAGGCAGGAAGCCCCCTGTTTTCAATGATCTTTGTTCAGGTTTCACTGGATGGTTTGCCCAGTGACATGGAGAAGAGGTGTAGGTTCTTTTGGGACCCTTTTCTGAGAGAAACTACAGCATTCATGGTACTTGGGAGTAATGGGTATGACAGAAATCAGCTTGACTCATTGAAACAGCCATTTAAAAGCAGAACCTCTAGTGATATAAATCAGCAAGACTTCACTTCACTGGAGCTCTGCTAATTTGCCCCTGTTGGGAATGTGGCTTTGAGACTTTACAGAGTGAAAAAGAAACTAAGGAAGCAAAACAAAGATTCTAAAATATTAGCAAATAAAACAGCTTGAGAACGCTATGTTTTCCCAACCATGCAAAAAAAAAAGCCTGTAGGTTACAGTTTCAATTTACTTTGTTGCTATTTGATACATGTTCACACATGCAGGATGTGTCATGAAGAATTTAAATGTCTGTTTTGAGAAAAAATCCCATTATTTCTTTTTATCTTATTTCTGTTATGATTATTCCCCAGTCTGTTTCAGGCAAAAATTCAGTGATGTCAGACCTTGCTAATGATTTTTAAAACACTAGTGCTGAAAAGGTCTTCAACCACACAGACAGAAAAACAAAAAAAAATAAAAGGAAGACCTAGTGTATATTGAAAGTCAGACAGAAGTTCAGGATAACTTAGATGTTGTCCAGTTATAAAAGAGATTCTCTGCCTCATCTTTCAGTATGAATGATAGTGAACAGGGAATAATTGGAGGATATCTGAGTAAGGATGAGGAAGGTTTAACAGAAACTATCATAATTAAGGCAGATTCAAACTAAGACTATTCACTCTGCTGGTGTTGGGAATCCTGCAGTAATCCCCAGCCCAAAATCTTGCTCAGTTGACACATGAATAGGCAAGCTCAGAAGAAAAGCTTTTCTCTGTGTGCAATGGTACAAATATATCCTAAGTGGTAAAGAGAAAATGTAACATGAAGCGAAGCAAAGGCTTCATGGTCAAGCAAGCTGAGCAATCAAGGATGAGGAAAAGTGGCATAAATCATGACAGTTCTTGCAAAAGTAACTTTTTGTTAAGAGAAGCAATTTCATACTCAGGGAACAAGTCGTGATCTATCTAGATTTGCACAAAGTAGTTCATAAAGTGCTCAGTTGAGAATTACCCTCTAAAACATAAAATGGAGAGTAATTCAAGATTATTAATCTGAACAAAAACCCTATGTAAATGTTAAAATTGAAGTCTGTCAGGTTGGAAAGGGATTATTGGAACTTTCAAAGAAGGTTTGGAAACATTTTTTTGCTAATACTTGTTAGTGACTTTGAGCCAATAAACTGTTTGCCTAAATAATACAGGCATTTTGACATATTGACAACAATTAGGAAGCTCATATAAGAACTGGTTTATTTATAAGCAGAGTAATGGAAACTGATGAACTTTAACACAACATATCTGCACAAAGACTTTATGTTGTGTAGCTCATCATTTGGCAGCAGCAGAGAGACAGAGATCCAGGTGTGTTGTTAGACTGTGAAACAGGTGTGAGCCTCCAGTGAGAGAGAACCACAAGAAATCTGAGACAAGCCTAAGATGCACTGCAGATATATTTTCTTTGGAGTCACTGAAGGATACATTTACCATACAAGGTACTGCCAAGGTGCTTTGTGCATGATGTTTATTCTGATCACCCATTTTCAAATCAGATTTAAGGTAATTTGGAGCAAATCCAGAGAAGGAATACTGAAATGACAGATGAAAAGGAGTACAATCTTCTGAGAGCAGTCAGAGAAGCACATCTTATTTTCCTTCTCAGATAAAACTTCTCTTCATAAATGTGTATGGGAATGTAAAAACAGGGTGGGAGTAATAAGCTTTAAACATAAAATTGGTACAAGATCAAAGAGAGAATTGGTCATACAAAATTTAACATGGTTAAAATCACCCTCTGATTTCAATCAGTTTAGTAGTGTTCAGAAAAACAGAGTAAAAATAAATCTAACTGTTTCAAGACAGGTCCCAACAGCCTTATGGACATTGCATGACAGAGTACAGGTGTTCTGGTGCAGTGTAAAAATTCTGGGCATTGAACTTAGTCATCTGCTCTAAGAATTAAAAAGACAATTTATGTTTTTGTTTACTGAGTTGGGTCCATTTATGCCATATCTTTGCTGTATGCAGTTAGACCCAAATATCTGAGTTTTTATTTGTAACTTAATTTTGCTGTGGAGGATTTTTTCTGTAACCCTAAGAAACATCGGCAATTTGTCCCAGATAGGGAGGGAATGCTGGGAAAGTGCAATGCTACTCTTGGGGAATTAAGAGATTTGCTATGACTTACTTGTGGTTGTTTACATCTAAACTGGTTGACAAATGCTTTTCCTCATGTCCAACATGCAAACCCTCTACAGCTTAATGGAACCCTCCCATTCTTTTTAATATGCGTGATGTTCCTTTTCCCAAGAGAAAATCTTCAGTGGCCCCAACAAGTTCATTAGTATGGAAAGGATAAAGGCTGTTAGTCTTGGCAGCTTCTGCCTTCTTCCCTCAGTATTAAACCTCTTCACCTTTCATATCTGAACTATCTTCAGATGGTCTGAGCATACTGGAAGTATTTCATGGCCCGTGGTGTGGAGGTATGGCTGGAGAACATGCTTTCTGAGCAAAATATCTACTACATAGGTAACTGTGGAGACATGGACCCAATTTTCTATGTATCTTCATGAAATTTCTGGCAAGAGTTTTACAGAAAGACGATTCTTCTTTTGTAAACATCTATCAGATACATTCGATACAATCAAATTCAAATGAACACTTCCTCCAGCTTTTTTAAAGTTTCTATAGATTAAACTTTAGTCTTTCTTCAGGCATTTCCTGAGTGGTACTTTAAAGCTGATAAAACAAATCTCTAAAAATTGATTAAGGTCTAATTAAAGATTGATCCTATTCAATTACATAGTCTCTAATTTTTATTAAATCAAATCTTTAACTCTTGTACTCTGTGCGAAAAGAAAGGAAAAAGATCACAGTGGTTTCTATCAATAAAACTTTAGTACAACAGCGAGCACAAAAAGATGTTGAAGAAATGTAGTTGGTTTGAAAACAAGTGGCAGTTTACAAATGTGCCAGAAGTCCAGAAAACTTTAGTTGCGAAAGAGCTCTCATTTACGGGTTTCCTCAACAAAGAAATAAAAGTAACTTCCACAAAAATAAACAAGTCTGAGTAAACAGTCAGAATAAATTAGTGGCAGTAACTTCCTGCTACACTTTCTTTTCTTCTACATTTGGTAGCAACAAGCCAACATGCCGCTCCAAAGTGACTGAACACAGTGGGAAGACTTGGTGAGCACTGAGCCAGTCTGGGTCCTGTCTCTCCCTCTGAAATGAGACAGCTCTTTCCAAGAAAACAAAAGATAACAAGTGAAATTAAAAATTCGCCTTCAGGGTACTCCTTCTTTTTCACACACACATTGGGAAGATGCAGAAGGATGAAAATTAACCTCAAGATCATAGGGGAAGGAAATTTCATTAGACATCTGAAAGATCTGAAATCTTATGATTGCTTATCCCTCAAAAAGTGGTCATAAAGGAAATAAAATATAAACACACTGTGAACTGAATAGTGGTAGATAGACCATCAGCATGACTTTTTCATTAAAAAAATGTTTAGGTTCACTAATCAATACTATGGACACTGATTATATAAAAAACCCAAAGAATTGGATCACTATACTAAGTTTTATGTATGTCAATGACTAAGAATATTCTGCCATTGTCTTGAGGTTGTTTGACTCATTAATGAAACATGGAAAGATAAAAAATTAGGGGAGCACAGTATCCTTTATTCACTCTGCTAACCTGAAAACAACCCAGAAGTTGTCACACTGTCAAAAAGGCAATAAACATATTGTAAAGAGGGAAAAAAGCACAATAAAATTTCCTGGGGTTTCCATTAACAGCATCCATGCTTTCATTCAAGCCAATAAATGACTTTGTTTTCAAAGAATATCAAATATCAACTTGCAATCTAGAATAAGTGAGGGGTGGGGGATTATATTAAATATATATATATATATATAACTTATTTCCTTTTTCAATATCTCCTCCAAAATGAACCTTTAAATGTTTAACATTTCCAAAAAAGGAGAGTCTTGGCAGTTGTTCAGTGTATCACACTTGCTTCCTTCAAATACTTGAAAAAAAATCAGGTTTCTACCAATATTATTAGGCATTGCCCAAAAGTGCTTCTAGGCAGAGTTGCCACACCAAGAATTTCTGTAAAAATCAAAATCTTCAAACCTGTCTCAGTATTTTAAATAAAGAGACTGTGTATGGAAATGTAGGCTATTGAATTACTAAGACCAAACTTTTTATTAAAAGAAAAAGTTGTTATTTTTAGGCCAATTAAATAAATTCTTTAGTCATACAGCATTGATATTGTTTAAAAAAAAACCCCATGTAAATAAATAACATCTGATATTTTTGTAATTAAAGGTAATTACTGATCTTAATTTAAACACACATCTTCAATCACTGCTCAGTTTAGGCATCCAGAATCACTTGAAATGAATCAACACACTAGCAAGCAACAATTTATGGATGACTTGCCATTAAGGACATTCTTATACGAACTTTTACTTCAGTCTATCTGCTTGAAATAGGTCCCACAAGACTTTAAGGACAAGATTTGTCCTTAAAGTGGCCAATTCAGAGCTGTTTAAAATATATTTTTAACTCAATTCAGTAAGATATTTCAAATAGGAGTCTTCATGGCAGTGGGAGGATGATGCAACCTCTAAACTTCTACAGGCTAAATCAATGGCAGGGATCCGGCTAGGAACAGCAATTTTGCCTTAGTAAAAATGTCACCTTGTGATAACAGAGCTGTTTCAGAAAACCACAGACTTTTAAAATAGTTATGAGTTGCTAAGGCTTTTTGGGGGGATAAAAGAAAAAAAATTAAAAAAAAAATAAAAAGGGAGAGGAGGAAGAAATAGAGGAGGAAGAAATAGAAGAAGAAGAAGAAAAAAACCAAAAAAAGAGGATAAAAAGGACCTTTCTAAGGGACACAACTATCTGAGAAAATAAACTGCTTGGGATGAAAGCTATATTTCTACAGATGCTCCTGTCTTTGTTTCCACCATTTCTAGTTTCTATACACTCATTTGACTCCCTAGACTGAAAGCTAGGGCAATCTGCTGGAGAACACACAGGCTCTGGTCCTGTCCTGTGCTCTTACTTATTTACTGGAAGTGGATCCCCATCAAAAGACATAATAGAGAATTGCAGTGCTGCAGCCCAGAGAGGCCCCTGACCTGGGGCAGAGCATCCTCCTCGAGGAGGATTGATCTGAACCCACAGCTTCCACATCAGAGAGGAGCTGTCTCTTTACTGCACATCCTGCCAGGGAAAGGCAGAGGAGGACATCCTCAACGGTTCAAAGGAAAATTGGCAATATTACATGAAACAAAGAGCTTTTACTGTGAGGAGGTAAAAAACCCAGCCCTACCAGGAAAAAAAAAGGTAATTGAAGCTTGGTTTAGTTTTCTTGTTTGAATTGGTGTTAGGCATTTTCTGTGCTTTTCTTCCCCCTACTAATTTCCTGTCAGGATTGGCGGCCAATGACTCACCTGCATTCACAGATGAGTATCACCAAAACATCAGTCTGCAGCTCCTCTTCTCAATACTTTGATTTAATCACACAAAGCAACCCCCACAGTGACCCCAAGAGTGCAGCATTATTCAAAGTACTAGGCAAAAACAAGGCCAGGTAGCTTCCCTTTATGTCTGCAGATATTGCCACAACAGAAGCTCTAAAATCAGATATTCTAAGTACTCTGCCTTCATGGCGGCTCCCAGAGTTCAAGGCAAGGAAATAGTAAGTAACCCTGGAGAGAAACTATGTTGTCTCCCCAGAATTAAAGGAACATCATGATCAGGGCAGTGTTGGAGAGTTCATGTCTGGAGAGCCAAACTGTCAAGCCCATGGGTCTGCCAGCAGCTTCTAATGCCCAGCGAGAAAGCCCCTGTGGTTCATTTTCTAATCAGCAATGTTGAATCTATTTCCTGCATATGACAGCATGATTCAATGGATAGACACAAATTAGAGAAAGCAATTATGGGTCTTTAGGTTACATTTTGAAACTCGAGGTCCAGGCAACCTTGTGGTTCCAACAGACATTGCAAGGACCATGTAAACATGTATTAGGTATGTTACTGAGAAACTGAGGAGGGTTTTTCCTGCAGCTGGCTTCCTGCCTGCCATGTTATGGTAGATGCCTAAAATCCTTAATGTTTGTCATCAGAAATTACTGTGCAAACACCAGCCTGACTGACAACTTATCTAATGGGCAAATCAAAAGTAAATGAGAAAAACGGAAGACAAGTGACCCAGTGAAGAACCAACAATTTGTCATTTGGGATGTGTTATTAAGCAGTTTGACAAATTTCCTGCTGGTCAACTGATTAAATTTACATTTCTCTATTTTTAATCTTTAATTTATTTCATACTCAAATATGATTGTTAGCCATTAATCAATAAGGCTTAAAGTGCTCATGATTAATGGCCAGTGCTTTCACTATAAATAAGAGATTCTGGCTCTAGAGATGGCAGGATTGCTCTGAGTGCTCATTCCTTAGTTACAATAAAGCGGGACCGGGAGAATTGATGAGATTCTGTCCCAGTGCTTGCTGAAATGAAATGAGAGCAGCTATTAAGGATCTGTGCGAGATAATTATGAAAAAGAAACCAAAGGGTTAACAAGAGTATGCTTTTGATATAAGTAATACCGGAGAAATTAGAGTCTCCATGCTATAGATAAGTAGGGATTTACAGCATCTATACGGTAAAAAGAGCCCAGGCAGATTAATGAAATGACCACCCACTGCTGTGCCAGGTCTGTGAGGATGCAAGGAGAGCCTCTGTCTCCGTGGGAGAGCCGAGCCGCGGGCGAAGGGTTAACGGGAGCCCGGCGCGGCGGGGCAGGGGCCGGGGCAGGCACTGGGGCGGGGACCTTCCGGCGGGGCAGCAGCAGCGAAAGGGTTAACGAGACGCCTCCGTGTATCGAGATGCTAATTGTCAAGATAGTGTATTACTTGAGGAAAGTAATTTGATTACTCGAAACTCCCACTAAGGAGGCAAGCTCGTGTCCTTCCATCTGTCGGGCTCTGTGAAAGATGATGAATTGAGCTCCAAATTCACGTGTGATGAAGTCACTGTCAATCCCCGCCAGCCCAGCCCGCTGCCATGCCCACCGCACACAGGGTAGCACTGCAATTCAACTTTCCCTCGGAAACCCAGGAGGCTCAGTAACCTGTTACTTGCTGCTGCTTGCTTTTTTCTTTTTTTTTTTTCCTTTCTTTTTTTTTTTTCCCCTCCCCATTTTCTGCCTCAGCGCTACAACTGAGTCATTCTGGTGCCCATGGCTCGTGGGTATACCGGGCTCCCACTGCGCTCGGCTTTATTCCCCACTTCAGCTGGCAGCGTTATTTTCGGCTAATGCAGATGTGGGGCTCGCTCGCCGGCGCTTTGTAGCCACTTGTCGAGAAGCATTCGGAAAGCCTTAACTATGCATAAATCTGCAGAGTGAATGTTTTCTTTCATTCACTTGCTCCTATTATTTGATTTCTTGTAGGCCTCTGCGGCAGAAATGGAGAAAATAAGGTAAGTGAGACAGTTTATTTACATCTCATTATAGAGAAGAAATGTTCTGTTGCACAATGCTCGTTACAGGCTCTTGGAAAATATTTCGCTTAATGCCATCAGAGTAGAACACTGGATTGCATGATGATGCAAGGCAATCTGTGCTTTAGAGACAAAAGAAAAGGAATGTGGTTGTTCTAGTAAATCTGTTTTGCAGGGATGTCAATTCAGAAAGCATGTTTTACACACAAACATTTTATTGCCAGATGCAGCGCATATTTGATTATATAAATGTTGTAGCCACTTGTCCATTTACTGCAAGAGCCTGCCATTCCATTTAATGTGGAAAGTGGATCAATAATTCATGAAAAAGCTGAAGAAAACATAGGCTTGACTTCAAAGCATCTAATTAATGTGGATTGTTTCAATACAGCACTATAACATTGGTGTTCGATTTTTGTTTTATATTGTATACCAGCCAGATAAATCTTGTCTCTTCTGTGTTTAAAATGTTGTCATATTGTACCAGTTTCTCAGTACATCTCTCTGCTTTAAGGAGAAGGAGATAGGTTTTATAACATAAGTTTTCCATCTCATGTCCTAGTGCAAGTCTGCTTTGGGGGATATTGCTTTTGTGTATGTTGTTGAGAGAGAAAAAGAAAGAAGAAAGCATTCTAGCCCTTTTTAATAAATTAATTAAAAATTAGTAAAATCTTGTCTACTAACACATTATCAAAGTGATAGGCAAGAGGTGAACCTTTTACTACCCTTTAAATACTTTATGGAACTTCTTTTCATAGCCAAATACACTGGCTATGATCTTACTTGGTTTTATTGGACAAGCCTAAATTCCTTCTCTGAACCTGGTAACTCCAGTTAGTGACAACTGTTGTCCAAGAGCAACTTTTTAGATTCCTTCAGTTTGGAATGGCTATCCTGAGTTATCAGAAATGCAGAAAAGTTCTGAAATTCTAGAAATAACTGGGGAAGGAATGGCAAATGCAAAACAACAGAAATTTGATCAAGTGTTTAATGAATTCTGGGCTGGAAACAGAATCCTGTTTTTCTTTTGATGCAAAGGAGGTTGAGTCTCTTACAGTGGACCTGAAGATGCATGTCCAAAAGTTACTAAGAATACATTTTTAAAGCACTTAACTTACACACTTTCGTAGAGCCTCATGACAACAGAAGTATTGCAACTTTTGTGCTGAAAGGAAAACACTGTGCAATGTACTATGGATTAGCAATGTATATAAGCATTATAATGTTAAAGCTTGAGTTTTTCCTGAGTAATGCCTGAGAAAGTGCCTCGATATGTGGACTGGTGTCTAATAAAAATTCCAAACAATCACTTATGGTGTATGCACGCTCCTGTCATGAATTACTCTCTTAGAAGATACAAGCAAATATATATTTACATGTTTGCTTGATAAGCATGAGTGCACAAATGCAATATAATTCTTGTAATACTTTCCTGAGCATACTTTGGCCTCTGCTTTTAGTCTTGCCTCTTTTGCAATAATGGGCTGCAGAGCCCAGGAGAACAAGCAGAATGTATTGAAAAAAGAAAGAATTTTCTATGATGAGAATAAGAATTTGTAAAGTTCCATTTTCCAAACACCACAATTTTGCAGCTGTCAGGCTTGCCAGACTTTACCTCCCTACTCTCTGAGTGCTACATAGATGGAAAACCCACCCTGCCCCACTGAATGGTGTAGGAGCTTCGCTATTAACTCCACAAAGAGAAGGGCCAGGCTCTCTCAGGAGTTTGCTAAAGAAATTTTCTGTTAAAAATTCTTGTGTGCAAAAGCTGATTTTGGCAGATGTTTGTCCCCATCACCCCAGCAGGTGCAAGGCTAGTTCCAGAGTTTCGTGTGCTCCCAAGTAGAGCAGCGAGCCAGGCTAGAGGCACTCCAGCAGGACCCAGTGCAGAAGCTGCACTGCTCCATCACAAACTTTTCCAGCCTCCCTGTCGACAGTCATTCTCTAGGATGCAAGCTGACAGAATTTTCAGCAGTTTAAGGAAACTATCTGGAGTCGTTATCTTAAATAGCTGGTAAACTCACAGCCTGGAGAGAATTAGATTTTTCTAAACTTACAGAAGTCTGGTACCCAGGTAAAAAACAAATTACCCTGTATTTTAACCACAGTGGATTCAGAGAGGTCATGAAGAAAGCTAACATGAAGCTAGGAGAAGAAAGAAAGAAACAACAGGAAAATGGCAGGCTGGGAGGAAAGAGGTATTTTTTGTTATATGTAGAAACCAGTGTAATGTGGAAAAGCCATTCCCACATGATACTTCATTGTGTTCTGCCCTATCTCCTCTGCCCAGCTCCTTTGCCACTGTTTTTTGTTACTAGCTGATGTTATGCAATTCCACAGCACCTGGGACAGTGTTGGCCCAAGGAATAGAGGGTGAGCCCACACCAGCTGTGGAGCTGGGGTGCACAGAGGGTACAAGGCTCCTGCAACAGAGGGAGAGAAAGGGGTTCTGTAATCAGCATAAAGGAAACAAATCTTGTTAGACAAACAGGACAAGAGGAGAAAGGTGCATAACCACAGGACAGTGAAGCCAGGTTGAAAACCCTCAGGGTTAGAGAAATAGAGGTTTGCGTTCCACAGTGCTCTTCAGAGAAGAAAGTCTTTTAAATAAGGAGAACAGGTGACAGACCTTGGGAGCTCGAAGGGCCAAACATTTTAAGAAGGCAGCTCTGTAAGTCTTTGGGTGAGCTTTGCACGTTCTCCAGCCCAGGAGAATGGGGATCCATCTGGAGCATCCCCAAGGACTGGGGTAGCCAGGCCCATTCAGAAAGAGGGGTGAATGCAGGAGCCTGAAAAATTGATCCACTGATGGTCCATGCTTTATTCAGCCATAAAATTCATTGAGCCAAGCAGCACAAGTAGTAGTCCAGCAAATTAATACACGTCTTATTGTTACATTCCTTCACTGAGGATCTGTCCAGAGCAATGTGATTCATCTCACGTAATGCAGCAATAATTCCCTTTGCAGACCAAGGAGCTGCTGTGACCTGCAATGTCACAAGCAGGGGCTCTGCTGTGACAGAGTTATATGTGGAAGGAGCAGCAGGAAGCAGAGGTGGGAGGTTGTCAGTATTTAGCCTGGCACAGGGACACCTTCCTCTAGAAGTGGAAACATGCAATTTCATGCTAAAACTTGGACTCAAAAGAATCAGTTTTTGCAATGAAGTCTTGTCACTGTGAATGATTCTTAGCAGTACAGTGTTTATTACATCTCAAGGTGCCAATATATTAGGCAGAAGTAAGGCTAACTACTAAACACAAACCTCTTGAGGATCTGCACTTATGTAGGTTGGCTGTGTATGGTTATACAGTCACTTTGAGCATTAATTACTTCTGACTCCAACCTTTTAAATACTGTTTTTTGGATCTGGTTCTTTTTCATGTCTATAAACAAGGATTGAAAATCTTAGTTAATTAAAGTGAGTTTCAAATTTACCTATGCTACCTTATTTTGACTCAGCAGTGTGCAATCTTTGCTGCATATATGCAAGAGAAGCACAAGCCTTCCAAGCTGGAGGCCTTGTAGATCTGTGGGGGCTGGCACACAAAATTGCCAGTACACTGGAAACAACTCCTTTAAATCAGATTGAACCCATGGAATGGTTAGATGTGCAAATGAAAGACCAGTTCCACTGCAGCTCCAGTACAGACTCCTGGCAGGTTTTCTCTGCTTCCATTTCATCCAGCTTGAAATACAGGCTGTAATGTTCAAAGTTTCTAGTGCAGAAGATGTAAGGTTTGACAGAAGAGAACTCTAGATATACTTTATACACAAATACTGATCAGATTCTCAGGGTTCCTTACACTGAAGTGTATCTCACTCTACAGGAAATGTCACTCGAAGAGACAGATATTGTTCAGTAAAAGCTTTTTCTTTTTTTTTTTTAATACACTCCTAAAATTTCAGTGACAATTCAGAAACTCTATAAATCAATATTCTTAGTTCTAAGCTTTCAAGATCCACAACAGGCTGAACTGTATATCTAAAAGTACACGAAACAGGACACCTCATCACCATCGCCAACTGCCAGGCTCACAGTGCCTCTAAGGAGGCTGAGTTTCCACTTTACAATATAATCATGGTATTCCTCAACTGAGGATTACTTTCTTTTGGTAGCATCAGTAGGGGAACTTTACTAATTACCCAGGGATCTCTGATGAAAGTGACCTGTGTCTCAAAGAACCTGCGAGGTAACATCTTCATTTCACTTGAGTCCTTGTTTCAGAACATATGAAAGCAAAGTGGTTTGTTTTGCACACACAGCTGGTAGTAAGTCAGCAGCTTGATCCAAGTCTCTTGAATTTTTAGACTTGGACTTTTCTCAAGCATGTTTGAGTTCATCTGTGGTAAGGAAGGAATATGGGTTTCCTCAAAAGGAACATCAGAGACACATGCAGTTGTAGGGAAAAGCCTCTGCCATCCTTTGCTGGAAATGTAAATACCTTTCTAAATGCCCACCTGATCATGCTGCCTTCCTTGCACTTGGTATAAGTATAGCCCTCTTCATATGCTAATGAGCACACTGCAATTTCCTGCCCTCCCCACCTTGTCCTTATTACTCACTCAGCCTGTACCCACATTAATTTTACCATATACTTGAACACAAGGGGAGGATGTTTTTTCCCAGAAAGTTAACCAACAAACATGGTTTACTTTACCCTAGGTCTGGTTTTCACATCCACAGCTGATATGCTGGGAGCCACTGCCTTGTACAGAAGCAAAATGCCACAGGACAGCAGCAGGGCTGTGCAAGAAGCAGCTCCACCATCTGCCTAGCAGTGTCTTCAGGCTCTAGCTGATGCTGGGATGTGAAACCCCAGCTGCGGACACAGGCAAAGAGATGGAACAGGGCAAGCTCGGAAGAAACAGAGCATAGGGAAATGCTAGCATGAAAGGCCCAAGAGTTTGGGGTAATTAGAGGCAATGGTGCAAAAGTCAGCAAGCTGGGTGAATTTTGGGTCCATTTTGAAAGATGGAGAAGAGAAGGAAAAGGATAAAAAAGCTGCCTAACATATATTCAGACAGG
This sequence comes from Corvus cornix cornix, assembly GCF_000738735.6. NCBI lineage: Eukaryota > Metazoa > Chordata > Aves > Passeriformes > Corvidae > Corvus > Corvus cornix. Next base: position 11,427,447 of record NC_046335.1, read on the forward strand.
TAAAACAGGTTTTCATTTTTCCTCTGTTTTGCAAGCTGTTTTTATCTGTCAGGCAGTCCCAGCAGCAGGAACAGCCCTGCAGTGCTGTTTTCAGCACACCTGGTTTGTTCATGCTGCCATCCAAGGTGTGACTGCAGCTAAAGCACATCTCTCTCTCCCCCCCGAGACTACACTCAGCTTTGAGTTTGGTGGTTGTCAAACATAGCAATGGGAGCAATGGACACATACAGATACATTCACAGTCCCCAGGGGAACCATATCCCTGGAACTGGGATTGGTTGAGGCACAGAGCCATGCTGATCTACCTATTCCAGTACCTCTGAGAATTTTGTTAGTGCTGTCAGAGGCACAGTATGCTTGTGCAGCTTATCATACCCAATTTCCACTATTGCTATTCCCTGTGCTAGTCAGTCAAACCTGCACTACCTCAGCTGAGGAAGGAGTGTTGCTGCCATGCTGTCCAACAATCCTGCGCCCTGAGCTTCATCTGCTGCTTGAATGATCTAAAAGGCAGTGATGTCAGTATGCAGGGAACCATCCCCAGTCAGCTGATGTAACAAGTGTTGTGTTATAGTATCCTTCAGTTCCAGATAGATACTGAGAGAAGCAAAAACATCCACCAAACAAGAAACATGACAGAAACAGAGGGCAGAACAGATTCAAGTTGAATGAAACCAGGTATAGCCGTGTAAAGTGGCCTGCAGGGACAAGTGGGAGATGAACAAACATCTGAAGAGACCAAGGAAGTAGGTAGGAGTAGATGAGCCATGCCATCACCCAGGAGCTGCAGTGAGTCATGGGGAAGAGGCTGGACCTAAGTGATGCCTAGCTTACAAATAATGTTCTGCCTACCCCTCTCTTGCAAGGCAAAATGCATCACTGAGCAATGCCACGAGCTTCTCAGAACAGAAAAATAAACAAAAGGAGGCATTTTGGACAAATATTTAAGAAAAAAGAAAGGAAACACCATTTTGTATAGTGCTTGTTATTAGTTCAGAACTTTGTACCATAGGGAGCAGAACTTACAGAACAGTTTCTTTTTTGTTGTTGGGTTCTCCCCCTTCGAGCTCCAAAAACACAATTATCCATGATTATAAGAAATTCAAAGGTGGGAAAATTGGATGCATCCCCTTTATTGCTAATAGGCTTCAGTTTATGTAAGCACTTTGACTGCAGCTACTGGAGGGTATGTGTTGAACACTGAAAGCAGCAACTTGCAAAGCAAACAGTGGCAGCCACTGCAGCAGTAACAAAAACAATCTTATAAGCTGAAGAATATAAGAGGTTTCATGCTATGAACCCCAGATGGTTCAAGGACAGTACAGTTTGTGAACTGCACTTGAGTGTGCTCTGTGGTGAAATCAAGTAGATTTTGAATGCTTGCTGCTGCTACAGCTCACAGACTGTTGAAAGAAAGGAGGTAACTTGTCTGCAACACTTTATTACAAGCTTTTTGCAATTTCCAGCTCTGCTGCTGCTGGCATGGCTTAGGCAATTTAATTTACCAATCAGTTCTTGATTTACACAAGTGACTTTAGAATACATTCAAATAAAAACTGTATCACCACATTTGATTCAGCATTCTTTAAAACTCAAAAGCATCTGAAGTATACCAAAACTATTAAGCTTTTCACATTAAAAAATTGAAAAGACTGAATTGTCCTAATGTTTTAGTGATGACCTAAAGCCAGCTTAGCATGAAGCACAATGTGCTGAAAAATGGGCAGTAGATAGTGAGGTGTAATCATGCTTTTTGGAATTCATGAATGCGAGGGTTGTATACAGAGCCCTCCAGCAGAACAGCAGGATCATAAGTGCCTGTAGGATCCTCCTTGAAGGATTTCTCCCATGTGTGTGACCATCCTACTGCTCATGTGAACTGCACAACTGTTGTCATTCAACTCTTCCAGGAGAAACAAGATCCCCCTCACTGAACAGTGCAGAGTCACAGCTCATTTATTGGTTTGTAATATTTGAACTGGGATAAAAGTGAGGGCTCCACGTCACATGCAGTTATATTGTTCCTTACAGCATGAGTTTCTTCATATATGCATTTGTTAAGCTCTGAAAATCATTGAAAAATCAAATTTTCATCCTGAACTTGCCCAACTGTCACCGTGTCAGCAAAGCCGTAACTGAGAAGTTGCGTTCTACGATCGTACGCACACAACTCATGCAGCAGACTTGCGTCTAAGAGGGCAAACAGCATTGAGCACAATGTTGTTGGCAAAGCAGTGGTTGACTGACTTACTAGGACATCATGACTACACAAATGCCATTTCAGCTGTTCAGAGCAAAATGCAAATCTTTACCACCTTGCCTTGATTTTTCCCAAGGAGGAGAAAGAGGTAGGAGGGTCCTAGAAGAAAAGAGGAGCTTCAAACTTTTTTTGGAAACCACTGAGCTCTTCAGGGAGTCTCTGCTGTTCTACAAAGACCCTCACGTTCACAAGAAACTCTCATGACTCAGCAGCTCCAGACTGCTGCCTTTTGCTCGAGACCATGTCAGAGAAAAGGGCCTTAACTCTGAAGCTTCCATAGAAATCAGGTCAAGCAAATGAGCTCATTGTATGTTTCTGTTAGCTGTAACTACCATTCAGACAAAATGACCAATTTAAGAAACTGCTCTATTTTTAAGGCATTCCAAGAACTATACTGGAATTCTCGACAATGAATGGCTACTTAATCTTTTCCCTTGACATCACCCAAGAGCTCATTCTTGCATCAGGCAATTTGAAGAGAAAAGCAATCAGCACTCCTCTTTTCTAGTTTAAAAAGTGTTAAATCTTTCTGCTGCTATTTAACTCAGGGATGTTGGCTTAACCAAGGTACTGCACAAATTAACACAGTATTCAATGCTTCACCTGTACAGAGTAGTCTACACATAAGTAAAGAACTTGCCTACATATCTGTATAATTGGTCTTACTGCTAAGAAGTTCTACAGATGTAGGTGTTTGAAATTACATTTAAGTAGCACTAAATGTGTGGCACATGACTTTGCATGTGCATATTTAACTAAGTTTGTACCTGCTGGGTCACTTGCCCTTTTGAGATATGATTTCCTCATGTTATGAATCCTATCTCTGTCCTGTAACAAGGAAGAAGTATTTCCAAGAAGTTAATTTCCAAGTAGATAAAGGTGTACCAAGTACATTCCAAGATTTAAAGCAGATCCATGAGTTGCTGAAAAATAAATATTTTCCAGCTCTGCCCGATATTCTTAACAATTAAGTGTGAAACTAGTAACAATGTACATTCATGGACAGAAACATCCTTAATGATGAGGCAAGTGCTGCTTTCTATACAGAAATAGAGATTTTTTGAGACTACATACAATCAATTTATAGCATTGAAAGAGTCTGTTCAAATTCAAAATAAATTGTATGTTTCTTTTTGACTCTCAGCTTATGAATAACAGTGATGCTTTTATTTGTATTTGCATTCTGATTAAGATTGATAAGAGACCAACAAATAAAGAAGGAAAGATTGAGTCAAATACTCTGAAGACTGGGCAAAAATGTGAAACACAGCAAACTAGCCCAAAGCAATGCAAGTAGAGTGATGAAAGACAGAGCAGCAATAATATTTAAGTAATTACTTGGAAAGCAACAGCACAGACAAAGCTCAACACACAGAAAAATTTGGTTGTTCCGGTCATAAAACTGGCCAGGAGGTTTTTACACAAGCCCAAATGCTCCTCTGTCCTACTCCTTTCAAGTGCTGAATTCACAGACAGGCTGCTGCTAAAAGGGGTGCATGACTGCCCTGGGTTATTTTTGTCTAAATCTGCACAGCAGCTGGCCCTCAAATCCCACTTTGACATCTCCTTGCAGCCCTGCAAACACAGGGCTGGGCAGAGCCACGCGGTGAAGGAAACACCTGCTGTCTCAACCCACATCAGCAGCGTGACCCTGACAGGGCTGAACCTCAGCACTTCCACTTCAGTCCTGAGCCTTCACAAGCCTTTTGGAAAAGAAAAACTTTTCCTGGCTAATCCCTGTCCTTACTGTACCAATGCCACCAAGTGTGATGGGCATGAGGGGCAGGTTTCCAGGTAGATTTTCAGCCCACACTTCAAAACGTAGTCTAGAATAGCCCAGTTAATGCCAGTCTTTGCTCTGGAACCCCTAGATATCTGACAAGCTTGCAGAGGTGCCCAGGTAAACAGGGCTGATGAAGGTAACGTGAACGATGGAATTTTCTGTTCTCTTGCTTGTGGAAGGCAAAGCAGTACCCTTGCTCTGCAGCTGGAACTGCTGTGGTAAATGCTGCAGTCCCCTTGCTAAAATGACATTCCCAGCAGTGGAGTCCCCCGCAGCAGGTTTTCATGTTTCTTTGGCCCTGTTTTATTTCTTCACAAGATGCTGACAGTGTCTTGTCTTTACATCAAATGTTCTTTATTAAACTCTTTCACTCCTGAAGGGACCAAGAGCAGGAAGCCTCTAGGAGATACACAGCAGTCCCGCAGTTCCATGTGAAGGAAGGACCAAATTCAAGAGTCTTGGCTTTTCCTTGAAGAAGGTTAATTAGGCCTTTGTATAACTCAAGGGGTAGCTCTGGCAACAGACCATATGAGCAGGAGAGGGAAGAAATGAGTCATAGTAGAGGAGACTGGCGTGAGTTTCTTTGGGCCGAATTTAGCTGACCTATACTGTTTAGTAACAAAGCAAAATACTTCCCTCCCTGCCCCACTTCCCTCCTTCTCAATCTACAAGAGAAATCACAATCTAAAAGTCATGATTTTTTTTGCTGAGAAATTAAAAATACATTAAATTATAGCACTAAACAGGTACTCTGCTAACAAATGTCAGTTCAGAGGACTAAAGCTGTCTTGTCTGATGAATATGATGCAAAAAGTTCTAGATAATGGTAACTTCTGAAAACAAGAACATTTTTTTCTCCACCTTGACAAAGCTGCTGATGCAGAGTTTTACAGCAACTGTAGACTTCAACTTGCTTTGCTGTTATACTTAACTGTGTTATGCTTTTTGAATTGATAAAGCCTCAGCAGATTCAGTTACTAGAACTGACAAGTTTCACATGCTGTGAGCTTCTGGAGGATTTTCTCTACAAACTAGAACTGAATATTATATAAATGTAAAAGAAAAATTCTCCAAGAGAGATGTCCCATTAATTCCAGCACACAGTGACTTGGAGCTGTTTGAGAAAAGCAATGTTAATCTAGCCAGTTTGGCCTAATATACTTTGCTTTTAAGAACATTTATTTTCATCTAAAAGCATTCTTTTTTTAGTGCAGTGACAACCCTCCCATGGTCCACTTTGGAAAACACCCTTTATTGTAACCTAAGAATGTGTAGCAAATAAGCATCATTTTACTTGGACTCAATGAACACAGAAGGTTTGAGTTACAGTTTTCACAGTAAAATTTTAATGAATGCTTTTCAGTAACACAGTGTGGACTGGACTTCTCTACTGTGGCTTTGCAGTTACTTTGCATTCTCATCTCCATCCCCCAAAGAGAACTCCAAATCCTACTGCACAGTAAAAACAAAGTCTACTAGGATTTTCATCTCAAGGTTCCTATAGCACTGAACTACTAATTATCATGGCAGGCAGAGCAGACAGTTCTGATTAAATTGCCAGCCTGGATTTGCAGACCATCCCATCTCCTTATTCATCATCTCTATAGGCACAATATTGGGAAACATCTTAAGATATAAATAGGCATAGATATGGTTGCATGCTGAATTCTAAGTAACTGAATGAATCCATTACTTCATCCTTGGAGGACTCCAGTTTTTTCCCAGAACTGCAACTCCTTTATGAGTGTTATCTACCTCATTATGCATAGATTAGTTACATCATATATTGGTTTGCACAGACCACACAGAAGCTGAAAAGAGTTCACTACAGTTTTTCAGAGAGATTAATTTAATTAGACACTAAAGAAAACAACATATTCTTTTCTCTAAAAGGCAATGCTATTTATACTTTTTTACTTTCATAAAAACAACAAAGCACTCACATGATGCTGTCAGTCATATCCGGAGTGTTTCCAGATATAAGTCTGCATTCATGCACCCATAGTTGGCATACAGCATACATGCATAACAGCATGGGTTTGTGGCACAAATTGTTTCCTTATACTTTTGTTGTGAGCCACTGAATCGGAGACGGGTTAACTACAACTTTCACAATGACAGAAGGCGTTGTTATTAACAGAAGAATCAGAAAAATGAACAAAAACTCTTATCCCTTTACTAGTGGCAGCTCTTTTGTAGAAAGCTCTTAACTGCATTTTCTATTCTTACCCTGGCTACTTTCTTCAGCACTGGAAATTAGGGCATTGGCTTGCAGAGTCATTGCCAAATTTAAGGGCAATTATGCAATGAAAAGAGGAAGTACGAGAGGTCAGAGATTGTACATCTGCCTGAAATGCAGGTGGTGAAGGTGCTGCCATGACTGAGTTGAAAATATGGACTGAGGTCCAAAGATCTGAAACCTCTGATGGTCCTGCTCTGCAGACACAGGTTGCAGGCATGGTCATTAAGATGCTCCCTGAAGCACTGTCAAAGTTTAAAGGATTCTCTTCTTTTTTACCTTCCTTTTCATTTTTTGAGCACTAAGTCACAAATTACCATCTCCTCACAGAACACTCACCATTCTTTTCAGAGTAATGAAGAGTTGCAGTTAGAAGCTGGCAATCTTTCACGGGCAATGTGTCAGACCGTATTTTTTGTTCCTAATTTAGTTTAAACATGTTGGTAGACAATATTGAGAAGCTGGGAGCCACTGCCTCTCACAGATGCTTCTATCAAGATGCTGCGGATCCCAAATCCCAGCCCTGTGCTGACCCCGTCAGACTAGCAGAAGTCCCCTGATGTCTGCAGACCACTGGGAGTCCTTTAGAAGGAAAATTTTATAAATGTGCAGAATACTGCTTCTGGTTTTTTTCCCCTGACTCACTCATTCTGCATTGCTTGACATTTTAACATATTGCCATATTAACCACCAAAAGTCTGATCTATGAGCATGACTTCAAATGTGTATTTACAAGAGCAGAGATGCAGCGGCATATGGACCACCAGCTGGTGAGAAGCAAGAATGGTACTTTGTGGAGTTTGAGTCACTAAGTAAATTTTAAAAAAACCCAAAACATCTCCACAGACAAAAAGTTAGAGACAAAACCTTGGTTTCTTTGAATGGCAGTACTTTGAAAGGATAACTGCAACAAAGCCAGTACTAAGAAAGCACAAAATCGGGAGGCATTAAATAAACTAGAAGCTATGTTGTTTATTATAAGAGGTGTATGCAAACAAGATGCTTCCTGCTAAGGCTGCAAGAAATAGTACCACAGAGGGAGTGATGTGAGAAAAAAAGAGTGATGACAGTCTGTTCCTCTGGAAAAGGAGGAATAAAAATCACTTTGAGAGTGAGGGTGACACTGGGGGAAGTGTCTTTTTTATTGAGGTCATAACCACCTACATTCAAATGCAGAAGACTCCAGCCTTTCTTCCCACCTCTCCCTAGACTTGTGTGTTTTTCTCATGTGTTTCCCACCCATTTGCCTTCTGGAGGGATTCTCCTCCTGCTCCACCAACAGCTTCACCCTTTCCCTCCCCAGATATTGAGTTAGGCCTGCAGAACATTAGCTCCTGATATTTCCCACCCCAGCGGTTTTTAAGACATTAATGTCTTATTTAAATCAACTAAGCTTGAGTACTTCCAGGAAGTAGTTTCTTCCTTCTCATCCTGGTTTCGGCCCTAAGACTGTTGTTTTTCACCATATTACTCCAGAAACAGCTGGAAACTCCACACCTAAGAACATGAAACTTTAACAAAGATTATTTTGCATATAACTTCAGAGACTGAGGTTTACTCTTCGGCTTTACTGCCAGTCTGTTTCATTAGCCTTTTCACTTTTCCTATTTCCCTTGAAGCCCAGGTGAGGAGAAACACAGGTTTCATAGGACAGTTCTGCAGTCTCTGTTTGCAGTGCTGCCAACCACTGGTCCCCCTCAGCTGTGCTCCCTTGCCAGCTCAAGAGTGGTTCCTGTGGTTTTCTCAGAGAGATGCAAGAAGAGGAAGTCTCCTGCAGCTCCATCAATGCAGCTGCTAAGCAGAAGCTCTTTTTCCATAACTGGGAACTTTTTGGAGAAAGTAGTAAACAGAAAAAAAAAAAAAAAGGTGATTTGGCAAGGGGAAAGATTCACAGATAAACATTTATTTGTAATGGGGAAGGAAGACTGAGAAGGAAAGGCCTATTCCTTGAAAAAAATAGAATATTGTCTGGGGACTATTAAATAACAATATAACTAATTACAAAGATAATTTTCTTCATGCTGGAGCACCAAACAGCTGAAATACAGAAGCTGCTGAGAGCACTTACTATAGTAAATTACTGAAATACTTCTCATGGTTTATTTGGCTGAATTAGGGTACTAAAAGGAGTGTGTTGCATTATTTCTCTATTGACTCTTTCACATGTGATTATTTATTATTAGATGCATAAGTACAAATCAGACAGGAAGGTCAAATTACTAATAGTTCTCATCAGCTGTAGAGTATTATTGGCCCTGTAAAGGTAGAAACATTGTTTACCTGCATAATAAGAATGATGTGAGTGATCATTAGAGTACTTGAACATGAGTCACATTAAAAAAAAAAAAAAACCTCTAAACCAGCATGCAAAGCATTCACATTGTAAATGTTGTATTGGAGTTGTAATGTAAAGGAAATAAAAACCATGCCTTTTTGCCTACGCTTCCCTGAACAAAGAGCAGAAGCTCAGCAGCAAGAGAGAGAAATCTGAAATCATTGCTTTCACTGTGTAGGTTTGTTTGACCAACAAAGGAACTTTTGCACTTCTAGATATCAGCCCTGACTCAGGAACCCTCTGTAGCTCCTGCAAGTACTGCTGCCTTCTTAAAGGAGAGGCTGAGAACAGCTAAGTGACTTCTCCAAGTTCTTTGAGGGGCTTCTGTCAAAGCCAAGAGACCCCATGCAGGTTATTTTTATAATAAGACAGAGAACATAGAACAAGAGAACAAAGCTCTTGCTCCAGGAGGGGAATAACCATTTCTGAAATGAGTAGTTTCAATCTGCCAAGAAGCAGGGACAAGTTCCAAAGAGGAACATCTCTCAGCCAAATCAAAATGCTCATAGAACTGCATAATTCTTACCTGTCTCACAAATTATTTCAAAAATTCATTTGTGACTGTTTTTCTTCTCATTTCCTCTCCACAGCAGAGAACCCTTGTGAAGAAGGATCCAGATACAAAGACTTGTTAACTTGACCCCAATTACAAATAATCCCCACAAAATCAGTGCTACTCATTGCAGTTACAGGCTCCTAACATCACTTAGGGGTACTGGATAAGTATCATTGCACATATTCTTGCAAGAAAAGTACTACTTGCAGGATATTTAAGAGCTAAATCCACCACCAGTGTGAGCAGACTCAGCTGCATTCAGATCAAAATAGTTACTGCGGCTTCTACAGGTAATCTTCAGAATGATTTATTCGATGTTTTTCTGTGCACTAAAAAAGGCCACCCAATAAGTAATAAAAACCAGTGTGAAATGAAGGCAATTACCATAACTTCAGTTTCAATAGTGGAGTTTCCCCCCGACCCTTCCTGACACCTTTCAACTTCAGGGAGATAAGCCCAATTCTAGCTACCATTTCCATGCCCTTTTCAGTTTATGGTAATTGCTGTTGTGTAGCATCACAATATTGAGGCCTGTGCTCTGTCCCTCCCCCCATTTTGTGCAGGCAGTAGGAGAATTTTCTTTTGATTTATTCTTCTAATAGCTTCAGCAATGTCAGAATATTAGAACTGCCTATTATCTAAAGGTTGCTTTGCAAATTCACTTTAAATGAAAATGTAACTTTTCAGTCATTAATGCACTGAAAGAGGTTGTGGTTAAAAGAGGAGATGGATGGTTTGGAAGCTTATCCATTACATTTAAAAGCAAATTATCAGTGACGGAATCTAGGTGAAACAGGCAGCAGGAGAAATGAAAAGACAGATTGAGATATCAATCAAAGAGACTTTCAGATCCTTTTCTTTTTGCAGGAACCACTAAAGTAGGCATTTAGAGGGATGTAACAAAGCAAAGATAGTCTTCTGCCATGTGGGAAAACCAAGGCATTTTTGCTGCCCCGCCACTGAGGGCAATGCATCCTGCACCCAGGCAGGAGAGGCAGGAAAGCAGAACTGGATGTTGGCAGAAACCTGGAGATGCCGTGGGAGACACCACACACACTCCTTACAGGTCTGAAAGGCAACAGTTAAAGAAATCAAGAGGGTTGTTTAGTAAGAGGGAACTTTGTACCCAAGCTGGAAGCATCTTTGCAGGGAAATTGTTGAAGCAGACAAGTTTAGGAAAAATACTTCGTTTCTCAAAAATGAAAAAAAAAATGCAAAGAGATACTGCAAATACCTCAGAGGGGATTTAAGATTACAAAGACTGTATGGATCTCACCTTTAATATATTCAGGCCTCAGTTTTCATCTGTAAAATGGGAATGGTGGAGAGCTCTTTTCGAGAGTAAAAGGACAACATGAAGTAAGGACATAGAAAGCTATGAGGCACCTCCATCAAGTGGTTATCTAATTCAAATATACCAGGTGCCGGTAGGACAAGAGAGTTTATTGATTAGTAGGACACCAGAGGACGATTCAGATCTGCAAATGACTCATTGCATAAGAGTTAATATTTGCTATTTGATTCTACGTCATTAAAAGCTCATGAGTTACTTCAGTCTTCATTAGATATAAAAGGCATTGCAGTAGTTTCTGTATAGTTCACATTTGAAGTTTTACTCTTTGCTTTGACTTGGAAAGAAACAGTGCATTTTATTTTTTCTGACCCTTGCATCTTTTGCTCCCATTCTCAGAAGTACTGTTTGGACTCTAAGTTCTGCATTATAAACTGCATTCTTGATATGGATATGGATCTCCCATATTTAGGTGCTCTGATTGTTCAAAGGACTCTCCAGCTGGGTAGCAAGACTATTTGAGTGCTAATACAGTGATTGTAAAGAATGGGACATCAGTTCCCATTTTAGAACATAAATCTTGGCAAGTTTGAATGGAGTATATTCAAACGGGAACAAATGGACATTTTCAGCATGTAATTTGAAACAAAACATTCAGCACTTACATGAATAAGCTCAGCAACTGCAGCACCCCTAGCTCAGTGTCTAAGAGCCCCAAAAGCCTATGTGTGACAGTTCCAAGCCCAAAGCCATCAAGCAGCACAGGAGACCACCTGGTCCTGGGGTTCTGCAGTAGGAATCCTGTTCTCCAGGTCCCCTTTCCGTGGCTGCAGGTTTCAGCTAAGGATTCACCTTCCTTCCTTCTTTATCTGTGGCTCCCAGACAGACAACCCCCAGCTTCTTATGGCTTCCAAGAGGAAAACCGTACCAGCACTGCATCTATTCAAGTGTCAGGCTTGGGTACATTGTACATATGTCCATGTGCTTATAGACACATCCACTTCCAGCTGCTGAGTCTTTCTAAAATTCACTTTGAAAAGTTCTCCCTTAAATTAATGTTAAGCAGAGCTGCTTATACTCTGTAATACTAGAAGTAAGCTTTACCTTTCCAACTGAGTAAAACCAAAAAAATTTAAAAAAATCTGTATGGGGTTGAGAAAAGTGACTTGCAGATCAGGCTGCTTTTCCTCAGAAGTGAGCATCTTGCCTGCTTGTGGCATTTTGCTCTAGCAGAGTAGGTGTCGTGCATCAAATTAAAAGGATATTGAAGGAGACAAGACTGGAATGAGAATGAATAAACCCTGCAGCTGCACTGGGAAGACCTATAAAACACACAGGTGGAAGAATAATTGTCTTCTGACCATTCCTGCAGTACACTAGTGATGGTACTAAAGCACAAGAACTAAACTGGATTGTCTACTGAATGCTACAGATATGCCTCCTCTTTACTCTTGTGTAGTTATATTGAGTTCAGTGAAGAAATTTTGCATTAATGGAAAAAGTAAGGATGTCCAACCTTTCACTGTGCAGCAGCTATTAAAGACACTGAGAGGACAAGCATACAGTGATTTTTTTTCTGATTCCCATTCCAGCAGTGCCACCATTGTCTGCATAGTCAGATCCCAGCAATCACCTCTGCCATGCAATGGGAGGGCCAACTGCACCGAGGTCACATGATAAGAGAGTTGCCCCCCTCCCTCCAGTAGGAAAAAAGAGCTACAAGCCAGGAAAAAACTATTAATAATGTCTGTGGAGAAAACAAGAAGCAAGCTAAACACCAGATAAACTCTTCTGGAAGGCTGAATCTGCTAAATTAGTCATAGGCTAAGCATGTCCTCTTAACAAGGAAAAGGCTGAGAGAGCTGGGATTGCTCAACCTGTAAAAGAGAAGGCTCCAGGGAGACATTATTGCAGCCTTCCAGTAGCTAAAGGGGGCTTATAAGAAAGAAGGGAACACACTGTTTAGTAAGACTTGTTGTGAGAAGACAAGGAAAATTGGTTTAATCTAAAAGAGGGTATATTTAGGCTAAAAAAAATTAAATTGTTCCTTAAAGGAATTTTTTAAATATCTTTTTTACAAGGAGATTGGTGAAACATTGGCAGAGGTTGCCCAGAGAGGTGGTAGATATCCCATCCCTGGAAATATTCAAGGTCAGGTTGGGCAGGGCTCTGAACAAACTAGTTGAAGATGTTCCTGCCCATTGCAGGGGGGTTTGTTGGACTAGATGACCTTTAAATGTCCCTTCCCAATGAAACTTTTCTGAGATTCTATGTCTACATGAAAGGCTAAGGAAGAATTACTCCATTAAAATTTTCCACTAGAAATTGCAAGGCATCCCTGACAGTGTGAAATTCTAACAGATCCAGTGCTTTGCTATAAAATCCTCTCCTCCCCTCACTAGTTTTCACTAATGATTTTCCTAACAGATGAAAATTTTGTGGTACCACTGGTTTTTGTTTTCTCTAAATGGAATATTTTTCTTGGTGTGCATTTTGGTCAGATTTAAGTCTGGTTTTAGCAATGGCCTGAGAACAGACAATAGCAGAGAGGAAGGGTAATGTAGAATGCTTAGAGAGATTATGAAATTTCCATCCTTGAAGATATTCAGAATTTGACTGGGCAAGGCCCTAAGCATCCTGGTCTGACTGAATCTGCTTTGAACAAGAGGTTTGACCACATGACCTTTAGAAGCACACTCCAACCTAATTTTTTCTATGATTCTACAGACTCCCAGTCTAGGTCTTTTATATGCTGGAATTCCCATTGGAGGGAATGGGAGTTTAAAGGACATCTCTATCTACTGCAGACATATTTAATTTCAATATGTTTTTTCTTTTATGTAGTTCAATTTAAGGACAGAAGTATTTACTTTTTCATCCCTGTGACAGATGCCACCTAGCAGAATAATTTCTGATAAACATTGAGCTCCATCAGTTATAATTATATGGGTCTGGAACTCCATTTAAAGAAAAGCATTTACCAGAAAAAGTGTTTTGTACAGAAATGACAAAATGACTGGGACAAGTTCCTTATTTTCCTTCGGGAATTTTAAGCTGTGGACAGAGGTAGGCAGACACGAACATACACAAAAACTCACTTCTCCTGTGTAAATATCATACTTGTGCTTGTAGCCACAGTCAGCTGGGTGCACAGCTCCATGTCTGCACATACCAATGGTAGATTTCTTCATGTCCTTATGTTCATGCATGAAATATGGTATGCACTTACATGGGAGAAGGAAAAAACAAAACCTTTGAGAGCCACTGCCCAGGGGAAAATGATTTCCCATCTGCAAATAAAGCATCACAGCTGTTTCCTAAGAGCCAGGGAAGCCAGGGCCCACATTTCCTGTGAACATACAGAAGACTTTTCTCAGGGCCTAAATGGAACAGAGTTGTGGAAGTCACTTGTATAAAACATCAGGGTGCACATTTCAGCCCATTACAAACCACTACATACTTGCTGAAATGACAGCTTGCACTGACTTGTAGGCATTTTTCTTGAACACAGTTACTCAGCAGGAAGCACAGAGCATAATTAATATTTGTGTAGAACTCCATTTTAACTTAGGTCATCTAGGACTTCAGAATAAAATGGTTACTCTTCTATTCATTTTCGTTCTTTTATTTATGAAACTGCATAGCCTTTATTCTCCCCAATTAGTTAAATAAACACCAAACACTTCTAAACACCAAATCTGAAAATGTCTAAATGGTGCAGTAATAGGTGTGCTGCAAACATATAGATTAGCTATAGCTTGGAGCAAGGAAGAAAATTAATTGATATGTGACATGCTGTTGTGTAAAATTGTTTTCTGCTTGAAATTGAAGAGTAGCATTTATCATACTAACACAGACACCTTTTCCAATCATCTCTGCTAGTGCTGCTGAGGCACTGCCATTACCACTAGTAAATAGATGAGAGTCATGTTTATAAAAGGAAGTGAACAGTGTGGTTTCAGGCACAGTGTTTAAGTGTCTGCTACTGAAAAATGAAATAACAATTAAAACCAAACAAACAAAGAAACAAAACCAACACTACTAAGCTGTACACACCTACCCAGTACAGAACAGATTATTATTTGTAGTACATGTTGTTTCTTCAAGTTCAAGAATCGCTCAGAACCCTTTGCTTGTATTCCATCACCCTGATGTACAGGCAAGAACTGTGCCAACTCAGGGCAATAAAGCAGCCTGTGCAAAGTGGAAAATGATTAAACATGCTGAACTGGATGCACTCCCCGATCAATAGGTCTTCCAGTACAATGTAATCAGCCTGTCCATCACTGTGCCTTCTTACCCTCTTCTCACTGTAAGGTTTTCATATGAATTTCAGTTTATAAGAAGCACCTCTTTGGAAAGCCAGAGGCTTTAAACTCCTCCTAAAAAGATCTTACAGTAACCCATATTCATTCAGGAAGCCTTACAAATCCCTGTTCAAGATCCCATGAGCCCAGCCAGCATATTTCAGGCTGATTTGGAGGATGTTGGTCCTTAGTTTGAATTTTGTTTAATGAAGATTCTTTTCCACTTTTTGACCTCACAAAAATGCTGTTTCCCCAACATGCAAAATTGTATATTTTCAGTCTGTGAACATCACATTACTGGGCTCAGCCCACAAGAGGAAAGAAGGTTACTTGGCTTTAGCACTATAAAAATACCTGCCAGAGGACCAAGTGGGCTACTAAAAACAAAACTTAATGAACATCAGAGAGCAACCATGAAAAAAAATCAATGGCACAAATAGGAAAGAGATTTGTGTGACTGAGTTTTGTGAAGGAGAGTTGTGTGACCCAGAGCAAAGAAGTACAGCCCTCACTGCCCTGGAGGCCTTCACTTGACCAGCAAAGGCAGAAAACTTAACACTAGCAAAGGTCACAACACCAAAATCTATTTGAGATTGTTTTGTGCAGCTCATGAGAATAAATGAGAAGATCAAAGCTTTTGCTTAGGACTGGAAGGGATTAAGTTGCAGAGAAAGTATCTGCAAGGTAGGAAAAAAAAGATAACTAAATCTCAGAGACTCCTTATCAGCTTCCCAGCCAAGATGTATTATTTGAACGAAAAATAGTTGTAGCCTGTGCTACAAACAACATCAAAATACAAATCTTGCAGTGATTTGACATTTACAATACATATGTTTCTGCTACAAGGAAGAGCAGGCTTCTTCCTTAGAACCACTTGAGCTTAAGTCAAGGGATGGATCCTTCTGTTCTTGGGGAGCATGCAGACAGTTATGCTGGAAATATGCTACTGTTTCAGAGAAATTATTTCTGCTGAAACCTTTTTAATTTGACAGCTACCTCCCTAGGCCTTGCCTGCACAGCATGGCAAAACTGTGGGCAGCTGGGGCAAGGGGCACACCACCACTGCACAGAGAGTTCAGGCTCAGGAAAATCTTAGCTCTGACACGGGACTTTGAGCCTGCATGTCTCTGGCTCAGTGCTTTCATCTTTACTGGGAGAAATGAGGTATTAAAAACCTCATTGCATTGTTATTGTGGTCAGAAAGGTGCTCTGAAGTCGGGAACAGTAAACAAACACACCATTGTTTTGGAGAACACAGGGAGCAGGGTGCCAACAGCACCTATCAGCAAGTCCTGTTTAAAAAACTACTAAAATAACTATCCAGTCTGTACTGAAATTATGAAACTGCTTTGGTGACAAGAGCAAAAGCATCAAGAATTCAAGTAGAAGAGATCAGTCCTTGAGACAGGAATGGAGCAAAATTGTTCTTCACCTCAAATATCTCTTGGTCAGGCTCTTCTGCCCAGCCTTGTCCTGACCTCCTCAGTCCCCTCTAACCTGACCCCTGAGGTATTAGGGTGCTCTTGCAGGTTGTCCTTATGTTTCCCTCAGTTGGATTTATGCAATTTCTTTTCTTTGGAGCCAAATCTCACAAATAAGTAGATGCAACTGACTTAAGCCAACAGAGGACAAAGGAGAAGAAAAGATCAATCTTCAAATTCACGAACATCTCAATTACAAGGAGATTCCTTCTTAAGACTCAGTTATTCACAAGCAATATTTCTGACTACCTCCTCTCCCCCCCACCCCCATCTTGTTCTTTACAAGTAGACAAAAGTTATAGTGAGCAGAGAGGTATATAAGCTACAAGGCACCACAGGTATAAAAACAAATGAGCCCAAACTGAGCAGGAATACATTTAGTCTTGCAGTTGAAAGACTATTTGTAACCATAAAAATGGGGCTAAAGACTAAAACTAAATTAATTTTAAGAAAAATCCTGATCAGTTGATTAAATGGAATATAGAACACAATAGGGAGCACATCCCTGTGGCCCAAAGTACTTATTTCAATCTTGTATTCCTGTAAAATTTGTGATATCTTCTTTAACTGTTTCTTTGTGCCTTGTTTGCTGTTCAGATTGTCTGTGAGATTTGATTAGGTAAGAAGCTGAAGGAAGAGAAACAGGCATATAAAGTGCAGTGGCCCAACAGCTTTGGAGGGCAGATAATCTAGCCCAGAGGGAGATAAAATGTATAGCCTACAGTCTATTGACACTGCTCCATAAAAAACAGATCTGATTTACCTTCAAGCATGATGATTCTTTACTCCTGAACAATAAGAAAAAGGGAAATGAAGGCAATAAGCCATTTACCTTTAGCATTTACAGCAGTACCTAAGTAATTCACTACCAAGTATCCTTTACACTTTCATTGCTGTGCCTCATTTCTGTAAAACAGCAGGTCAGAAGGCACTCATAATTTAGGGTCCAAATATTTGCCTTCCTTGCTTTGGTTCTGAAAGGTCAAAGATGGTCAAGATTGGAAAAATTAAGCACCCCTCTTGCATTCTGCAAATATTTTCTGTGACAGTGTATCTCATTTGTAAAGTACAAGAATGAGGCATATCCTTCTTATAGCAGAAATTTATATTTCTTCTATAAATTATTATAGGGAAGCGGCCATAATCCTTCCCTCAGTGAATACAGGATTCTCCTATGGTTGAAAAATAGGTAAACACACTGTACTGCATTTGTTTTTAATAGCAACAATGTACTCAGTCACTGGCTGACACAGCAGTGCTAATTTGGCCCAAAGACGGTGTTTGCAGCCTGTTCACTACAGCACATATCTGAAAATGTTTCATGTGGCTCATTTGGCATTTGCAAACACCCAAAGTGCTTCAGGGCCACAGGAGAGAACCAGCAACACTGCATCAATCTTGTTAAATGCAGAGGTTTCCTCGCCAACAGTGTGACACAAGTATAGTTTCCAAGTAGAGTAAAAAAAGCACATAAAGTGGAAAAATAAAAGGTCCAAAGTACATTACTTAATTAAAACCTTCATGTCTGGCATGTACCCCAAGAGAAGTATTTTTGGTCTGCCACCAATACTTAAGTATCAAATCTACAGATTTTACCCAAGGTTCTGCACATCACCCTAACCTTAAGCACCCAAGTTCTAACACAGCTTTACATCTAAATTAGCATATTGGAGTATTTCACACCAGTGATGCTTCACTGTACAGTTATTGTTCCAAATCTGCAGATACTTAAAATATCTCTATCTCAGATTTTTCTCAGTACTCCCAGTCACAATAAATAAATGGAATGAGCAGAAAAACCTGAATTCATAACACACTCCTTAAAGACTATGAAATACCACTAGCCAAAAGCTTTCCTGGTACAAGTTACTGAGGGTTCAATGATGTCACTCCTTTGAGTTGAAGGTTCATTCTGAAGTTTCTCTGCAGGTGACCTTGGGTTTTACTGACTGTGTCAGGCTCATCAGGGGTAGAGTTCTCTGCTTTAGGAGGGATGGAGCAACTGACAGAGCTCACTCACTGCTCCTTCCCCAGGCTGCAAATGGAAGGTGAGGATACAACTGCCCCAGGCAATAAACACCTCAGCTGTGCTGTCCAAGGGGGCACGAGTACCTAGCAAATTGTTGGAGAAAGGAGTGTGTACTCTGTTTCTCTGTCTGTATCCTGTCTCCCATCCCTTAACCTTTCTGCTTCAGTCCAGGGTCTCCAAATGGGGGTTACTCTGACCTTTCCCCATGCCAGTTCATCTGGAGCAGCACAGGCTGCCAACAGCTTGCTCAGGAGTTCTCTCAGGCACCTTCTTCTGCAGCCTTTTGAAATCCTAATGGTATCTCTCAAGAACTTTTCAGACAGTCCCCAGGAAATGCTATAGGAAGTCAATGCCAGGAGCGAGTTTCCTTTCCTTGGAGTCATTCCCCATAGCCCATCTGTACCAGGTAACCTGCAAGTCAAAGCTTCCAAGAAAACCACTCCCATGGCCTATTGCCACCATCACAGTCTGTGGATTTGCTTGCCATGTGTGCTGCTGGGACCATACCCCAAGAAGAACATTTGGACTGTGTTCTACCTCCCCAAATCTCAGGGTGGTTGACCTGCCAACTCCTTATTTGTCTTTCCTGAGGCTACCCATGTTTTCCCATCGTCTAAATTAGTGGGACTGTCCATTTTAAGTCAAAACTGCTCTATTTCTTATTGATAGTTAAATTCAATATGTACATAAAAGGGAATTGTTCTCTATTATTCTGAGCTGCAGTAGACACATTAATTTTAGAGTACATAGTTTTCATTGATACATAAGGCTTATTTCTTTATTCATTTATGAATAAGAAAGGTTTGTTTCTTTATTCATTTATGTTGTGTTTGACATGCGCTAGCAGGTCTGAACAAAATGAATGACTATAAAAATAAGAAAAAATAATTTCAAGAACATCAACTGGGCTCAATAAATCCAGACAACTGCATTTGCTTTGCATCTACTTTTCCTTTTTCACTTTTTTACTCATTTACCTTGTTTGGTCAAAATGAACAGAGAAGTGTTGGGATACGTACAAAAATTGCTACCTACCATAAAAGAATGAACCCTGTATTCATAGAAATCTAGAGAGACCTCAGCTTATTTTAAATCCTTTTCCTGACTTGTACTGCCATCATTCAACTTCATTTCAAAGTGGGAAATGGAAATGGAATGTATCATTAATTGTAATAAGATTGACATCAACTTGCTAAGAATGTTTTCCACAAATTACTGTCCACTAAAAAAGTGCAGAGTTGGAAAAAACTTGTGATTGAACATCAGTGAAGATAGAAAAATCTATTAATACTTTTACACTGCCTATGGGAGTTAATCAGAAAGCAAGGCTTGACTGAAATGAAAGCCCTTTTCACAACAGGATGTGAAACCCTTACAGATGGAAATTATTTGTTTATTTTATTTTCCATAACACTTAATGAAGTATCTAGCACAGGTTAAAATGGTAACACAACTGTCTACAGGGTGCACAGAACTCACATGTGTTTTGGTGACCTATTCCCACATTTACTACTGATACTCCATGTACTAACTCTTTATAACTCGTGTTATAAACCAGAAATGTGCACAGCTAGCTGAACACATCACTAGCTAACCTTAAATTTTTCTTTTTCTTCCTTGGTTTCCCATTTCTATAGCCTTACCTTGGTCTAATTGTCCAAGACAAATGATTGGTTGCAGTGGTTCTGAAATACGTTGAGAGTGAAAAACAATCAAAAGTGACCAACTGTCAGAACTTTCTAATATGTGAGGGTTTTTTGCTAACTCAGGTCTGATTAATGAGGTGATAGAGCTGATCATCTGCCTGGATTAGCCTTCAGGAGTCAGAAGGTAGCAGATCATGGCTCTGCCAGGTTATAAATACATCATCCATTAGTAAGCAATCATCTAAGAGCATAAAAATCCTGTCATATCATGAGATATGACTATTAAAGGTTAACTTTGGCCACAGGTTTGGCCAGAGAATTCACATTAAATCAAAGCAGGAACTCAACCCCAAATTCCCATTGGCTCTTCAATATTAAATACACCAGAGCAAAAACTAATCCTAAGGTATCAAAATGTGCCTTTAAGACAAAGCCCATGAAAGAGAAATTGTGGAGTTTTATTGCTAGACTCCTACAGAGCTCTTCCAGATGTTAGCCAGTAATGCAGACATGGGACACTGCTGGCCCCATACCCTTCCACCCTATTACTGTCCAAACAGTTGCTTGTCTGCATTCCCCAGAGTGCAGGCACTGCCATTCCTGTTGCACTGGAACACAGCAAGGAAGAAAAAGAGCAGGACTTTGAATTCCCCTTCCATACTCATCCGAGGGTCCATAGGGAACAGAACAAGTCTAAGTCTTATCAGAAAAAGGCCAAGAAATACAGCTAGTGAGTGTGCTTTGGCCCTCCTGCCAAGATGTCTGGAGCTGTTAAAAGTAGATTACATGTAAACAAGACAGGAACAAGATACTGGGCATTAGACCGTGAAAGGATGTCACTTCTCAGCAAAGAGGTAGTTGCCAGTAGGAAGTTCAGGGATGATGCCAAAATACACTTTGCAAAGGAGAAAGAGAGTGAGAAAAAAAAGATTCTGTTACAACAAGCTATAAGTGGATATTCCTGTAAGTATTCAAAAAGATTGCTTATCTAAAAGTGTAATGCAGCTGCCAGGATCAAGCCTAAGCCTTCCAGTAGCAATGGAGGAGTGCAGTTTCTCTCCAAAAGACAATAGATTGAGAGAAAGTGGCTAGCAGGTGCTGAAATAAGTAATAAAACACATTGTTTATCTATGCTCAGAGGCAAAGGAATAGGAAAAAATACATTGTAAAAAATTTCTGAATTCCAACACCAAGAGCTCAGATGTTCACTAGTTGCAACAGTGCAGGGGTTAGAAGTGAGTTAGAGCAAGCTCTGCTGATGGTCAAGGTTGTCAGCCTTCCTGCAGAATAGCTACTGCTGAGGCAGTACAGAAATTCCAGTCCTTTCTGTGATCTTGTCCTGCATAAATGCAATATAAGGACCTGAGAAAGTTAAACCTCTTAAGTTTATACTCAGTTCTCATTACGCAGAGAAAATCAAAGGGATGTTAGGAATGAGCAATGTACAAGCAAGACCAGTGAAGCTGAGGGGAGGTAGCCCTTCAGCTCCCAAAATTCTCTTTCTATAAAGCAAGGAGAAGATGTCAGATCAAAAAGGAAACACAAACTGTTCCAAATAAACTATCTTGATAATTGAGGATTTGCTGTATTCTCACATGAGCTATCTTTATTTAGTGCTTCTTTCTCCCACAAACACTTCCTCTCTCATCTCGCATTCCCAGAGGTCCCTTGCAGACTATAACATTATTAAGTAGTCACCAGCTTCTGCAAATACTACCCAGCAGATGGGGGCTGGGGAGGACTGCTTAGCTCATCATCAAGTTCTACCCAGCTCCTGGCATTTGCATTAGCTCAGCTCTGGTGTCTGTTTATCAGGCTTGATGCTTTCCCCAATTCTTAAGTCGAGCAAGAGACAATCCCTTAATCTACCCTGCTTTAATGCAATAACTTCTACACTTGTAGGAGCCAAGAGGCTGCAGGTCTGGTCCGGAGCTGGCAGGATCCTAAAGCTGTTATTTTGCAGAGACAAGCCCCATTACTCAGCTACTAAGCAGTAGCACATTTCTGGCAAAGGAGATGATGATACCTTTTAGCAGGGACCAGGGGGGAGTTACAGACTCCAAAATTACATGAGATTGAAGCAAATACAATCTGCTATTTACAGTCCCTCTTAACATCTGCAGCCCTAAAACATTTGGCTGTGTGGGCCACATGATAATCTTCCAA
Source organism: Corvus cornix cornix (assembly GCF_000738735.6). Taxonomy (NCBI): domain Eukaryota; kingdom Metazoa; phylum Chordata; class Aves; order Passeriformes; family Corvidae; genus Corvus; species Corvus cornix. Next base: position 11,449,540 of record NC_046335.1, read on the forward strand.
CTCCTTGAGGAGTGGCCCAGAGTTTCAGTATCCTTTAGGGAGGTATTAGAATGTTACACTTTAACTGAGCTGGTAATTTGACTCTAATTGCTATGACCAGTAAGGCTTGCACAAGTATGAACTAGATTTCTCTGTGTCTTGGCCCCACTACCAGACTGGAAATTCTGCTTTCCTAGCTTCATGTGTGTGTTGGGTTTTCTTGTTTGAGGGCACCAGCTCCCAGATCAGACCTCCTGGTTTCCACGTTTGTACCATAACAAGCTAACACTGTTGCAAACCTCAGGCCCAATTAACCATCAGTTGCACTTGGCAGCCAAGTCCAAAGGGATGTGCTAAAATTTAAATTGCTTGCACAGCCTGGTTACCATTAGTGTACTGCACCTAACGTACACACGCTTGCTCTTTCTGCTGTCTGAGCCATATCGTATTCTGGGCACAAAATACAGGCATGGCACTGCTTCTAGAACTGATCCCTGGGTCCAGAGGGGACTTTCAGACCTCCTGAAAAAGGAACCCTGAGTCCTTAAAGACCTGAAGAGAAAAATACACTACAGCTAGGGAAAGGAGAGATATAGATTTTTATTTTTGTTTTATTTTTTTGCTTGCTTGCTTTCTTACTGGCTTCATGACTTTGTATTCCTGGTTATCCAGTGCCAAGTCTCAGTGGAGGGCGTGGAAATCTGTGCTGATAGCCACCTAGCAAGAGTATATCCTGAGAAAAAGTAGAAACAAGACTGAGGTCTTCAATTTGATATAAAATAAATTTGCTCCCTGCTCAAATCTCTGAAAGTGTGGGATATATACCACTACCTCTGGGCTTTTAAAATAAGAGATAACAGCTGCTGATCTCCATGCTAATTCTGTACTGCCCATCCCTGTGGGCTAGGGGGATTTGAAGCACCATGAATGGGTCAAGCTCTACCATGGACCTGTACCTCTTGCCTTGCTGAGGAATTGCAGTAGTGCTGGGGGGCCTGGCCACTTGTCCTCAGGCAGATCAGTGTCTGCACAACCTCCCAGGGCACTCCAGAATCCCAAATTCTGCATGGCTGTGAGACTGGTTAGAGAGAGTAATTTTTCTGTACTCATGCCTTGAAAACAGGACATGCACTTCAGCCAAGTATTGCTTCTGAGCCATCCCCACCCTTAGCGCTCGATGCCCTCCCTTTGAGAGGAGTATTCCATGCACTCGGATTCTCACCGTTACACATTCTGCATTTCTGTTTCTGTAGTTTTAACAGTATCCATTAGTTAGCTGCTATCCTAGTTAGACATTGTCTACACTGAATAAAGCAGTCTCATGCCCGTGACTCACTGCTGTACATCTGGATGAAAACTGAGTCTGTTTTCTGCCACACAGCCTATTCTGGCAAGAGAAAGTTTGAAGAAACACATGACATGAGTTAGCCAGGCAGTAATAAGACTCACCTGAACATATACATCTTTTAATTGCTAAATGAGACATGTTCCACAACAGCTAGCATTTTTTTTTTAAGGAGATAATTCATTCCATTCATAATAGATTTAACTGTGCTCTGATTGCTCACACCTGGCAATTTTGTTTTGAGACATGCTTTTTTCCCCCAAAGCACTTTCAAAGCATAGGATGGGCCTTGCGCCAGGTATAGTACATGTTTCAAGCCCTGAAATAAATGGAATGGGATTTGCAGAGCCAGCTTTAAACACAGACAAAGTATGCAGTTGCTGGGGCAGCTGCCTGCTTTGCCTCTGCCAGAGACCTGCTACTGCTACTGCCAAAGGAAAGGATGCTCTGAGTAGACTAAAAATTCTTGCTCATCCTTCTTGGAAGAAGCAGTGGTCATGGCCCTTTGTTCTGGCACAAGCAGGAGCACCACGCCTACTTCTCCACAGCCCTGCCACCTTCCTTGACAGCAGTCATCCACGGGGTAGTGAAATTCTGCATTTTCTTTGCCTCTGAGTCAGCTCTGTTTCCTGCATTTTTCTGGATTCAGTTGTTTCATTGACATTTGTCTGGTTTAAATTGGTATGCAGGATAATGAAATAATTTTGAAATCTTCCCATTAGCTGTTCTGAAATACAGCCCTGAACAAATCTGAGAGTATTGGGATGTTTTTAATACATCTTAAGTCTGCCATCCCTCACATGCTTTTTTTACTCTTTTTCTTGTTTTCTCAAAAGATCCTCCACTCAAGTGACCCCACCAGAATCTTGAGGTCCCATTCTGAGATAAGGATTCATTATACTGCGTGTTGTTCTTCCACAGGCCTAAGAGATTTCCTCTCCCTCGATAAACTCATGCTTTAAATGGAGAAGAAGGAAAAGGGTAGGAGAGCAAGTCAAGCAACAGAAAAGGGAGCTGATTGTCTCTATATTGGGAGCCATATTGTTTATTTGACATACCCAGGAGTCCAATGTAACAGTGCCTGGCATAGAGAAGTGCCTGCAAAATGAGTGTAGCTTACCCTAAGACAACAGAAAATCTGTCCTGTATAATGGAAGGCATGTAAAACTAGGAAGAATCAATTCAAATAGCACCACAGAGTGCGAGATGGACTGAGACAACTTGCACAGGTATACAAGGGATAAACGTCATCCTGGCTAGCCCAGGCAATTTCACTGAATCATTTCACCAGAGGTACAGTCAGTGCTGAATTAATTAGTCAATAAAATCAGAATTTAACAAAAATAATCTAAATCTGTGGTGGCAAGCAGAGGAGGAAACCTTGACTGGGTTTCTGAGGAGACAGAAAAACAATTCCTGAAGTCTATTCTCTCTTGTTTTAATTAATTCCTTCTTCTAGCCTACCAAACTGTAACATAAAAATAGCTCAGATTATACTCTAGGGCAGTTGTTTACATGCATATTTACCAATTCTCCAGTGAGCAGATTTCTGAAGCAGATCACTCACTGCTTAATTTTCTCAGCAAAAGGAACGCAGAAATCTATCCACAGTGGAAGAACCCATGCTCTTCAGGGGTAAAAGATAAGGGCTGTAATAGCCAAACCAGAAGCAAAATCTGAACAGATGTAAAATACTCATCATGTCTATTGATTTTAAGCTGCCTGGAAGCATCTCCTGGGAATGTTTCTCTAGATATTATCTCTGTAATCATAGAATTCTGAATTGTAAATTCAACTGCTCTGTAGCAGAGCATTCGTATTGTAAACACATTAAAGTGTTGAACTTATAAATGCATTGCTAACAGAGATCAAATGACAAATTTATTAACTGCATCAGGTTCTGAAAGGTAAGACTGTTTTTTCAATGATGTTTCTTCCATTTCTGACTCCAGTCATTGGCAGTACTGATATGGTGCCTAGATCTTTCTCCCACAAGTACCAATTACTGAAGGGAGTGATATATTGAAGGGCTGAGATCCATTGTTAGAAAATATCTATTGACAATAGCCTTTTTGTGAAAAATCAGTTTATGAAAAAAGACATTTAGGAACCTGGACATTTAGGGACAGTGAGCTGCATTTACAGGTACAGAACTGCATTACAGGTATCCAGATGCTCCATCTTCCAAGTGGTTCTCGATCTGCTAGTCTTACTGAAAGGCTGTTTCAGAAACATGTTCTGTCATTAGAAATCTTCTAAATTCCAGTAGAAAATGTAATCATTATCAGTTTCTTCTTAAACCATCACTTTTCTTTAGAGGAAATAAATTTTGCCCTTCCCTGTTACGTTTACAATATCGGCCACATCCCCACTCCGTTTTGGTTTTTTTTTTGACTTATCTAGACAAACTTTACTTTGAGTTGGTTTCCTAAGTTGCCTCAGAGAAACCCTTTTCTGTGCATCTCTTCCAGACTGAATCCCTCTCTTGAAAAAGGGTGACTGAGATTCTGCATAATGTTCCCAGAGACATCACTGCCCTTTGTCCAGTATGCCAACATTCCTTCTCTTGCTGAAACACTTCACACCATAGTTTCCTGGAGCTGCTTAGAAAACAGATCTTTAGCCTAAAAGCCTTTTTAGCACTGCATTCAGTGACTAAATGAAAGTTACTGAACCACCAGATATAATTTAGCATACCTCTTTATGGCTAAAGGAATATGTTTCAGTCTTAATTGTTAGCCTTATTCGACTTACTATGTAAAATGTGTGTAATTTTAAAGGAATGCCTTGTAATTATTAGATTCTCTGGAGGCACCAGGCATGGATTGCTGGAACTCTGAAAGCACAGACCAGTCTTTGCACAAAAGAGCTGCTATTCTCAGTAAAGATAGTCCTACTCTATATTCAGTATGATTTTATTCACACATTCACATCCCCCTGCTTAAAATCATCACAGCAGATTTTGGAAAAGGTATGAAATATAAATACAAGCACAGTTGATGTATGCAGTAAATACATCCATATATTTAGAGAAGACCTCTTACACAGTGCATTCCTAGATGACAAAATGACTCAGTGATTATCTAAAGCTCCCAAACTTAGAGGCTCCAAGGAAGACTGTTGAAAGGGAAAATTACACTGGCAATAGAGGATTTAGAAGGTAGATTTTAATATATTACTAATTTATGCAGCTGATACCTTAAGCATCTTAATATTCCAAACTAGGATACCAAAATATCTTTCCAAATTTGACTCCTTAAGATTGATAAAAATTAATGTGTAGACAGAGGAATCTTCTCAACCTGATGCTTACTGACAGCTACCCCATAATGTTCTCCACATTGAAACAAAGCTTTAAGTGTACTCAGACTGGGCAGCTGGAGTGTTGTAAAGATTGCCTGAAGTAAAACCATAAAAAAAGGATGAAAAAAATACAGATCTGCTGCTGGGACACTGGAACAAAGCATTTATGGTAGAGGAAAAGTAGGGGGGGAATGATTCGTGATGGTCTAATTACATTAAAAACAACTCTTATTCAGCTAGATGAAGAAAAGCACCCAATGGAAATGGAGGAAAGAGCAGCCCTTAGGTCAATCTGATATTTATTTTCCTGCATGTGGAAAATCATTCCTCATGAAAACTGTTTCCTGCCATTATGCAAAAACTCATCATAAAAATAAATGCCTCAGAGAAGCTGTTGTGTATTATCATTGGCAGCACTGGAGAGCCACTGCTAATACTGACCCTTGAGGACACACACAAAACACACTAGCAGGTAGAGTCCCAATGGGAAATGTCCACAAAAAACAGGTATGTTTTGGCACCTACACAAGGCATTTATGGATATTGCTTCCCACTGGAAATAATAATAAAATGTGTTTAAGCAGTATACAAACTGTCAGCTGTCATTGAATTACATTGCAAAGATGATCTCTAACCCTTAAAAGAGTGACTGTTTTTATTTTAAAGCAATAGTTTATAAATTGTAGGACAGTAAAGCTAGCTGATGTTTTTCACAATATGCAGATGATCAGCTTCTCTAGCAGGAGACTCAAAATGAAATATTATTAACAATTTATGATTATTTCCATGCAGATACTGAATGACTAATTCCTATCATATTTTTCTGCAGTTGCAGGAGGGAGTGTTTCTGCACCTGTTTCTCTTTTTCTCCTGCAAATCTAATAATCAGTAAAATTGTACTCAGCCAGCTATTAAATTTCAGATCTGTTAGTATATTTCAAGCATTTAAAGACTGACAAAATTTGAAGTCATATAGCCAAAATATAATGCCACAGTGATACCAAGAAAAGTGATCACCAAGCATGCAAAGCTTCAAAATCTTGGATTTTGTTGCAATAACCCACTAGCTTAAAGCCAATATTGGAGTACCCCATTAATGAAATAAAGCAAAAGTTTGGAAAAATGTGATCTGTTTCCACAGGTACTTTTGAGAGCTTAAATCTGTTTTTAAATATCAGAAATTTATGGAAAACTGATTAGCTAATGTTATCATACAGAGAGTAAGGCATCTTAGCATTTTGAGAACAGAGTTCATTAATTCATTAGTCATATATCCCTATATTTTGTTCATACACCTCTATTGAACTGACTGCTTTGTGTCTGAATGAAATGTAATTTGTATTTTGGCGACACAACTATTTGAAGGGATCAACAAACAAAATCAAACACTGCAAATAACTCCAATTCTACCACAACTGCTCTGTCACCCCGCCTAATAGAGTGATAATTATTCATTTGTGTATTTATAGCATAAGAATGGCATTTTAAAGGCTTTGTGTACTATTTTCCTCATATATTTCCTGAAAAGAGTGGATTTGAAGTATGTACATACATATACATACACATATGTGTATGCATATTCATACATGTTTACTTCATAAAAGGCCACCCACATGGTTTGATAAATATAGGTGGATAAATAGGTAGGTAAGGGAGATGTGGTGACCCAGCAGCATTACTGATCACTGAGACTACCCAAAATTTTCCACTGACAGATTTCTTAACACTTTGCAAAATTTTGACTGTATCAATTGGAATGTTGTATGCCACATTTTTGTGTTAAAATACCTCAGCTATTTCAGAAAATATAACTAAGAAAAAAAAAGCGTGTTTACTCATAGCAATTACTTTTTTTCATTAGGAACACCTCAACCAACCTGCTTTGCATCTGAGACCTAAAATATTCCAAGGAGCTTTCCAGAGTGTCAAGAATTTGTGTTATAGTTAGCATAGGCTTGGAAAGTTTGTGAAAAGGGCTTTAAACTGATGTTGTGAAGGGACAGGAATCTCAATCCATCCCAGTTGCACCAGTTTGATGTCAGTGCCTTTAACAGAGCCTGAAGAGGGATCACATGTCAGTAGGAGGTCACCTGAAAAGCAGCACAAACTCTGGCCAGTAGTTTGGCTTTAACAGAAGGCCAGCTTAAATGCCTCTGTGAGGAATAAAGATACTGTTTGACATCTTTGCCATCAACATGGACAGTGGGATTCAGTGCACCCTCAGCAATTTGCTGACAACGCCGAGCTGTGTGGTGGAGTTGGCACGTTTGAGGGAAGGGATGTCATCCAGAAGGACCTGGACAGGCTTCAGAGGTGGGAGGTGGGCCCATGCAAACCTTGTGAAGTATAACAAGGCCAAGAGCAAGGTCCTGCGTATGGGTGAGGGTAATCCCAAACACAAGTACAGGCTGGGCAGAGAATGGATTGAGAACAGCCCTGAGGAGAAGGACCTGGGGGAATTCCAGTACCTAGAGTGGGCTTACAGGAGAGGAACATTTGAGAGGGGCATGTAGTGATAGGACAAGGAAGAATGGCTTTAAAGTGGAAAAGAATAAATTTAGATTAAATATTAAGAATAAATTCTTTGCTGTGAGGATGGTGAGGCTCAGGTTGTCCAAAGAAGTTATGGATGGCATATCCCTGGAATTGCTCAGGCCAGACTGGATGGGCCTTTGAGCAACCTTGTCTAGTGGAAGGTGTCCCAGACCATGGCAAGGGAGTTTAAACTAGAGGATCTTTAAGGTCTCTTCCAACCAAAATCGTTCTATATTTCTATGATTTTTATAAACTTGTGAAGTTGTGCACTTCAAAAGTATTAGTTTCTAAACTAGATCTCACACAGGTTCAATCTCAGTCAAGTGTTCTTGATCCTAGAGTTTCAAGTCTAAGACTTCCTCCCTAACTCTTTATGGCAGGTGAAGTTTTTGTAGTGTCTGGCTTCCTAAGAAGGCACATGGATGTGGTCTCTCACCAGGTGCAGCAGGTGATGGACCAAGAGGAGCCAGTGGCCATACAAGAAACATCTAATTTGGGGATTAAACCAATGGATAAAGCTGTAGATGAAGAGAAGCCATAGCAGGAGCTTGTTAGAAGAGTGAGGCAAAAAACCGACAAGAAATAGGATGAGGAAAAAAGTGGGAGTTTTGACTGGTCAGAAAGTTACTGAGAGGTAGGGAAGCAAGCAGGCCTTTTTCAGGGAAACACCCTCTCCTGCAATGTGTTAAACTGAGCAACATCTCTGTATTCCTATACTGTCACAAAAGAGGTATTAACTTCACTGATTACAGGTGTCCTCATCTTCCTCCCTTTTCTGCTTCACGGACATTCCCAGCCTCCTTATAGTCTCACACACTCTGTTAGCATCTGTGTCTGCACTGCAGAGCTCTTGGTCCAGACCCAGCAGATTACCCCAGCTGGTGGGATGCCTGGTTCCATAGGACCCTGCTTTCCAACTAGGGAGTTATACTTAAAATGTTCATTAACGTATATTGTTGCAGTCCCTGCAGCAGTTTTACACTATTTAATGCTGTGGTCATGGATAGTTCTGGTAACTCCAGGAATAGAACTACCACCCCCTCACAGAAAATGGATTGTTTGACATTTTTATTAGCTCCAGCCTTTGTTCCATGGAGATGACAGCCAGTTACCTACACTGGCATGACTGGTAGGAAAGTAGGTAGAAGGAAAGCACAGCTGACAGCATCTTGCAAGTCTGTGATGCTAAATCAGCATCAGTGCCACGTGCCTTCTCAATGAGGACGGGATGTAGAGGTAGAGTCGTGACAGTATGTTCCAAGGTGTCCCTGTGGTTCTCCCAGCTTGCTCTGTCAATGTTTCATCTCAGGTTATTAGTATTTATAAAAGCATGCCCTTAAAATAGCTTTATGTTGTTAATAGAAGCAAAAATAGCAGTTCTTGTGCTTAAGTTCCTTGTAGCAGTGTAAAATAAGGCTAAATTGGGCAAGCACAGAAATCATAATAGCACAACCCAGTTTAAAGGTGACTTTCAAATCCCCTTCATGTCTTAAAAATCACTGACTTTAAGCTAAAATGTAGACTGGGATACATTCCTTGCTGCTTTACAGAAAATCCTTCTCCCTTTAACAGGTGTGATATTAGGGGAGACTTTTTCTTGAAGACTGCTTAAATCTACTCACTAAGTCTTCTACTCACGAGTGGAGCAACCACAAAATCCTCCAACTTCTGAAAAACACATTATTACAGAAAAATCTTTCAGATTTGCATTTGACATTTGCAAAAGAGACATGTGGATTCTCCTGTTGTGGTTTGACCCTGACTGGACACCAGGTGCCCAGCAAAGCTGCCCTGTCACTTCCCTTCTCGACTGGACAGGGAGGGGAGAGAAAATATTATGAAAGGCTTATGTGCTGAGAGATCACGCACCAGTTGCTATCACAAGCCAAACAGATCCCACATGGGGAAATTAGTTTATCACCAATAAAATAAGAGAAAAATGATGAGAAAATAAAATCTAAATCTTAAAACACCTTCCCACCAACCCCCCCCTTCACTCTCATCTATCTCCTCCCCTCAAGTGTCACAGGAGGACACGAATGAGGGCTGTGGTCAGTTCATCCTTTGTCTCTGCCACTCCTTCCTCCTCAGTGTGACGACTCTTCACGCTCCCTACTCCAGTGGGGAGCCCTTCCCATGGGAGACAGTAGGGGCACAGTTCTCTCACCATGGGCTGCCCATGCTCCAGCTCCTGGAGCACCTCCTGACACTCCTTCTGCACTGACCTTGGTGTCTGAGGAATGGCTTCTCTCACAGATTCTCACACTCGTCTTCAAGCTGCAGCTTCAGAAAGAACTGAAAAAAATTTTATTCACCACCTACAGAATATGGAGAGGGTAGTATACAGGGCCTTGCATTTACTTTTCTTATCAAATTGTTTCTTAAATAGGCATAGCAGTCTGTATATGTCTATTCCAGGCACAGTGGATCAATGACCTTCTGGCACCAAAACTGATGAATTGTTAGCTGTTCTTCTCTAGACAGTGTTGATCACGTTTCACTGAGATACCCACACCTTTTTTTTTTTTCCAAATTTGCTATAGATCTGTAAGTATCCTCTGTGATTATTGCCAGATGAGCCACAGACAGTATTCGAAGTAACATACTGCATGTTCTAGGACAAGACAAGGAAACACAGACTATTACAACAGTGTGTCCAAATTCCAACCTCACTTGACACTGGAGTCAATCCCAATCACATCAGTTAAGCATAAGGGGAGATCTGGAGAAAGAAGAGGAAAATTAGTTGCTTTACCATGCCTTGGCATAATAAAAAGTAGTTTTAATATTTGATAATCTGAAAAACTTCATAATCAGGTTTTTGGGACTGGCATTTTTCCTTTAGTAAACTACTAATTGTCTGGAGTGACTATACAATTTTTTTTGAATAGGCTGGTTCCTTATTTGCAATACTTACAAATTTCTTATAAATGTTGTTTCAGAAGGGAAGCAACACAGTAACAAAACTGGAGATTTTCCCATTTTGTCTCCTTTAAAATTTGCAGTTGTTTTAGACAAAAATGTTTGTCTGTTTTGCTGATTTCTTTTTTTGCCAGTGCTAAAACAATATCCCATGTAAACTGTAGAGGCTGACAAATTAATTTTTGTGGTTTAATATCAGGCAAATAAATCTTACCATTACTAATTATTTTTCAACCTTGCATATGAGAATAGGATTAGACTGACTACAACTGACACTGATTATATGAGACAGGATGTTATTAAATCCCTTTGGGGAGCTTTTGAAAGATCCACTACATTTAGAGCAGAGAGCTTTTCTCTGCATTAGCTCATTTATGGAGCAATTACATGGGACTTACTACAAAAACAGTGTCAGGAAAAACACTGAACAAACAGCTAAAGTGGAATTTACATCGCTCCCATCTCTGTCAAAACATCTCACAACATCACAGCCTTAAAATATTTTGTCAAGATTACCTATGGCAAAGCCATTTGCTATAGATCAGTAAAAGGTTAGATTATATATCAGTATAGATGCTATATATCAGTAATAGATTAGATTAAGACTATATGGATGAGAACTTGCTCTGGATCTGAAGGCAGCAGAGATTTCTCCTTGCTCAAATGGCTTCTTTGCACCAAGAGCCCAAATTTAATTAATTTTGCAGGCTTGAAAATCCTAATGTTTTCATTTAAGCCATCTCAGGATTTTCAAGTTTTGTTATTTCATCAGAACATTCTTATAGAGGGTTTCTCAATGAAGTGCAGAGAAATATGCAAAATGTACTGGCTTGAAAAACCTCTGCTCATTCTGGAAAAACCTGTGGCTAGATTCCCTGTTTTGTTTGGTTGGGTTTTTTTCAATATTAAGGTTTCTCAGATGATTTTTAGGAGCAGTTTACAATTTTGTATGTAAAAGTATGCAAATACTAAATGGAGAGCCAGGTAAAGACCATTTCCAAAAATGTGTTCCTACAACTGACTGTTTCCTAATATCCATAGCTGGGAATGAAAAGGCATAGTGAAGTGCCACAGAACTGTGTGTATTAAATATGTACTCACCTATTGATTATGACATTTGCACTTTGAGAACATCAAAAAAGCTGTGCAAGATACATAATCCAAAGTAACACTGACAGTTCACTGGAGAACAAACAGTACTGAGGTGTCAGACAGCATAGATTTATTCTCACCCCCAGTTTGATTTCAAAGTTGATATTGCTGTAAATTCATGTGATGGCAGCACTTAATACTTGGGCCCTCACATTTTTTATGTCTTCCCTGGGTGTCTTCACACGCTTAATCCAAGTCCAGTATGGAAGAAGTTAAAAGATGCTTAAATGTTCTTTCCTTAGGTACAACTCAGTATGACTAAAGTAACAGACTGAAATTCACTTGTGGCTTTTCCTCAGTGTCTCAAAGACCATCATCTTGCTGCCAGTAGTCCTTGACATGAAGCCAAACCCAGGGCAGACTTAGAGCTGTGGCAAGAGCCTCAGCAGGGTTATCCTTTCCCACAGACACTGAGATTCTCTGCTGCTCTCTGTAGCACTCCTGAAATACGTCATGTATGTAAAGATATGTTCAGGGTCCAGAAGGTCCCTGCTTTGTGGTACCCACTGGTAATTGATGGGTAGGATCTTCTGCATGTGTAGTGATCACTGACCAGAGGGAAAGTTTATGCAAAAATTCTGGTTCATGAATATGGATATGCTCGGGTGAGGAACAACTGATTTTTTTATTGAGTTTGTCCTTCCAGGCATGTTATGTTGCACTTCTGATATTGCAAAGGAATAAAGAAATACTGTATGAGGTATTCTGCATGGCCAAATATTGTAGTCCTTACTCAGAGCTTACTCAGGAAAAAACACCTTTGACTTCAGTGAGGATTTGCTTGACTAAGGACTGCACAGACTGTTTTGAATCTTACCAGCATTGCTTGATGCTAATGTTGGGCAACAGTTCTCATTGCTAATTTGCCTGCCTCGTCCTTCTACTGGGCTCAGGATCTGCTTTTGCTGTGTGTTATTCATAGCTTCTATTGCTAGTTTAGATTGCTTCTCTTTGTGCTTTTCTTTACCAGCAAACATTTTGCAGCTACTGTTCTGCTGCTGGTAGATGAGCACAGAACCTGATATGTGGGACTTGAACCTCAGCCCAGATTCAATTAACACTGTTAAACATGTTCTCACTATGGTGCTCAGAAGGCATTTTGATGACCCTCTTTCAATGAAGCATAAATTTGTTTAAGCTGATGTTTTTACAATGCAAAAATATAAGGGCTTGATTCACAAACCTTAAGACCAAATGCTTCTCCAGTAAAATAAATGGAGTAGCACCCATTTAGAGCTGTCACAAGGTCAATTGTAAATGCTTTTTCTGACCTACAACAGTCACACAAGAAAATTTCTAAATGTGTGTGCTGTAGCATCACTCTGTTTTGTAGTTTTAATACTGCTTTAAAGTAAGATATCCTGAATAATAATTAGTACCAAATTATGCCATAGCCTTCTAATATGCAGCAAATCTAGCTAGGTTATCACTCGTATGTCTTATGAGCCACACCTAGCCATGGTTTATCCTCTATTCATGCTACAGGGTACGAAATTCCTGGGTGCCAACATGCCTATGGCAACCTAGAATTCTCCAGGGCAGGCTCGCAAAATCTTCACCTACTCTCTGGGACAGGTAACTAATAAGTGATGTTTTGTGCAGTTATGCTTTCTTTCTAACTTTCTGATGTCCTTAAAAATGTTTCATTTCTTCGTGTCAGTCTGTGGTCTCTCATTGTTCAGTGCCACTGTGTTTTCTGGACTAGGGGAGTAACAGCAGATCTGTTTGTTATACTACTCTAGATGCTTGCCTCAGCCAAGCCTGTAATAATTGTTAGTAACATGCATAAAAACTGAAAGTTGTTTTAGAAGCTGCAAAATCCACAGCTGCCTACTACCAATTAATCCCTTTTCTGATGAAGTAGTTTGACAATACAGGCACATTGCATTTCACTGTTGATACCACAGTTATCTGGGCAGTTCACCCACCTTCCTTAATTGCTGGTATGTATATATATTCTTTCCTTTATCAGGTTTACATTAATTTTGGGTCTCCTGAATGAAGGATTTTCTCAATGCTATAGGTACAGAATACTGAAAGGATGGGGGAGTTATGACTGATCCTGGTTTATATTTCTATGAAGCATGTAGCATAAGTTTAAGTAATGACTCAGTTTTCCATATTTTTCTTAAATTCTCTTCTACTTTTCTCCTGAATGCACTGTTTTTTCTTTTTTGCTTGACTTTATTCCAAGTGGCAGGTATGTAGAAGAAATGTCATTCACTAATCCTATCCTTGCAGTGACATATGAAATATTGTAATATATTTCAAACTAAGAAAGTAATTAGGTTAAAAAATAAAGACAGACTAAGCTTCAGATTGGTTCTTGCAGTATATTGATTTTCTCTGAATAATGTGTGAGAATTTTCATCTTAAGTGTGCTGCTAGTGTAAGGAAGACGTAAGTGAGATTCTTTTTGGTAATTTTTCCCATGGTCTACACTCTGTGGAGTAAAAAAACTCAGCAATCTTGGAAAAGTGGTTTGAATTTCTGCTTTTCAATCCCCTGGGATTCTGCAGATACACTCTACTCTTACCTGGAGCTTGATGCAAAAATAGCTTTGCTCTACTGCTTGTTCTTGCTAAAATCAAGAGATGATCAGTGAAGTGAAACATAATCCAGGCATATAAAACTCTTTTACAAAATGTTTGACCCTAATTCCAACTTGGTTAAATATTTGGAAATCCTTTAAAATCAGAACAAATTCATACATCCACAGTGTAATCACTGAGTTTGGTCTTGCATTCTGTTTTTAAATGGATGTCCACATGGAAGTTCTGAGTCTTGGGATGATACTTAGTCATCTTTTTGTAGAGCTCACTAAAAAAATATCTTTTTTTCCTACCACCACTGTCTACTTGTAGTTGTTATTTGCAAAATAAAAAAAAAAGATTGCTCTTGTAGAGGACAATACCACAGTTTATCGCCATGTATACTACAACTTAAAATGCACAAATCCAGGATTTTAGCTCAGGCTATTTAGCCATTTCATATGGCTAAATATGAAATATTTATATAAATAAACAGCCATTGAAAGATAATTTTCATTTTCCTGCCTGCTTTTTGGAAAGCTCACAAGGATCTAAATTTTTAGAGAAATTTTTGTATTTCCTGAAAGCCAGCTTGTTTCTTTCCTGTTGATTAACTCTGATCTTGACCACACTGTTTCAGCCTATCTAGGCTGTAAAAATATATCTGGAAACTTGCTTTCCAGTTATATTGAAAAATACCACCTCACTGAAGGAACTAATAAAAAACCCCAAACATTTGTTTGGTAAAATGAAAGATAGTGAGTATGGCAAAATGAGGATAGGTTCTATTTTATCCAGCCTGATGCACCTTAACCTTTAAAATCTAATGCGAAAGCAGTAATAGTATCAGCAAGAGAGTTAAAGTAAAAACATAAGTTTTGATTCACCCAGAATGCGGAAGTGGTTTAGTTATAAGATGCCAAAAAAACCCCAAAATATATGGCCTGTGTTTATGTAATCCACATCTCAAGGCACAAGAGGAATTTTTGGGAAAGTCTGGAGTAATGAATCTGCTTCCTCACTCTGTACAGTTCTCTGGGGTGCTATGTCCACAGGGGAGGTGGAATCAGAGCGCTCCTGGGTCTCGTCTGAAGGAGCACATTGTGCACTGCTTTTCACATGAGTAGCGTGAGCAGCTTTTCAGATGAACACCTGCTGCCTGATTTGGTTCCTCCACATTTGCAGAGAGCTCCTTCATTTGCTGGCTCACTCCAAAAATTACCCAAGAGCCAGTGTCAAGGTGCGGGACTAGCAACAAGCATCTGGAGGAATGCAGTCCTGTTCCCTCTCCTTTCCCATACAGCCACAAAAGAGGTGACAAAACAGAATCTTACACTGAAAAGCCAGTGCAGCCAGGGGAGCAGGATAAAATACTGAACTAATAAATTATGACATTCAGCTGGGAGGAAGGCTGTGTGAGATGATGGCACAACATGCTGAGCAGTGGGGAACTTGCTAGAGGTGAACTCATTTATACTCTTGCAGAGTAGAAGACTTCTCAGTTAACAAGTCCCAAAATAGTGTGCTGCAGTGTATAAAACAAGGTAGGGCTTGAAATAATTAGCCACAGATGACAGATGGCAACTCCTTTCTCTTTTTTTCCTTCCTTTCTTTTGCTGTAATATCAAGTTGATCAAAGAGCTGAGGATCGTTTGTTATTGTAGGAAAACTAAAAATATCTTGAAATATTCAGGCAAAATAAGTTCATTCAGGTATGAGCCAGTAGCTCTCATTGTTCCTGTTCAACAGCTTATACATGAGTCTATGTGTAGTAATAGTTTACCTCAGAATCTGAATTACATGTGCACAGCTGAGAATTTGGGTGTGTCCAGGCTTAGGAGTATTATTTAATCAAATTATTAAATCAAATTATTAATTCATTTAATTTAATTGTTTGCTTGTGTTAACAAACCAGTGATCTACTCTGCTGCCAGAAAGCCTTCCCAAAAGTGTCCGGAGCTCTCCTCTCTGGCATGTCACTTAAGCAATGTCATACAGCTGTGTGTGAGGGGAAACAAATGCTAAAGAACAGAGACTGCAGTGGAACTGATTGCACTGATGACCACTGAAGGTGTCTGAACGGTCAAGAAAGAGCAGCATTACCTCCTGTGCTCTTTAGGGGTAATATGGGCACTTTTTTAAAGGCAAGCGCCTATGGATTCAAGACAGGAGCTTCTGTCTTGTATGACTTCTGTCACAAAAGAGGATCAGGATGCAACTGTAACGGATATAGTTAAAAGGAAAATTCAGTAATTTCCTCAAATAATGTAATATATAGTGCTTGTAATGGAAGAAAAACAATAGCATCTGCAGTTCCTCCCCTACCAGCAGTCCCATAGTAATTCTGTCTGACTGGTTCTAGAGCCAAAAGAGCATATTTAATTTTTTCAGCAGTTTAGCATAACCTTTCTGATGGAAAGTGTTAAGCCAACCCACCTAAATGAGTTCCTTGAGCCACACAAAGATGAATTTCAAATCAGAGGAAAGAGAAAAGGATTGGGAAAGGAAGAAAATAGAAAGGAATGAAATAGTTAAGGTGAGAATCTTAACCTAACCTCTGTCCGTTAACCTATGTCTGGATGTTTTATACCAAATAAAACAGGAACAAAATTCTATCCCTACTGCTAAAGCACATTTCTCTAGTATTCCCCTACCACACTTCCAACCTCAGTCCTTTAATAGAAAGAATAAGATCAATTTCAGATTGCTTCTGGGAAGTGGGCTTCACCCATTCTCATTACATTCCTATTACAAAT
Source organism: Corvus cornix cornix (assembly GCF_000738735.6). Taxonomy (NCBI): domain Eukaryota; kingdom Metazoa; phylum Chordata; class Aves; order Passeriformes; family Corvidae; genus Corvus; species Corvus cornix. The sequence continues at coordinate 11,466,063 of NC_046335.1, forward strand.
AAACTGCACAATTCAGGAGGAACCACACTTCTGTTCCAGCACAGCTTGATCCAGATGAATCAGGGAAATAAACAGACAAAAATAAAAGTGAGAAAGGTTTAATAACACAATTAAAATATAACTTTATAAGCTTGTGAGCTGATGTGGCAGGCTGCTTTCAGTAATTTCCAGAGGGAGTGCTTATCCGTGACTACAAACCAAAGCAATCTAGGAGCTGGCCACTCAAAGCTGTAAGGAGAGCTACTGCGACTCAAGGCAGCCTGCTTAATCACCTGGAGAGCTCTCTTTAGCTTTCTAATCACATATTGAAGTCTACTTCTAATTTTGCTTCCTCAATTTTTCAATACCTTACTATTTTTTTCCCCTTTCTTATCACCTCTCAGTAGTCTGGATTCCCTAGCGAGATGCAGTGCAGACGGGTAGGATTCTGACAGACATTAAAAAGCAGACAACAACTGTCCAACAACTTCAAAAAAGTTTCTGTCTGAGGCACTTCCCCCCCCCATGGCCTGTGTTACATCAAGACGTATTTGTTGCAGTCTTTGCTGCTGGTTTTGCTATCCTTTCGAACCCTGCAACTTTACACTGTAACTCACCATTTCTGCTAGTCAAATATTTTATGAAAACTTATCAGCTTCTGGGAAGCCAGGAAGTAGTGGCTTTTACAGAGGTGAATCTTCTTCCAGAGTCATGTGAAGAGCAGAGTCTGGGCAGCAAGCAGTGAAGATCCCTTAATCCCTAGGAAGGGTCAGGGTCATTATGACTCTGCTCTCTTGGACAAATGCTGTCTGAAGTTTGTCATGCCAGAAGTTACCTCCCTTCTCTCCCAGTTTCACCAGCTGATTCATTTCAGATATGTTCCAAGCACTAGGCAGCATTTAGACAATGCAGACAAAATGAAGTAGGGCATGAACACAAACAGAGTCCTTCATTATGGAAAAAAAATTAAACGTGCTTCCTACCTCTAGAGAATGAGCCAGAAAGCATATATTCTTCCTGGAATCATAGGCTGGTTTTCTTCTTTTGGAACCATATTTTTCAGCTCTCCATCCCTTCATTTTCTAGCAATAAAGAGAAACAAATTGAACAGGAACAGTGCTTATTCAAACTTCTGTAGGATCACTTACTGAGCCTAAAGGTTTGCATTTAACCCACCAAGAGTCTACCTGCCAGAACTGAAAACAATTAGTTGCCACTTTAAGGAGAGCCTAAAAGAGGCACTAGGAGGCAGCTTGGAAGAAGGCAGAGATTGCAGTAACAACTTCTGCTGCTTCCAATGTTTCCCTCTGCTTTAGTCACCTTTGAATTTGGGCACAAGACTCCTGCTCTTTCACTGTGCACTGCATTCATTTCTCACATACTCATGTATTTCACCTCAGAAGGGTCTCATAAGCAAAAATAGTCATCTCATTAATAGGAGACAGAAACACATTTGGAAGATTCCAGTTCCAAATCAAGTTAGCAGAAGTATTAAATCAATCCTCAGAGAGCTGGCTCAGCCCTTCAGTCTCTGCTCAGCCCTGCACCGAGCGCGGGCTGGGGTTCCCAGTGACAGTGCACATCCTGGTTTGTAAGTCCACGTCCTTCCTTCTCCATGAGCTGCTCTGTAGCCTTGCTTAGTGCTCTGCACAATAACACACTCCCTGGTCACAGGTCTGGATTCTCACAGTTCATTTTCATTTGCCCTTTTGTATTTTTCAGTACACTGGAGGAATCAAAATTGTCTGCTGAAGAAACTTCATTTAAAATAATCAAAACACCTCTAGTGTCTATTTTTGAAAGCTGTAATTTTATTCATGGTATTTATATTCAATCCATTCAGAGCCTTAGGTTATGGATAGCACCTTTAAATAAAGGAAAACCTGTATGGCTTTATTATGAGCTTATTTTAAAAACCGTGTCACATTTCACTGAAAATAATGGCATTCATTTAAGACAACTCAGTGCTGACAGATGGTCCTTTAAGGGTTTTTTGCATGTCAACACGTAACTGAATTTTCGTATCTTAATCACCTCATATTATTGTTAATACTGAATGCTCTTGTTGGATAGATGTGTCTGTGGGATTCTGATATTCGTTATAGAAGTCACCCTTCTGCAATGAAAGACTGCCAGGTCATTATAACCAAAACATAATTCAGTTTTATTTTTAAGAGAAAAAAACCTCTTTTCTACCTCTTATGAACAAGGCTAGTACAGTTCAGACACATTTACCATATGATATATCTTGTCAGGTCTGAATTTTTAATTGTGTGAATTATGAAAGACTGAGGTACTCACATCCAAAGTAAAGAAAAGCTACCTTCCAAAATCCAGTGATATATCTGTTTTAAAGTAGCTATATCAAATCTACAGGTGCCTCGAACAGACTTTCATGCTAAGGATCTATAATAATAAATAAATAAATAAAATAAATAAATAATAAATAAATAAATAAAATATTGGCATTCCAACTGCTAAACATCTCTTTCTTTTCCCCACCTCCCTTCCAAATGACTCTCTAATTTTTCTGATAAAGGATCCCTCTTCTCTGGTTTAAATTCTGCCAGAATGCCTGGAACCTAAGAAAAGGACTCTGTTACTTGTGTTACGGGTCCATCAGTCATTTGGAAACTATCTGAGCTCCAGATTTGGATCACCCACACATTTGTTCTGAAACATATATATAGGCCTTCCTTCTCATAATCCAAACTCAGCTTCAAGTTGTTTATTTTGAAAAGAAGTACTTCAAAGAAAATTCAAATGGTTTAATACTTGCAATAAACTCCTCCAAAAGCTATCTGTCTAAATATGTTTATATATATATATATCTACAGGAAAGAGAGATCTGCATACAATTTGACAGGCAAACTGTTCATACTCCAAAGTTTCAAATATTTAACAAACTTCTTCAAAAGTAATGGAGAAATTTGGTGGATGTGCTGTAATGGAAAAAAAATCCTGACAGACCTTGGTAAAAATTTGAAATAAAAAATAGGTAAGCTGAACAAACTCTGTGTGAACCTGAATTTATAGGAAAATGCCTATTGTAGAACATGGATACAAATTTGCCGAAGCAAATTTCTTTAAGTACAAATGAAGCTGCTGAATAAAGAGTGCAAGGGAATTGGGATTTGTGGACTTGACTCTGGGTCTGAGCTGCAGCATGTAATCTTTCTCCCCAATAAAATTTTAATTTCAAGTCTGTAGTTGGATTCTCAGGCTCTGGATCTTGACTTTGTATTTTTATCCCATCCCCCTCCTAATCAGATAAAGCAAGAGCAAGGTTAGACACAAAAACTGCAGACAAGGAAATTTTGGCATTAACCTTTTGAAACAGTGACCCTGAGCACATAACACATAATCAAAACTTGATTAACATAGAAATCCAATTAAATTGGATTCATTAAAAATCTTTCATTAATCTAGAAAGCACTTGTGTTGGACCTCATTTCTCAACAACTACAGCTTGGAAAAAATGTTGTTGAGGGGTCAGATTCAATGTCACAACTGTCATCTCAAAGCTATGCTTTCTAAGATGGGCTTTGGGTGTCTTTCTTGCAACATGTCCACTTTGGGCAGCCTCCAGACCCATTCCAGAGTGGAATAAAATGTCTCATGTAATCCAGACCACCAGAAGTGGATCATCAAGAGCTGCTGGAGCCAAAATTCCTTGGTAGTCTCAAGATCAAGTTGGCAATGCAGTCCAGCTCCATTGAGTAGTAACACAGAAGCACTGAGGACTTGCTGGCATCTCTGCCAGCTGTGAACAACCCCAGAGATTTCTGTCCCCAACTTCTGCTCCCTGGGGTGTGAGCTACAGGTCAGGAAGGTGTCTCCCAGAGTCTTGCCTCTTGCCTGGCTGATGATCTTCATCTCTGTGATCCAAAAATCAGAAACAAAACCAGGGGTGTGGATGGCTGCATTCCTTGAGCTAAAGAACCCATCTGTTGCAGAGATCCACAGCAGACTTACAGTGTTGGGAAAGTGCTTCCAGGAAAGCAAGGGCACAAAGCTGCCCCAGCCCCTATGGCTGCCTGCCATGTCTGTCATCAGTGGTTAAAGCTGGGTTGCCATGACTGGGTGCACATGTTCTCCCTTGGCCTTTCCCGGAGACCCTCTCCTGATCTTTATACTCTTTCACAGAAAGCACCCCTACAGGGTTGACTGTTATTGACCTTTCCCTAGATAAAACCCCACAGGGCAAAAGAAGAAAACTTTTTTTTTTTTAAATTCTGTTCAGAATATATTTTTAAACTTTTCCTCAGCACTCCCAAATTCCTGATCCTATGAAGTTTTATTTTAGAATGTGACACATCGCAGACATGAAGCAGATCTGATAAACATTTTAAAAGCATTTAGTGGTTCATTTTTGTGGACCCCCACGCCATCTAAGCAAACAAGAAAGGCAATACTATTACCTCATCTCATACACACAGAACTGAGTCAGGAAGAGGGGGAGTTATCTGATGAGATGTGATTGTCTACGTCTCAGATACTTGTCTAGATTCCCTTTGTAATTAACGGAAATGGGTATTTCCAGATTTGCGTCAACTCATCTAAAAGTAGGCTTCCAAAATAGGTCAGATTAATTTCATCCTGATAGTGCCTGCTCTTGACTAAGAACAGGAGCCAGAGCTGACCAGCAGTAGGCAAGCTCAGTCTTGCCTTAACTCTCTTGAGTGATACAGCCAGGTTCAAAACAGAGAACCAAACCCCAGTCCAGATTAGTTCCTTCTTACACGTTCTTTCTTTTGAGACAGGCTTTTTCCCCCAAAATGCTATTAGTTGTACTTAGGATTTCACAGCTACATTAAAATGTTCACTATATAAGAACCTTTGATATGGGTATTTTTCAGTATATTTGGCATGGGCATCTATCTTGCCTTTGTTTTGCATTCCTTTCACTGCTAATTTTCCTCCTAATACCATTAATCATTTTTTTTCCACTCACTTCAGAAGCAGTGTGAAGGAATGTAATCAGTCCTTTCAGGGAGAATTTCCCTGGTTCAAAAAAAATGGTTTTGCTCTGGCTTTAGACAACATTGCAGAATCATCTAAAACCAGAGCCCTGGGGTGGCAGGCAGACATGAAAGTGCTGCTGAAGCAGTTTGACCAGTGAGGTGGAGATATGTAGTTGCTGGAATACTCCACTGATGGGGCAGACCCATAGACATCAACTCTCATGGAGTAAAGGCTCAGGGAGCGCCTGAACCTACCCTTTTTGTTGGCCACCTGAGGGTAGAAGGCTCTAGAAATCCTCTAGCCTCCAGGCAGCTGAACATCCCCAGCTTTGCATGCCAGCACTCCTTTGTCATAAGCCCATCTGCCAGGCAGATGAGCTGGCAGAAGATCAGACAGGTACAATGAAAACCTGCTTGTTTTCCAGCACACCTTCCGCAGAATAGGCCCTTATCTTGTGGCATCTCAGCTTTGTCTGAAATCCAGTGGGAATGTGTTCACCTGGAGCTTCTCCAGCCAGCACTACAGATTAACCCTGACCAACAGCTGCAGGCTGAGATAATGTTTGTGGGCACAAATTTCTGTGCAAATACATGTTTCATCTATTTTATACTTTTTTTGCGTATAAACAGAGCTAATCAGTGAAAATACTACTTTGGAAAGTTTAAAGACCAATTTTTAATAACCTTTAAAGTAGCTTCCCTTGAGAGGTTTTCTTTCACCAGTCTAAATATTTAATATTGTATTCACTGTCCTTGTTGTTAGAGAAATATTTTAATGAAGCAAAGTGGGTAATGACTTGCAAACCACTGATTGTCACAGGAGCAGTATATTAGAGATCATTAAAAGAAATAGACAACCACTTATGCTAAAGGTGGAATAATCTACAGGATTTTTGAGCCTGCCCTGTAATTCCATACTCCTTGAAGCTGTCAGAATTTTAGGAAGACCATAGGATCTGTATTTTCTAAGACATAGCATTATCAGATTGCTAAGACATAACACTATCAGAATTTTATTTGCAAATAAGTCCTCTCATTTCTCCAGGCTGTACTTTTTCCCATGTATTTATTTTCTTAGTTTTACATATATATAAAACTAAAGAACCATGAGGATCAACACCCATAGAACATAAATTATGAATCAAAATACAGTGATTTACCAGCATTAAAAAAACCTGTGCAATGAACTTTTCTAATTAACTGGTATGTGACAAGCAGAAAAAAAGTTCAGCTAATTTATGGAGTTGGTTGGTTTGTAGAAAAGGGAACATGCTAAATGGTTGACTTTGTGACTCCATATTTTGACTTTTTATCTTTTCCCTCTTTTCAACTCTAGTTAAATTACCACTATCAAATTTACAGTGATAAAGAGCAAAATTTATCCCTCCTCGTGAAAGCCTCAGATTAGTAGAACAAAAAACACAGCAAAGCATAAGGAATGAGAATCCAAGCATGTCATTATGTGATGACATGGGAAGATAATGCTTAGGGGAAGGTTTTCAGAAAAAGAACATCTGTTTCTTGAGATATGAAAAAAACCCCAAACAACAAAACAAACAAACAAAAATCTCATTAAATACCTTAGATTAGCACAAAACAAAAATTGAGGCTCTGATCCTGTTATTAGAGATGCAGAATTTGATATATTGCATCCTCTTCTTCTTTCTGCTGTGTCACTCGCTTTGCCTTTGCTTTTTAGATGCTTGTTCATATAGAACCAATATCAAGAGAAAACAACAGGGTTTACCTCCAACCAATAATGTATCTAGATAAGGCTCAAATCACGCAGAAATAAAAGCCATCTTGGGAATCCTGGGAAATCTGCTCTCAGTGTTAGAGCTATCAGTACCCTTTCAATGGTTGCAGTCTAAGATTTGGGAAAATTTCCCAATTGTGCCATTCATGAGCGTAAGATTCATTGTGCCATTGCTTAAAGTTAGCTGTCTTCCCAGACTTGCTTGACTCAAGACAGATATTAAAGCAGATGATTTAACACTTTCCCAGCTGTGGTCTTTTCTCTCTCTCTTTCTTTTTTCTTCTTCCATAAAAGTGACTATAAGATTTTGCCATTCAGCATATTCTTGTCAGAACATAATTTCTTTCCTTCTAAAAGTTTTGCCTTTCCATCTAATAACTTGTGTTTTAGTACAGACTCACTGTCATGCATCTACTATTGTATCTTAAATAATCCCATCATAAATCAGGGATTATTTCCTATTTAAAAATTATATGTCCTCTTGAAAACAATTAGCTGTTTTAACATGTATCAGGTGAATCAAAGTACACAGTGAGGAGGGGTTCTCCTAGGGTTGGGAGAGTTTAAAAATGTCACCCCATCTTTCCAGCTTGGGTGGAAATGAATAAAACTTTTTCAGAATTATGGTTTGCTGGTTGGGAATAACTTTGATCTTTGAAGCTGCCTGAGTTTTGCCTTAATCAGTGGAGTTTTTCTTTTTTTGAACAAAGTTACAGCTATGGTTTACTACCCAAAACATCACATGGAAGAGTCCATGTGTGTAGACTTTCAGTAAAGCTCATTAGAATAGTCTTTATTTTAATGGATTGAATAATCTCATTCTGAAAGCAAAGAATTCAAGAATACAAATACTTCAAAGTGAACTTCAAGGGAAAAAGTGAGCTGGAAGTTTATGCTTCTAGTACAAGCTTCAGCCTGCCAAAACCTACAAAACTGTCGAGATCTGAATCTAAAAACACATTTCGGCATCTCAGACCAGCACTGCCTTCCACCTCAGGATCAAGCTTTACACAGAACTCAGATTTTTAACCCCAAGTTTCCCCACATAGACATGTCTAGGCACACAGGTCTATGCAGAAGCAACTTCATTTGAGGAGTCAGGAGTTTTGCTCCTGCTTATTCTTCTCACAACTGAGACCCAAAGCAAGAAGTACCTACATGAGGAAGCAGAAAACAAAGTTATTGGAGGTGATTAACTTTCCCCGTTTTCTTCTTTTATTAAGCAGTCTCCAGCTGTTATTAACTTAAACACTCCTGGCATTACCATTATATTTGTACCCCAATAGCTCCTCTTCCTCCCAAAGGTTATGCTCCCTGTGTCCAAAACTTCCCAGTGAAGCAGGATGCTCTAGCCTTCCTTGATCTGGCTTAACTTGCATTAACTGCACTTGCCCAGCAGCCTCAGCCTGGGCATTTTTATTCAAAATCATAGCTGGAGGACCTACTGTCTACTTTTTGTGCAAATCCTAGTGATTAGATTTTTAGAGCAGCAGAAAACTTGAGATCATATCTCTTTTCACTCTAAACAATTTTGACACTGTAACTGCCACTTCACAGAAGAAAATCCAAGTTGCCATGCTACAGGAAGGAAAACTGACCACTCTTCTTTCCCAAGATAAGCAGATGAGTAGCAAGAACAGGCCAGAAGCAGAGCAAGTGAAAGGCGGTATGATGTGGTAACATCATCAATGAGGACATGTAGAAATGAGCAGCATGGGTTCTCAGTTCCCTAGATAACTTCAGAGTTTAATTCACAAAGTGAAATATAAAAATTAAATGGTTATATTAAGTGGAGCTGCATTAAATATCTGAATTAGAATATATTATTTTAAGAGAATATAACTACAAGTGGTAATCTAAGTATAGCTGTAACCACGCAATACATGCAATTGAAATAGAGCACTGTTGACAAAACCTTAGGCTGTTTCCTAGCTCAAAGCTGCATGGATCAAGCAAGCAGCAATTGTAAGGCTTTTGCATTAACTTACTGAGCTCCTACCATAGCTTGAAGAGGAGAAGCCAGTCACGCTGTAGACAGCTCAGATAAGTGTTCCTTGAAGATCGACATGTTGTTCCCACCTCTCTTGTCTAATTAAAGATCCAAAATATTATTCTACTGCAGCTGATGGCGGTACTCACTTGACATCAAAGGGAATCAAGATCTGCCATTCATTTATGAAGAACTATTTTTACCATAGGATTAAAAAAAACCAAAACAATTCACAATGCATCCTGTGGTAGCACTTTGTGTCTAGGTGATGGCAGATCCCAGTTCCATAGTGCCTCAGGGGTCCCACCTGGAGCCAAGTGATCAGCTCCATACTGAGGTTGCTGTATCTGAACCAAGTTACATTCATCTCCAGAGATCCAGCTCTGGCAGGAATCCCATCCTGCTGTTCAACTGGCAAAAATGTGAGAAGACTGAGAAGCTTACAAACTAAATAGACAAGGATACAAAAGTCTCCATTGTGCAGATAAGAATTGAGGCGCATGCAGAGTGGGTCACCTGAGTCTCCTGCTTTGTTTTGTTTACGACCATAAGTGAAGATGCTTTACAATAAGTTCTTTAGTGAAAAAAACTGTGAAAAATTAGGGGTTACACTTGGGTCTGGAAAGTCTTGGCTCCCAAATAAGTGGGGGAAAAAGGGAAAGATCTACAACCTTACAGTTGTGATATTATTAATTGATTACCATTCTCCAAACGAGATGCTGAACAATAAGATCTCTAGCATCTCTGTGGCAGTGATTGGGGTGGAAATGGAATCAAACAAGACAAAAGTTTCTTCCTCCACAGAATTTTAATTTGGATTTTAGGTAAGGAAATATTTTTGGTAGTTTATTTAGAGTTGCTGCTCTATAGAGACCTGCTACTTCAGTCATAGTATGGTAAGATAAATCTAAATGGAAGTCCTATGTGAAACCAAACACTAGAGCGTGTTTTGTATTTTAATGAAGATTCTTTCACAACATATTCCATTCTGGATAATGAGATAGTAGCAATAAATGCACCAGAAAGGACAGATGGAAGATAGTCAGCTGTCTGAATCAGAAGATTTTCAAAGTGCAGTAAACAGATTATTAAGCACACTTTTCTGGCTTGAGGCCAAGCTATACTCTAGGGAACTAGTCAAAGAGTGGATCATGAAAAGCTTTTTGGGAGCAGCTAAATTCTACAGCTGTGGTCTTTGTTTTTCTAGTACTTTGCAAGAACAGAAGGGGGAATTACGAAAGCGCCTATCGTACACTACCCATAAGCTGGAAATGCTTGAAACGGAGTTTGATTCTACACGTCAGTATCTTGAAATAGAATTGAGACGTGCTCAGGAAGAACTTGAAAAAGTAACTGAAAAACTGAGAAGGTTAGTAATGAACTTTTTGAAATAAACAGAGTTATTAGAATTTTAAAAGTGGCTGTATTAAAGACATATGTTAAGTAAAAACAAATATAGTCACAAACGTGTAATTTATTATTTATTGATTACACATCGTGTTTCATATTTAATATATAGATTTCATTTACCTGAGTATATATTACATGCCACATGCAGTTATTTATCTGTGATATGTAAAATGTCTCTGTACCAAAAGCAAATATGTTAATAGAAATACACCTATATATGTGCATATATGGCATTATTTATGTATAAACACACATGTGGGGTAGTGTCGCATGGCATTACACATACAAAGGTTAAAAACACACTACATATATATATATTATTTATACTCTAGATATACAGATAAATCTTTTTTAAATGACTTTGCTCATTTTCTTTGTTTAGACTTCTTTGCATTCATACAAGAGAATAGAATTTGGGTCTCCATCACTCAAAGCTGAGACTATGTTCAATTCAAATAATATTAAGGCATTTTGCATTATAGTATAGCAAATAATTTCCTTTTTAGCCTCAAGCAGAATGGGATGATGGTGAAAAGCTATTATTTAAAACTGTTGTAGCTGTGGTACCTTGCTGTTGCAAATCAGGGACCTAGGTAGTGCTAATGATAGATTACGTTAAGCAAGCAGTCCTGACATTAATGGCACTGATGAAAATGGTCTGTGGACTTAGCCTAAAATTTATCATTGATTCTTAATATCCATTTTTTCATTTGTTTTCAAAACTTCTGAAACTAGAATTATCCACTTATGCAGGAATGTATTTGCATGTCTTGTGAGACTTTCCTAAACTGATATCTTAATGGAACTATTTGGTTAATTCATTGGATGACTCAAAACTAAATTCAGAATAAATCATTCCAGGGCAATACCTAAGGAAATATTTTTCATTCCTTGCAGAAGGCAAAAGCCAAACCAAAACAATGTCAAAAACCACCAATAAACAGAGTCAACCAAACCATTTTATGCAAATTTCAAACAGAATGAGTCTGTAAGATCTCAATTTAGGAAACATTCTAGTGTGGTCTTATAACTTAAATGCTTCTCTAACTGGGGATGTTTCTCAAAACGAAACTAAAATATGCAGGTGTTGTGGTGAGTTTGAAATCTACACACATCTATCAAGAGCAATCTGGAGGTTCTCTATATAGTTTTCTTGTCAACAATATTTTTCCTATCTTTTCACTTAGAGCAGAGTCACTGAAAGTAACTTCATTCTTGATGTAGTTTCGCTTCAATACATTCCAGGACAGGGAACACTGGTACTCTTTTCTCTTGAAGCATGAATTTGTGCAGCTGCCATAAAGCAGCAGAGGGGCTGACCATCCCACTCTTGTTAAAACAGAGGGGCTTCCTAGTCAGTAGAAAGCCTCTTATCAATTTCACTGGGCATTAATGAGTCAAGCACCCTTTGAAACTCAGGCCAGGGTCTCACAGCCAAGTCTAGAACTCATACTAGAACATTACATTAGCAGAACTGACTTTCCAATATTCTAATGGAACATTGTACCATATTACAAAGAAAACTTATATTAAAAATTATGTTTCAGGCAGGTGATTACTCCCCTGAAGACATATCATAATGGAAGCCAAAAATGTTTTACGAGGTGAGCTTTAAAAATGTTTCTATTGAGAATAGCAAGGCATCCTGCAAGTTGAACATCTAGATTTGTCAACCTGGAGAAGGGTAATGTCTGAAAAAAACCTGTCATCCAAAAGCATGTCAGCACATGTCACAGAGGAAAATCAATGTGAGGAAAACAAAGTATAATTAGTTTCAATTATGTGCCTCTTCCTTTATTCACTGCACAGGGAGAGAAATTCAACCCCTCATAAATAAATAGGCCCTGTGTAGCAAGATCCCACTTGTACACTGGAGAACATTTCTGTTATTAAATTTCTGTTTCTGTAAAGTGTAAATTTTTTTCCAAGAGGCTGAATGAATACCTTTTCTAATCCTTTCTGAAAGTCTTTGTCTTAATTTACCCAGAATTGCCTGTGTTGTTGCTAGGCCTCCCTACTTTTACCCAAGAGAAGAAGTCATTTTTGTGTCTCAAGGGTCAAGTTTTCAAACTCTCTACAAACATTTAGAGATGGCTTCTTTCTTTTTTCTCAGTGGGAGAACAGTGCTGACTAGATTTGAAAATAATGACTGTAAAGCATATGTTCATCTTTGAAAAGTGACTGAAGAGATAGGGGATTTCATATACCTCAGAGTGGTCCCTTATCTGACATGGTCAGCATAGCTTTTATAAGTTGAAATCTAAAAAAATATCAAAAACCAAGCTTGGAACCACATCTGGACTCCAAAGTTCATGCTGGGTTTTTTCCTTGAGGCTCTACCCTGGGTAACAACTTGGCGAGGTCCCCATCCTATCCTTTAACAGAAAGTTATTTTAAGACATGAGAAGTAAACCCATACAAGGCTATATTTAGCACTGAGATTAGCCCACACAGATAATTGTTTCACCAAAAGCAAGGCATTTCACAGACTGAAGGGGTGTTCTGAACAGGAGTCCGGGAGGAAAAACTATTGTTTTCATAAGGATGTTGGTATAACTTGTGATAACAGAGAGAGAAAAGTTTTTTGAAGAAGTTACTCTTTCAAGAGTCACTTTTCAAAGCTAACTGCACTCTAGGAGAAATTCTCTTCTTTAAAGAAAGTCAGCCCAAGACTAAGTTTTACTTTAGATTTATTTCATGGCCTTAAGAGGGCTTGAGATTGAGTGGAAGCAGAGAAATAGAGGCTTTTGCAGACTTCCTCTTCAGTGATCTGCAGTCTTAGGGAGGAGTGTGTTGTCTGGTGTGTTGGAGCACAGACACCTGATACATTCAATATGGTCAGAATATTTTTAATTAGGCCCCAATTTGTTCAAGAATCGAAATATTTGTTTAATGGATGCATGTATGTGCACCTGAAGTTACACGAGCATCTCCTAATGACATAAACAACACAAAAATACATCCACAAATGATAATAGGTTATCAAGCCACATGACTTTATCCTTATAGCAGTTTTGCAGGATAGTGAAGCCTACCCTTCATTTTCTTTTCAAAGAAGCCAGATTTACAAGGTTAAAATATTTCATACTTCACAATGTTCAGGCTATCTGGGTGTATTTTTTTCTGCAAACAAGGTTAAGTTACCATTTGGTCACCCGATCATTTCAAATTTGAACTTTCCCTGCTCTTTATTTCCCCTTCCTTTTATCTTACAGTTTTGCCCGAAGACTGATCTGACTCTGTTCCTCTTTTATCCCTTTAACACTTTCTTCCATGTACTTCTGGGTCCATTTCTCTCCTTGCCACCTACATTTGCTGACACTTCTTTTGGCACAGTGAATTTCCAATTTGGGGTTTATGCCTATATGTGCATGTGTATGTGCTTGTGTATGTGTGTATGTGTTTGTGCTTATTTTGACTACCTTTGCACACTGTTCTCAATAGAAACACTTTTTGAAGCTCAGCTTCCTACTTTCTGTGGATTTTTTTTAGATTGGATTTGACTGTACCGGGAGGTGGTCATTTTCTCAGTGCAAAATGAATGTGCTAGAGAACTAGAGTTTGTGGGCTACTTTCTCCTAAACATACAACAGGCAAAAATTTGATGGGCAAAGGCAAAAGAAGTTATAAAGAGAGAAGGAGATTGTGAAAAACTTGAAAAACCTTCTAACACCATCTATGGCATGGAAGTATTGTCATTGAAAAACAATTAATAATAGTTAACCTTTCAGTCATTCATATCAAGAGAAAAAGTGACAACAGAAGCTGAGGAACAAACCCATTGTTACCATAAGTGAGTCTATCCAAGCAGTAATCACTGCTGGTTTTATTCATGGTCTCAAAGTTACGGACAAGGAACCTTCAGGGTCTCCCTTGAGCTGTCCACATCAGTAACCACTGCAGAACAGCCTGTGGTACAGGGACACCTAGAAAAGCCCTGAAGGAAATTTCTTCTTCCCTTTACTTTCAGGAAGTTATGCAAGTGCTTTTGAACACATGCAAATTTTTAGGGAATTGCAGGTGCTAACTGTTTAAATCAGTTTTTACACCACCTCCACTTGAACCACAAACTTCCTGGGTGCCAAGCAAGTTTAATCTGTTCTATTTCGCTTTACTAGACAAAAAATGTAGACCACAACAAAGAAGATGCCAGGGCACTTTAGGGCTCAGCCAAAAGGCACTATTTTATTTCCCAAAATCCTTTCTTCCTGCACCATGGCATGCATCCTTACCAGCAAAACAAAATATTTGTGCTAACTGCAGGCAAAGCCATTTTAATCCTCCTTGTATCAAGATCATCTCTGCTTTCTCCTGTGCCACAAAAAGCTGGGTACAGAGTACCCTGAGATTTGTCTTCGTTGTGTTGTCAGCTAAATGGCTGGGAAAATCCCAAGTAAACCTAGAGCTGCACAAGTCAATGTCTATAGTGAGGCTTAGTGGTAAATGCTGTGAGGAGCATGGACAATGCAGAGAATTGTAAACCTGAGTCAATCCTTTAAGTCACCTGGACACAAGCATAATGGCACTATGAGAATTGGTGAGTATTGACCAAGTCTCACAGTACAAGTCTCAGAGGTTTTCAGCCCATTTGGGTCACCACCTCAGCAAACACTGTTTACCACAGACCCTCCTCACAGGAAGGAAGTCTCTGCTCAGCAGCTCTGTAAAATGTAGGCAACATTGAGACTTCCCCCAGGCTTGCAATGCATATTGGAAATGGCTGATGATTCTGGGCTGACCCTTGGTACCCCGAGGAGGTTCACCCATGGGGATGTTATTATTTATATCCACAGAGCAGATGTCCTTGGCACAGACATCCCCTCTCAGGTCCGTGCAGCAGATGTTATTTCACTGCTGGGAGGCCCAGCCAGAGCTCTGCATCCCTCAAGAGGGGCACTGCAAGCCACTGGCCTGCCCTGGATGGAGAATTCTGATCATTTAACTGGAAAGAAAATCTCCATGGCAACAGAATCTGGGAGAAGCATCACGTTGCCAGGAAGGGATGGGCTAGACCCTTTGATTCGAAGCTATGGCATGTTTGGAAAACAGACCTTCATTCCAATTTCAACAGCCACTCCTAACCAAATGACAAACCAAAGAGACTTCTTTAATCCCAGTCCCATCCTGATAACCACAGAAACTACACCCGGATCCAGACTTCTGAAAGGAAGTGCGTTCTGCTGTATAAATGTCTATTACATCTGAGTTCACTCTTACAGTGAAAACACTTGCACATTACGTAAAATCTCCTCACTGCTGAAAATACTTTGACCTATTGATCAGTACAGACATATAGATTTGTTCAGACAAAATTTTCAACCCTGAGCTTCTAATATTTGCTTTACATTTGTTATACATCTTGCTGAGGTGATGGGTACTAATGAACAAGGAGCTATCCTCCTTAGGTTCTGTGAAGAGAAAGCTACTACCAAAATGCCAATGTTTTTCCCACAGCCTGTGGGAAAATCTTTTCCCACAGGCTTGTTCACTACCATACCAAGGTTACCATCTAAGTAACCTAAAGATGTGCAGGCTGAAACTTTTCTTTGGTGTGTTGCTCTGGAATAAGCAGGGAAGCCTCATTTTGAGAGTTCATTCAGTCCCTAAGTGCTGATAAAAATAAATACCCATCTTTTCCCAGCTAAGGTATCTAAATATACTTCCTGAAAAAATAAGCAACTCCTTGAACTCCTGTTGAAAGAAGAAATATTCTCTTCTAAGTCACATGTTGATGCCCACATGTTGCTACAGTCATCAGGATTCTGCTGCAATTTCACAATAAATCTTTTATTTTTGTGCTGCCTAAGCCTACAGCTCAAGCTTCCTCTCTGACATACTATTCTTGAGCCTGATGTAAAACTATAATTACCTTGTGCAAGTTCCTAGGCTGTAATGTGTGTCTGCACACAAGTGCAGAACAACCAACATATCTTCACTTCCTGCTGGAATTTGCTGCTAAATATAGTAAGCAAATATGACAAAGAAGTTTGCTTAGGAAGCAGATGGTAATTGCATTTCAAAGGCAACCACTGACTGGTAACAGGAGTGATAAGCAAATAGAATTCAAGTAGTGCAAGCCAAGGTTTTGTACTGATGTGAAAATACAGGTAAAAAACAACATGAAAAGCAATGCATTCAGTTACATGATATCATCTTTGTTTTAGGATACAAAACAATTACCTAGCCTTACAAAGAATTAATCAGGATCTGGAGGATAAGCTTTACAGAATGGTAAGTTATCATAAGTGCTTTTTAAAAAAAAAAATATATTAAATGTGGTTTTATGGTTCTTAAGTCATTGGAAAAACATGTATGTAGCTGTCACAAAAAAAAGTCAAGTTCTAAAAGCAGAGACGCTTAGAAAAGATATCATGTGAAGAGCTCAAGCTGTGTACAATGACATAACTCCATCAATTTAAATAGAGATTGCCTTGACTGATGATCTAGCTGAGTAAATTGTACCTTTAAAATAATTCTGGTAAATTTAGTTAATAACTTTATGGGTTTTAAATATTTATGTTTTCATTAAGTATCAAATTTAAATAAGGTAATCCAAGGTTTTCTCATGTTTCTTAGATGCTTCTACTCAGCCTTTTTTTTAAGTGATTTAAGAGCTTGGATGGTCTGAATGAAATTCTTTTCTAACTATCAATCTCAGCATATTAATTTACAATCTGCATGTGTCTGCCACCACAATGTCAATGTCACTGTCATGGGCCAATTAATAACCAAGAGAGGAAAACACTGCAGCCTTTGTGGGCTCCACATTGCAAGACACAGCACCACTGATTCAAAATAGCTTGAAGATGTCAAAAAGAAATGGCAATGCCATTGGTCCCCTGGCTTGTTGCTAATGCTCCTGGGACATTGTACTCACTGGTAGGAGTACAATTACAAAGGAATGTGAAGATAATGTTTAGAGAGGAAAGAATGACAGTTATGAATTTCCAAAGATCTTAGGTAGCAATTGCATGGATGAGCAGCTTGAAATGGGGGGAACGGTTTATTGTGGATTTTGAGAGAGTACGGACTATAGTAACATACAGGACAGGCACCAGCCTTTACTAATAAACAAATTTTTGAAAATGCCATGGTTCTTATCTCAGAATCCTATTTCAATAGCTAACAATGAATAGAGGACTGAGCTTTTGCAACTGGCTAACAACAGAGCAAAGTTACAGCTGGGTTGTAGCTGACATTTGTTCATAAATAAATGTTTAAAGACTGTAAAAGCGTAAATAATGTTTGGCCTCGGGTTATTGCTTTTTTTACCCACTCTTCTTTTGTCGCTTTTTCTTTTTGCCCAAACCACTTGAGGATTTTGCCCAAATCACTTCATCTGTAGCCCAACATTTATTACCTATGTGCCACAAAAGATAAATAAAGTAGAGTCATTTGGGCTGGTAAATGAAATAATAATATTAGAAACACAGAAAGGACTCCAGAAAATCCATGTGTTTTTATCAGGTATTTCAGATCAGAGCAAAGAATTTTTAAACTGCTGTTTCAGCATCCAGTTAAATCCTTGAGAAACTATTTCAGAGCAAAGCACAGAAAGATGTAAAACCAGTCCTTTGGAGCACTGTGCCTTTCTTTATCCCACTAATATGACAGTCACTGAAGATAGCTTTAGAGGCTTGGAGAAGATCAGTCAGGCTCTGCACACCACTTAACTCCAGACTGCTTCGCTTTCTGAAATATTGAAACTGAAGACACAAAACAAATGTGAACTAGAAACTCTATTAAAAGGAAAAAGATGAAGAAGAAAGTACCATATCTGATTTAGATAAGTCAAACCTTTTGATTTTCAGGGTGCTCCAAAAGCCCTCAATACTTCAGAGACAGTTGAATTGAACAACAGCTGGTCTGGTTATTCAACAGCTATGGTGGGCTCTTGGATACCTTTCTCTCCCTTTCCTGCTTAGGAGGAACAGCTGTGTGTACTGTTTTGTTTTGTTTAGTTTGTCATTCTAAAATCAAGCACTTCTGATTTCTCTACCCTTATACAAATCCAAATATATAAACCATGTGTTTACTTCCTCCTTCTCTCCCCTACCCCATCCCTTTGTACACACACATGTATATATACACTCACACAGGTTTTGACTATTTAGTGGGCTCAAATTCAACAAGTAGGAGAAGAAAGACACCCAGGCAGTGGTCCCTTGCTCCCCTTGTAGACAACATGGGATGCTCCCAGGAGATGAGTTACTCCCTGCCCTAACAGGTGACCCACAGTTCCCCCTCTCCCAGTGACTGGTCCTTCTCATCACAACTTATCTAGGAGTTCATTGTGGCTCCCTCTTCTAACATTTCTTGGTGTCCTGAATGTTAAAGCCTTTCATGCCTGCTATTGGTATAAGAGATGTAAAAGAATAATCATTAATTCATCAGGAGTCACAGAAAAGAAGCTGATGTAGCAGTTACTTTTCTTCTAGGCTCTGCTTCCTTTTGGGTGATAATCTATAAAATATTTAAAAATATTTGAAAGCACACTTCTGATCACAGCAAATGGTATCCAGCTGAAACCTCTGTCACATCAGAAGTGGAAGTATAAATATAAAATATAAACCATGGTGTCTGATTTGGCTAAGAGCTAAAAAATGCAATCCTGAAATCAGGGGAGAGCTTGCTGTAATAAACTGGGCAAGACAACACATGGAACAGTAGAGGAATGTGGCACAGAGTTAAAGTTCTGCTGTCACTCCTCATAAAACTATTGTTCTTACCACAGTAAGTGTCTTCAGCTGGAGAAGATTTCTTTGGTTTTGTAAGCACTGGTTAAGAAGTGGAATATACAGGCTGTCTTCCTAAATAATTAATCTTTATAACTCTTTTCTCCATTAAGATGTGTGAAAAGACTAGGCAGAGTCCTCACATTTTGCACTGCAATTCCATCAAAGCACTGTTTAATCAAACAACTTTTTATAATATTTAGTTCCAGTTGTCATCAGTTATCTTCACTTACCTTTACATTTGTTTGATTTTCTGGAGCATGCTCTGCCATGGTCCTGCTGCTCACAAACAGCAATTACAAGTAGATTATGCAAGTCACCCCAACCACATGGTAAGAAATCCTTTATATGATCTCAATCCAGTTGTATTCTCCATATGATCCTGTCTGGAATTAAGCAACATATTTTAAAAAGCTCTTGAAGTTTTAAGGCTTTTGGCTGCAGTTAGTTCTGTAGATTTACCTCTAATGCCTTAAACCAGATTTTTAATAGTATCCTCTTTTGGGAAGAACTGAAGCCTAATAATAGCTGCTTAATAAAACCAACTGCTAATGAAAATTACACCCATTTCTCCTCCCCCATCTGCATTTTGAATGTTCTTGAAAACATGATCACAGAAATCCAGCTGCAAAGAGCTCAGGAGACCTTATTATCCAGAAACACCCCAAAATATGTCATTTTTACACAGTTTGAACAGACTGCTGGATGGTATCAGCTCTGGTTCCCACCTCTGCAAAGCCAGCACCGGCCCTCTGCACAAAGTGCATTATACATTTTATCATCTGTCAAGATGAAAACTCTCACATTTTTTCAATAAAAATGTACAAAGTTTACAGCTAAATTTTACCATAGATCTTTTGCAATATTACACATCACAGCCTGATTTTTCATTCACATTAAGGCAGACTGGGAGTGCGACTCTGCCATAAAGTTGGAAGAAATTATTATATAAACCAGCAGTAAAGAGGGGTTTGTGTTAAGGATGATCATGTCTGAAATGCTGCACTTTCTGAGCACTGCACTGATTTTTATCCTGTTTCTGCCTCTGCCTATGAGCTGGAGGAGGACTAAGAGGTACAGCAAATACTTTATATTCTATGTTATTAAGAGTTATTTATCCAGCTCTTGAATATCTGGGGTTTTCCAGTTTGCTGGTCATAATATATACTTAAGTATCTCCAGCTGGGGAAATCCAAATAGGAATTAAATATGAGCTGGGCAATTTTAAGTGGTGCTCCGAGACCTTGTGTCAGGGAAATGTTATTTTAAAAGAAGCAGATTGCTGGGTATCCAGGCCAGGAAGGTAAAGAATATGGAAAGTAGTGAGGAATTTGATGAACAATTTCAGTCAGACATTAAAAACATCTAAGTACCAGCAGTTTGGCTTTGCAATTTGAACCAGTGACTAGATTGCACCTGAGTCTCCTATGAGACCTACCAGTCACAACCCCAATATGGTTTAAATCATAGGTGAAAGATTAAAACAATGGAGAGAAATCCTTTTTCGCACACAAACACAAGGAAAACAGAAGCCCAGCATCCTCAGGTTTTTGAATGGAACATGATGACTTTGATAGTGACTTTGAACAGAGTGATTTAAAGCCCATCTTTTTCATTTTCTTTCCTTTATGGAAGAAGAAGTTTCTTCTCCTCCCCCATGTCCCATGAAAATCAAATAGAGATGACCTAAATATACTTAAAAGGATTTGCATCCCAAAGACAAGAAAGTTTGGAGTCAGCTCAACCTGACAGGCTCATTTACTCACATTCAGTGAAGACAGCTGTGAATTTCAAGAGAAATTTATACTGGTTGGTTAGTTAAGGCAGAAGCCAGAGAAGGTTTGTGCTTTGTGGACTAAACAACTGTAAAATAACATTTCTAAGGAAGGAAATGACCGTAAATGCCACAGAAACAAGTAATTTATAAAAATAGCAGTTGAAAAATGCATTTCTAGGAGGACTTAAGGCTGGATGGTTTTATGCTTACAGGCACTTTGTGCTAAAGATGTCCATTTCTCCCTAACTCTTCACAATCATATTCCAGGTTAAAAATATTGCCAAGTAAACAATAGGACCTACACACACTAACACCTGCAGCAACTACACAAGCTCAGACTGAGTAGGTTCATGAGTTTTGCAGTCAAATAAATGAATTCCCCTGGATAATTTGGGAACATGAGCATGAGCACACAGGCTTTCAGACATTCTCAGTCCTTTCACTCTCTCTGAACAGAGATTCACTTCCCATTGTTGCCCCATTGTTATGTGATTGGTGATGGTTGCCCAGTCCTCTTCCCAAGAGACACCTAAGGCAGCCCAGCCACTCCCTGATTGCTCTACATGAATTGCTCTCATGAGAGACTGTTCTGGAAACTACTTTCCATTTTTCCAAAAGGCATGAGACTGTTCTGCTCTGTCTCTCCCTCTCGGTAGGACATCTTCCACAGGTATGAGAAGCCTAAGGAAGGTGTAAAGTGACAATGAACCCTTCTCACTTCCAGCACTGTCTCTGTTGCATGATGACAAAACTCCTTCTTAATACGTCTTATCTCTTGGCCACTGATATGCATTTCTGATACCTGAGGTTTTCAATCATTTTCTTCATCCTGATCTCCATGGTTTGGTCTCTGTCTCTTAGCAAAATCCCTAGGGACACCATATTGAACAGCCGAGAACAGAAAAAGCCGTTGCTTTCAAAATAGCTGAAAAAACCAGAAATATGTGTGGGATGTGGGTATTTTTGACCTGTGTATTTCTTGTAAGTGCCTCGGTCCTTTGTGATTATCTCCCAGTTCACCACAATGACAGAGAAAGCAAGAACAAGAATAAGCCTGAAAAGGTGTTCTGTAGCAGGCATTTCACATCTCAAAAGAAAAAGAAAGAAAGAAAGAAAGAAAGAAAGAAAGAAAGAAAGAAAGAAAGAAAGAAAGAAAGAAAGAAAGAAAGAAAGAAAGAAAGAGAAAAAGAAAGATACAAGCAGAGTACTGGTACTCAGTATACAGTACTTAGAGTATTTAGTACAGGTCATTATGGATCATCTGTTTCATAATCTATTAGTTTTTTCCTAAATAAAGAAAAGTACTTTTTGGAAATAGTATTGCGTCTGCAGAATCCAAAACCATTTCATTTATTCAGTACAGGAGAGAATACAGAATTAATTGAGATAAGACAATGACTTTTGTGAATTGAAAATCAAGAGAGGGATGGAGAAAGATGAATTAGTACATTTTCTGGCTGCATACTTTGTGCTCACAGAACAGTACTAAAGGTATGAAGGATGATCAACATTGTAAGACCTTTTCTTTATTATCACAAGTGGCATGTACCTCCAGCAGAATCCTCTTTGCTCACTAGAGGTGTAATATTTAATCCTGTACTTCATTCTGTTTCTTTTTTCCTCCAGAAAGAAACATTTATTCTTTCAACCTCCTGTCACTAACACAGCCTCAGAAGACACTATTACATTGACTTCAGGGAATTAGCATCAGTCAACACCATATCTATTCCCTCCAGCTATAATTTATTTAGCATTTTCATATCAGGAAGGACTCTACCCTGGCAAGGCATACCACTGATGTGAAATGTGGGAGATGATAGGTACAAGGAAAGACTATAAGCACATTTTTTCAACTTCATCTATAGTGCCAGAAGAAAGAGCACAGGCTGTGAAGCTGACTAGCTATCTTAGAAAGGCTTCTAATGAGCTGATAGGAAAGACACCTTTTTCAAGCATAATTGCAATGCCGTAGGAGACCAAGGAAGTTGATGGCAAGTAAAACTACCCTCTGGCTTCCAACAAGTTTGTCCTGCTGTCAGTGGGGTTAGATAATGAACTGATTACGTTCCTTTATAAACAACAGATCCTCAGCACTGCTGGTTTCCCAAAGAACTGGCCCTAAGTCAGCAAAATAAAACAGTTCTAAACTGGGAAAAAACTTCTTGCCACAAAAGATATCTAGTGCCTGGAGCAAAGTCCTGAACACTTGAAAAAGATGAGAAGCCAGCTAATTCCTGCTTAGAGGAGCAATCAGCCTGTGTAGTGATACCCTGTTCATCCATATTTTATATCAAAGAGCACATCTAAGCAGAACCCAGGCCAGAAATGGCAGGACCCTTCCCCAGCCTAGGGCCAGGTTTGTTTGCATTCATTGAATTTAGGTAAAGGATCCCTGTTTATTATTTAAATTCGCTGCTTGGATTTCCATTCCAAAAAAGCTGAATAAGAAGTGACAAGTGCCTTTATCCTGAGCTCATGTTAGACACGGGACATGCACTGAACTGAAAACCTCAGGAGTATTTCAAGATGACACTGTGACAAAAAGACCTTTAGCAGGAGGTGCAGGTGTAAACGGATTTTATTGCAATGTCCTTTTACAAAGTGTATGCCATGTAGTTTGGCATTATTTCAAATTAGGAGCAAAACTCCTGCAGTTGTCAGCGCTGAGGAGCTGTGTGAAGTGACACACCCTGCTCAGTCGAGGCAGGCTTGCCCCCATAAAGAAACATTAAAGATCAACACTAGTACTTGTTGTACCAGGAAGAAAAGTAATCATCCTGCATTTCTTTTACAAATCACTTGCACAGAAAGAAAAGCATGCTTTTACTTCACAAGCAGAACCCTGACAGCACTTTGCTAAACAGATTTCTTTCTGTGATACGTTATTAATTATACACCAGTGTCAAAGTTTTTTTCCCTTTTACTGCTATGGAATTACCTTTCAAGCCTGTAACATGGGGTAGTCAAGGAAACAAATCTTTGTAAGACCTTTGCTAATACCAGGTTGAATATGACATTAAGAGCAAATCATTCTTCAAGTGAAATGCCAGAGAGCATATCAGAATCCTCAGACAAAACACTACAGCCCCATGATGTTATCTTTAACAAAATTATAGTATTGGGAAATCAAGAAGAAAAATCAGATTCTGCTGCAAGTCATATTTAGTCAGAAACAAGTGTTGTTTACTAAAAAGGATAAATTCTATAATTTTGGACAAATGGACAGATTAGATCAGGTCAGTAATTCAGACTTGAGACAACACCTCATTTATCAGAGAAAAAGATGCTGCTTATTTCCATATCACTACTTTGCAGAATAGATCATCTAAAGTGTTATGGGCACAGAAGATACATTGATAGCACATCCATTTATTCAGTTCCTGTGATCTATCATAAAAAGAAGAAAATGCCAAGCTTGAAGACCACACTATGAATTATATTGCTGTAGTTTTATTCTATCAAAAGGTCCACAGCAATCAGAAAAAGGCATTCAATAAGTAAACCTCTGTATGCCTAAACTCTATCCTCCTCCTCTTACAACTCTTTTAGTGAAGGGGCAAAGTAGATTATAAAAATTTCAGCTGACAGATAAATTTCTTCCCTGAAAAATACTTTTATTGTTTTGTCTTTCCCTTGGCATGTCTTCTTGAAATCCATCCCCAACTCTAAATGATTTTTCCCCTGCATTGAAACCAGGTTTTTTACCCTTTAGTCTTGGAGAACCCTTCCTAGGCTCTGGACCTGCATCTTAGAAAGAGCTGACAATGTATACACAAGCACATTGTGTCCAGTAAAGCATTTTCTCATTCCTCTCTTCTTTGATTTCTTAGGCACATCTTGGCTTTGTTTTCTGTGTCTTCCCTCTTATATCTTCATTCTCCATAACAGCATTTGAGAGCAATTGTCTAAAGTGACTTGCTGGTAATGTGGTACAAGGATTTCACGGTCTGCTGTAGAAATTTGCTGTATTAAAAAACTGGTTCCTTCCTAGTTGTATTTTAAGTCTTGTTGCCTCTATACACTTTGTAATTATTGCAGAACATTTGTATGGAAGAATAAATCTCTTTATTTTGGGAAATGATTGATATATCAAACTTCCACATGACTACAAATTTTTTCGATAGGCTTAAATTAACTAAATTCATACTTTTGACTATTCTTCCCCAATGTACCATAGAATAATCTGGCATGAGAAGGATTAGAAAAGACTTAATTTAATTATATGCTCTGTCTGAGAAAATACAATTCAATTAAGGAAGATGTGATTATTAAATCTAAAATGTATTAGCATGCATCAATCAGCAGTATAAGCTTTAAATTAATAAATAGTTCTTTCACAGTTGCCCAACTACTAGACAGAGAATCTGAATTAAACTCTCTAATAAAATTAGCCCAAGTCTCTCAATGCATTTTTTAAAGCATAATTTACTGAATGGATCTTTGTACAGCAGCTGTAGTAATTTCAATGAAATTTGTTCCACTATTGGGTGACGTTAAAGTAGTAAAGTATTCTGTTTTGTCCCACAATCTAGGTTTTTTGTATGAAGAGACTAATTGAAGTGAACATGGTACAACATTAGCATGTTTTTGTCTCAAATTAGCTGATCATATAAGGTTTCTATCAAAACTTCTGGTACTTTCCTGTTTAAATATTTTAGCTATCTTTTTTTCAAATTTCTAATGTGGATACAGGGAGATATCAAAGATTTCAGTGAATAAATAGACAAAACGTGCCTAGTAAAGTAAAACTATGATTTCTATACATGATGCCAGGAAAGCAAATTAGAGTTTAAGTTACCAATTATTGAATCTATTCTATTAAGATATATTTAATTTCTTCTAATAGGGTGCAACCATTCAATGCCCAACTCAAGATGCTAGCGAAGGTTGTCTCAATGGGGAAGTCAGTTTTGTTAGATCTCCAAGTAAGCCTAGTAAGAAAATGTAAAGAATTCAAAATATGGTTGTGTCAACCTGCTGCACTAAGGTTTCTGACATGTAAAGCCCAAGCCATGTGACTTTATGGGGTTGACATGAGGAGGAAGATGAGCAAGAAAAACTTTCCTCCGGAGACACACCAGGGACAGTGGCTCCCCTCTCTCCTTGGCTGGAGTCCTGAGAACCCTGCAACCAGGAGAGACCCTGCCAGAGGCTGGAGAACACAAAACTTTTCCTCCTCAGTCTAAATGTCTCTGCTTATTTACTCCTTTTCTTTTTTCCAGTCAGATATTTCTTCCTAGAGCACACTGAGGAGGGAAGCAGTCTGTAGGCAGGAGAGATGCTGACAGTCCTGTGCGACACCAGGGAAAGCAGCTGTCTCCCCTTCTCAGGGTGACTGGAGAATTATCTCCCCATTGGATGATTCCCCAGTACCTGCTCTGCTCCTGTGAGAATTTTTATGCTGTTATTTTAATGTATCTTCATCTCGATGTTCCCAGATACATTGACGCAAGAGCTCCATAAATATAACATCAAGGGAAGAAATTTCATTAGAGCAAGACTTATTTTACTCCTTGATGACACATGTAATCGCCTTTATCTGCTGCAATGAGATTTTTCATAAACCCTCACTACATGGTCTTGCTCAGCTTTCTATTGCTCAACTTCCAGGAATTTTTCTTTTGGCTAAATAGCCAGAGATAAATATTAAGAGTGAGAATATATTCCATGAGGAGGAAGAAATAAGGCCAGAAGCCCTTTAGGAAGAGAGCTCTAAAGAAGCATGAATCTGCCTGCTTCTTTCAACATTTTAACTACACATGCTCTCCCTTAAGCCGATTTAACCAGTTCTAAAGGCTCAGAGATTAGAATGAGGAATTGGAATGATTATTCCCCCCCAGGTGCTAATGCCAGCTTGCTTTATTGTCTTTAACAGACTTCCCAGTAGACTGCTGAAAGACAGGAGCCATTCATACAAGTTCTGGTCAGAGAGCCGTCTTATACTACATGGAAAACAGAATAGAAAGCAGGAAGAGAGCTGATAGCAAGGCATGTGGCTTTAGGTGGAGAATTTGGGTTCTGTGGAATCCTCATTCATCTGCTGTGAGGAAAAGAAGACGCTAGGTTTAGCTGTATTCATCTAAAGCAGTTAGGAAAGTCCTCCCTGTGCAACTGGCGAGCTGTACCAGCCAGGTATCAACCTAGATAACAAAAAAGGGGTGGAAGATGAAGGATTTTACCATACAATCAAGGTGTCAAGGACAAAACCAATTACAATAAAACCAATCAACCCACAGCCACCAAGATGTATGAAAAGAGACTCTTTAGCTGTCTGCATGCCGAACTAAGAATCTAGTAATAAACTAGGAGATTTAGAAGCATTGTATATGTATTGGTGCTGGAAAATGACTCCAGCTCATGCAAAAGACTTGTACAACTAAAATGGTTAACTTAGCTTGTTTGGGATAGGCTAAGTGGATTGCAGAGCTTGGGAACAACACTCTCTATTGTGCCTGGCAACTCTAAAATAGTAGTCCTGAATATTCCTCAATTATTAATAGATAGCAGAGGTAGATCATATGCTAGTCTCTGCCTGCCACAGACCATAACAACCCTGTGATGAGTAGTGCAGAATCTCTATAAAGACCTGTTTGTAACAGCGAGGAGGAAAAAATCTGTCATCTTTAGCTTTAATGACCTATGCTGATGGTCTCTTACAGCCACTACAGAGCTCCTTACCCATGGTTAAAAAAATTACAGTAACAATTTTCTGATTATGAAAATTCTGCATTAAACATGAAGGAATCTCTCCTTGCCTTCATTATGATAAATGCAGGGACTCATCTTTGAACTAAAATGAGTTGTAGCTTAAGGGAAAGAGATCATGAATTTGTTACATTTGATATTGGTACATAGAATAAAGTCCAAAGCAATGATATCTGTTTTCAATGCAAAGGAGTGAATCTTGCAAATTATTTTGAGCCAAGCCATCTGGGAGAAAAGATTTTAAACACTTATCAGTCACTGTTCACATTGTTTTGCTAAAAACAAATCTCACATCTAGGAATAAAAGACTAGAAACCTATGATTAAAAAACTTTACGAGAAGAAGGAAACAATTGCTGTGTAAAATGGAAGCTGTACAAGTAGCAAGTAGAAAGAAAAACTGATAACAGTCAATACCAGCTGTAAGGTCTGAAACATTGAGAATAGGTAAAGGAAGGAAAAATATACCGGAAAATAACCTGTAAGATACAAGGTAGGTATAATGATGGGGTTCATATAACTAGAAGGAATTTAAACAATAACTTTGATATTTTACCTACAAGTCATGGAGGAGTGTGCACTCTAATGGAGTTTGTTCTCTAATGGAACTGAAGTCAATGAGGTTTTTGGGTTTGGGAAAATTAATACAAGGAAGCAGTAATCAGAACTTAGGACAAAACATGTGTTTCATGTCTCCTATTTCTAGCTTATTAATTAAGTATAAGGACTCAGCTAGTGCCCAGGCTCTGCTCTATTCCAATGAGAGACAGAAACACCTCTACCGTGTGACTGCCACCTTCAAACAGGTGTCTAAGCACATAGGCAGAAACAACCTTCGGGCACATCTCTTCCACTGACTAGATACTAGACAAGCAGTTTTATCCAGTGTCTTTCTTGTAGATGGTTAGATGAATTAAAGTTATGGGAGATGAATACCCAGCTCCTGAGATGTGATGATACTCCATAATTCCCTATGAATCGCTGTGTTCCCCCTGGATATCTGTGTTTCTTCTTTTTGTCCTACAGTAGAAATATACTTAAAAGAATCCTTAAAAAAAAAAAGAAAAACAAAACAAAAACAAAAAAAAGCCAAAAAACCCACAAAACAAAACAAAAAAAAAAAACCCAAAGACTTCAAAAATTTAAGTAGAAGAGCAGATAGTCCAAGACATTAAAAAGTTATACCATGAAATCTTATTTTCTTGTAAACAGGGCATCAGCCTGGGAAGAGCAGCCACACAATGGCATGTCAAGAATCATTACTTAAGTATGCAGAGCTTTTCCGAAGGGTGTGAAGATACTTCCTTTTCTAAATACAGCTTTCATATTTACTGTGCTCTATTAAGCACTGCAGCATTAGCAGATAGCTAGCCAGTGCTAGGGCATTTATGAAGAGAGTTTTCTTTTTACATAGATTATCTAAACAATATAGTCATACTCCAGGTATGATTCTCCAAGTTTAATGTCAGTAAGTGCTGAGTAACACGCTGGGGTGAGACAACATTGTCTTTTATAGATGACAGTACCAGCAGCATCCCTAAACATATTTTATTTAGCAGGGTACAAAGTTATATTTTGCTCACTCCTGGTTTAGCTGTTCCTGTAGTTCCAACAGTAAAAAGCTTTGATTCATTAAGAAGTAGAGATCAGATTTAACCTGAAGTGAACAAAGGTTTTACACACCCACAGAAGTGTGTCCCAATATCCTAAAGCCTGTGGGTTTTTAAATCAAAATCTGATGCGCTCTAAGGGCTTTGATTATCCTCTCCTAAGGCCTCAACTGCTGCAGAATGTCTCAGAGGAAGGTCATTTCTACAAAGGTACTCTTAAAAATTTTCTGAGCCTCTCCACTTTCTCCCATCTTGGCTTGCAATTCTCCTACAAAATACAGTAAAGCCAGCTCAGCTTTGTAGCAGATTTTGCTACGAAAAGCTAGGGTTTTGAAGGGAGTTGCTATATCCTGTGGTATGTGATGAGTTTGCAGTGTGTCCAAACATCTTTTCCCGTCCTACTCAGACTCTATTACCTCCTCCTTCATCAACAACAGATGCCCTAAGCAATCCTGCAGAGATCCCTGATACTGCAGGATGGGAAGCTCTTGCTCATGATGTCAAAATTTGCTAACACAGTTAAAAGACCAAGATTCTTGACACTGTCTTCTAAATGATTGACTACCTACTGTGCCATCAAGTGAGTTTCAAGCAATTTTCCTGAAGAAGAAGAGTGACATGATCAGGTTTAATTGTGTCAATGTAGGTTCTGTATTATAAATTCAGTAGGTTTTTTTAAACATATTCTATGGGATTCAATAGCAAAATTCTGGGGGATGGATATAGACATGTAAGTCAGCTTTCAGATGCAACTATTTCATGTTGAAAATCACTCAGTAATCAGATTAATTCTTCCTTTTAATGAGGTCCCTACTTTCTATTCAAATCACAAGCTCTACCCCCCATTTCTCCTTCTGGAGTATGAAATGCTTTTATCAGCATAAAGATGTTGAAGGAAATAGTAGGTTGGATGGCTCACTACAGGGGGTTGCTGCTTTTATCTTTTTTTTTCTTTTGCAGCATATACTTCATTTGTATAGGCTGAAAAAGCCTGAAAATCCTTGTGAAGTTACACCACTTCTTATGGAGTAGGAAACGATGTATTTTCACATTCCCCCTAGATTAGAAATTTATGCTGTTGGTTTGTCCTGGTAACACACAGAGTCACCTGTGAGCAAGAAAGCTGAAAGTAGAGCATGAGCTGCACAATAAAAATGGCCTCAGTAGGTGCCTAGTTACAAACAGGACCAGTTTTTGACCTACAGAGGACAGTTTGGATACAAAAGCAAAGAAATCATTCTTACAGTGGGCTGAGGAGAGTGCAGGATTTCACTGACAGGGAAGAAAAAGCTCTGAGTCCAGATAGAGGGGTTGAATCCAAGGAGTCTTCAAATGATTGACAGTCTTAATGGAAGCAGCCTGGTGTCTGGAAAATGATAGCTAAGAAAAAAAATAAGAATGACTTCTCTATGACCACAGGTCAGTGGGTGGTCTGCTCTCACACTTGGAAGAGTGCACTGGATTGTGAAGTGGAAGGAAGTAGCAGGAATTGACAGTAGAAATGAAAAAGAAGCAGAATTGTGGTATAAACTGCTGTCTTTACAGTCAAACAGGACCTTGGAGAGTAACCTGTTTACATGGATTTTCTCCTAGAACTCCTGAAATGCAATCGAACACCTGCAACAAATGAAAGGTGCCAGGAGGAAGGGAAAAGGCTCTTTTTTCATATCTTCTACTTTAAAGTATTTAATAACTGTGTAGCTGACTTCTGCACAGCTTGGCTCTGGCAGCCAGAGTTATTTAGTACCATAATAGATGAGATAACTGACAATTTTGTAGAAAACATTAACATTGCAAATGTTGAGATTAGCAAGTTGGCAACTTGGATAGAGGCTGTATCAATCATTCATATTATTGTTGCACTCAAACTTTTCTTGCCTGGATCCCTGAGAACAGTACAAAGAATTAAAATTCAACAGTACAAATATTTAAGCATGAGCCAAGTTAAACAGAGGGAGAGCTTAAATCAAAACCTTCTCAGCAGGACATTTTGCTACCAGGAGAGAGTTTTTAACTCAAAGTAAAACTCTTAACCTAAGTGAATTTTTACAAGCAATTAAGGATAACCAAAGGGCAACATCAGTAGATATTAAGGTGTAGTTTATGACATCATTCACTGCATATAAAATTCTGAATTATATTAAATTGGGATGCCAAGAATTTTAGACAATCAGAGTGTTTTAAAGGGAAAAGATACGAAAAGTCAGTACAAGCAAGGACAGGAGGTGTATCTTGGACGTGGCACTGAAAGGAACTTCAAAGGCAAAATTTTATACATGATCTAGCTGTGGTTTCAATAATTCTATAAATTTAAGCATATAATAACTTCCTGAAGTGATCAGAGCAGGAATAACTTTTTAGCACCCAACGGATACAGCAGAGAAGAAAGTCTAGGAACATAGCTGTTAAAATATCACAAGCATCTGTCAATCCTGTCTTGCCTGTTATGCCCATTGACATCAGAATTGCTTGTCCTTTCCCTGCTAAGGTACCTTATATCTATCTGTAATTATATTTACTGCAGGAAGACAGATGGTCTGACTTTTCAAAAATATATGTTTCCCTTATTATATCACAATTGGGTAATCTGCTGGTGGAAGGAAGAATTTGTATGCAAAACAGTGTGAATAGGATTCATTCCTAAATAAAATCTCTTCTGACTAACTAAAACCAGACCTTATCCTTCTGAGCTAGGAAAAACCTTGAACACGCTTTGAAACTTGCCAGAGCCCTTCCCATTAAGCTCAACACATGCTAACTCTCTCTCAGTTAATCAGTAGATACTGCCGTCCATTCTCATTAGACTAAATCAGTTCCCCAGGAGATATCCCAATAAACTGGTGGTCCCAATTAAACTCATTCCAATTAATTTGCACTTCATGAGGGTTTTAGCCTTACTTCACCTAAATCCAGCCTAAGACTTCTGCTGTCTTGTGTGACATCACCAGCAATTTTCCTACAAAAAGGGCTAAAAATGCATTCCATATAAGGGATCTATCCTCTGGAGAGGCTAGTTTGCAAAGCACTTCCTGTTATTTCAAAGCATGGGTGTTGAATTGCAAGCTGCTTAACTAGATCTGAAGAACCCCAGCCTTTCTCTCCAGTTCCCATGTGTGGTTGTCCTATCACCTGCACGGAGTCCAGATTTCTCCTGGGCATCTTCCACCTTTCCCCATGTCCACCAAATTCCCTTCCCAGAACAGATCTCTCCAGCTGCTGTATGCTCACAAAGAAAATTCCAACTTACTTTGTGCTTTTCAACTCAACAGTGCTCTATTAAGCCTCTGTCAAATGTGTTATAGACAAAAGCCCCACCCTTTTCTTGAGCATAATAGTGATTACTCATGAGTGATTGGCTGTATACTGTCAGAAATCATCTAGTTTTTGGGCTGAAACTCAGACATCTGTTTTGCCATAATGAAGAATGAAAAATGTCCAAGATGGAAAAGGACAGTTTCATTTGCCAACCCCACAACTCTCCTATTTGTTTTCCAACTACATCTTCCCTTATTTCTTTTAATATTTTTTTTAGAAACAAATGTACAAATCGAATAATTCAAAAGATTTAGCTATCAGGTGTCTACAAGATTAATTTCTTTATGATAATTGAAAACACACCTTACATTTGCACTACCAATAAAAGAGGATAATCTGAATATATTTGTACAAAAGCCAAAATATAGCGCAAGTAAATCTTACATTTCACTTGTCAAGTTAACATGAACTCATAACTGGGAAAACACATTGAGTATAGAACTACAAACACTACCAAGAAGACCAGTAGTTACTATCCTCCATTTTCTGTAGCAGCTGACTTCTGCATCGCTTTCAAGCAATTATACAGTGATTCAAATATTACTCATGGCCTGAATGTAGAACCAGCTACCAGTGAGGTGCTCTTGCTAGTGCTCCTTATACCTGGATCTGGTTACATTCAGCTATACACCAGAAACATATCTGAGATATACATGGATTTCAGGCATATGATGTGTCACATCCCCATGAAAAAGGACAGAATGCACCAGTGGGGAGATTTGGAACAATATAGATTAGTGCATGTTTGGAATTGGATAGACTTGGAATGGTAGATGAAAAGTAATTGGAAACAAATTACTGCATGGCATACCAAAAAATCATCAAAATTACCACTTTCATAGGGTTCAGTCATCATTCCTGGTAAATAATACCACTGAGAGCAAAATTACCAAAACCTGAAGTCTTGCAGTCTAGAAAAGATTTGAAGGTTTCTGGCTCAGTATCTGGCTCAGGGTGCAAACATGGGAAACAGAAGATGCTGTGCAGGGCATGCATTTATGGTGTAGCCCATGGAG
The DNA here is from genome assembly GCF_000738735.6 of Corvus cornix cornix. Taxonomy (NCBI): domain Eukaryota; kingdom Metazoa; phylum Chordata; class Aves; order Passeriformes; family Corvidae; genus Corvus; species Corvus cornix. The sequence goes on from NC_046335.1 coordinate 11,499,319, forward strand.
GACGTGGGACAGTAGTCAATACACTTCTCAAGAAGTCCCTGCTACTACCTGTTGTATCAGGATCAGGAAGAATTACACACCAGCACCCTCCACAGCTTCCTTTCTCCTCCCCTCCCTGACCTTTTTGTTCTTTTCCTCTTAGGAGTCCCTGGCCTTCACCTCCTCCCTCTTCCTTATGCACTCCCAGGAATTTGGAAAGGAAGGAGGGAGACCAAGGGGGCTCTTGTAGGAAATGGAATGGATTGTCAACTACATGGCAGTGAGGAGAGATTAAGTCCTGTACTCCAGAGGAATGGGAGTAAGAGGGTAGAAGCCTGAGACTCTTGTGTAGATCCTCCTGGAACACCTTCTTGCCTGTTTCTACTCCATCATCAACAACTCGTTCAAAATCCTAATATGACCCACCTCGATGAAATGTCTGGGCCAGTTTTGACACTCGGATATGAGGCTGGCCTTAAATTCCCAAAGGGAGAGCGGGGAATGGAAGACTGACTTGATGAGGGCTCTTCTCTCTTATTTCCCCAGCTCCCTTTTAACAGTATTTTTCTCTGTCCTCCCTGTAAATACCCTGTCTGGGAGAAAAAAATGTGTTATTCTGTCAGCCCAGGAGGAGACAACACCAAGAGGAAAACATGTACACTAATGAGACATGTGGTAGCAGATGGAGTCAAAGTTTGATGACTGACTAGGGATGATGATAAATGCCCAAAATTTTCAGCTATCTTTAAGTTCTGTGCCTGAGATACATCCTGTTTTAGGAGAAAAAAAAAAAGAAAAAAAAAAAGAAAAAGAACCACAAGAACATAAGCTGGCATGCATTATAGATGTTCCTAAGCCAACACGTGTTTTGGTCTTAGTGCAAGACTGGAACTCAATGAACTAATTTATAGATGAGATTACATTAGCTGATTAAACATTGTCTTTGAACCCTAAAATCTATGACTCAGTCAATTTTACAAATCCTTCATCCAAAAATAAAGTACACAGTGTTCACACTGTTCAACTATTTGATTATACCTAAAGCTTTTCTTAATAAATGGGCTAAAATTGCCTTTTTTTGTTGTTGTAGTTTACCAGAGAATATAAGCATCAGTTCAATAGCCTTGTGATTTTTTGTCCTTAAAGGAAGAGCTTTGCTGCAGAAAATATTATAGAATTTTTGCCTGAAATTATCCCCCCAGGCCACCACTAATGTAAACCTAATAGATAAATCGCTCACTTTTAGGATGCACCACATGAGAAAGAAATAAGCAGTTATTGTGAATTTCAGGAACATGAATAAAGCTGTTTTGGGAAGTCCTCTCAACAATGTTTTAACTGCTCAATTTTAAAGTACTATTAGAGCAAGCAAACAAAAGGAAATTCCATTACTCGGGAAAAAAATTTATAAGAAATATTAAATTACAGAAAAGACAATCCCAGTGGTATATTGATTTCCACAGAGGTTTACATTTCATTAGCTGTGCAGATAATTACCAAGGTAGTGTGGATGTTTTTCAGTAGCCTTCGATTCCTATCACTTTATGTGTGCCACACTTATTTATTGTTTGTAGAATTACATGGATCAGAATTATTTTTTACAATGCCACTAAGCAGTACTATAAACTTTCAAATGATCTTGGAGACTCTACAGCTTGTCCACTCATTACTAAAGTGGCTCATTCCATCAAGGACTGAGGAGATGTTCAGAGTTATTTTGGTACCAGGTATGTCTCTAGGGCTGAGGATTTCTATAGTGAAATAGAAGGACTCAAATACTCTGTCTGGGAAATACACCACACAAAAGCCTCGTGTACAACTTAAGCTCCACAGTGATGATTAAATGGGTTTGAAGGCAAGAGTAAATAGCGTTTTATGCAGGCTCTTTGCACCTGCATGAACATTACACTAATTGCCTGGGCTTATTTACTTTTCCTCTCACAGCCAGAACCTAGAGATAAGCTTCCACTGCAAATCAGCCTGAGCAAAACAGTCTGCAGCAACAGCAGAAGGAATTGAGCCCATGAATGTGTTCATTTTACTTTGTAGGCATGAACAGACCATTATTGCACCCAATTATTCCTACTTCTTCTACAACCAAACACTACGCAAAAGAGGGAAATTAAACCCTTAAGTTGGCAGTGCACGTACTCAACGAGAACAGGATATCAAGCAGACTGCTGGATCCAGGAGCAATGTCTTCAATGGCTAAAGACAAAACTCCTCCAAAATATAAAAGAAGGGTGTAGACACAGCATGACACAGACATGACACATGGACAGACATGACACAATTATACATCTCAGCAAACTGGCTGACTACAGATCCATGTCTTCACACTTGTTATCTCTAATTGTCCGCACCAGAAATGTCTGATGTCACTTTTAGTGCTCACTGGTAACCGGAACAAAGGCATTGAAGTTGTTATTGTTATAAAATTGCTATACCTGAAAGCAATGTTCCATGTAGAAAAGGTACAGGACACATGAGTGGTTACATTTAAATTATGGTATTATAGGTAATGCTGGTTATAAATTGTATTTTTCTCTTGTTAAGAGATGTTGAAAGGTTGGAAATGAAATGTGTAAGTGGTCTATTTTGTCAATGAAGGAAAATGAGATTTGATCTCAGGTCTGGGTGGATTTAGATATGACCTGTAGAAATTAATAGATCAGTGCAATGACAGCAGTGAGATAGTCAGGGCCATGGGGCTAAAAGGTGATGGCAACAATCCACACAAGGTTTCCAAGCAGAGACTGACGGCATGTGAGAAACCCAGTACTAACCTCACACATGCCTTGAGAGATTCATAACTCACCATTACCACTCATGGGTTTGAGTTATAATAGATATTTCTAATAAAATACCACCTTAAAACTATTCTGTCTGCTATCATAGAATTCCAGAATAGCTTGGGTTGAAAGGGACCTTTAAAAGTCATCTAGTCCAAGCCCCCTGCAATGAACTGGGACATCTGCAACCAGATCAGGTTGCTCAGGGCTCCATCCAACCTGACCTTGACTGAAGGGTTGATTCCAGGGACGGGGGCATCCACCACCTCTCTGTGCAACCTGTGACAGTGTTTCACCACAGTCATAGTAAAAATTTCTTCCTTATATCTAGTCTGAATCTACCCTCTTTAGTTTAAAACCACCACCCCTTGTCCTATGGCATCAGGCACTCCTAAATTGTCTGTCCCCATCTTTCTCATTAAGCCCCCTTAGTAAAAGTCAGCGGTGCATCCATAAGCTGATGATTGTATGCCACTTAGGTTCTCCATCTCAAAAAACATATAAAATGGAAAAAACGTAGTGAAGAGCAACAGCATGAGAACACTGTGGAGCGTGTTCCATGCAAATACACAGACAGGACTCTCCCGCGTGCTGAAGGAATGGCAGAGAGAGAAGGATCTCAGGAAAGATATATTAAATGCCTAGAAAAGCAAGGAACAAGTGAACTGAAATTACTTCTCATTATAACTAATAAAAGAACCAAAGACCATCAAATGGCAGGGGCAAGTGATAGATTTAAAACAAAACAGGGGAGGCATTTATCCACATAGCACCTAGGTAAAGATCTTTCTGCCACAGGATACTATGAATATTAAAATCACCTCTGGATTAAGAAAGTGATAAGAAATTACTACTTTGTTATAGTATCACCTATAAGTAAGGAAGCACTTGAACTGAAAATTGACAGAGGCTGGGGATACCTGGGAAATTATGACTCTGTGCTTGGTCTGTTCTTGTACACTACTCTGGGTACCTCTGCTCTCAACCAGATAGCTGGGTAGATGTACCCCTGCCTTGAGTAATACAGTTCTTTTCTTGTTTAGACCTTTTATTGGTTTCATTATTATAACTTGGAAAAATAAGCTTTAGGCCAGAAGGATGAACCATGAAAACACAACAAATGTGAGAGATAAACAGCTTGTATTTAATTCACTTCTGGTTAGATACATTACTAGGACATTTTTATATTCACCTCCCACAGCTTTTCCTGACCCAGCCTTTTCTACATAGCCCATTAGCAAATTGCAACTCCATTTATACTGAGGGGCTCAGCAACCAATTAGGAGCTATCCCCAGATATTCACGAGGGGGAAACACATAAATAAAGGTATCAGTAAAGATTCATCAGAGTTTGCATATGATTTAGGAACACCTTGTTCTCTGCAGGAGTGGGTAACTTTAACTTAGTGGGAACAGAGAATAAAAGCCTAGAAGGCTTTTTATAAGACTGGTAGAAAGGCTTTGGTTAAACTACTTTTCAGTGAAAAATTACCCAGTCTGATGCTTGATCTCCAAAGTGATGATGTTGAATTTTTTTCTCAGAAAGTGGCAGATTATTAAGGGCAAACTTCAGCTTTTCATCTAGAAAGTAGTTGAGAGGTGTTCAGTTTGTAACTGCAGACTCACCTGAACATTCTTGTTGGAAACAGCACCGAAGTGTCTGAGGGATTTGCCATTTGGGTCCTTGTCTGGATGACTTCTCTGCACCATCTGCCCTGAATAAACAACAGTTCCCATGAGGTACAACAGTGATTCAGAGCAAAAATAGACTACAGGACACATCAGCAACCCTGGGATCCTATTTCACAAAGGAGAAACATGCAGGAGCTGTCTACACTGCAGTTCTCTGGAGAGAACACTTCTGAAAAGGCATTCTTGACCAAAGACAGGGAGCTCATCTCTCACTCATCTTTCCTTTTTGCAGCAGAAGTCCTGAATCAAATAAATGATTTGTCAGTGCTGACAGGATATTCTTTGAAACCTTGGATGCAGAGATTGGTCAGTGACAAATTTAGGAAAACTTAGGAGAGTATCTAGCAAGATTTCTCCACAGTGACTAAGTGATATCACCCAAGTTTTTAGAGCAGAAGCCATGTTTCAATGAAGTTTTAGTCCTATTACATCTTCTTGTTTTAATGCAAAATGAATTTATAATAGTCAACTGATTTTAATCTGGAAATACCTAACAATTTAACATGCTGAGCCAAAAGTTTTGTCTTAGGTATTATTCTTCTGCTTAAAATCAGGTTTTAAATATTGCAGTTGCTGTTTCTAAGCACTACCCTTCCACTTTGCTTTATTAGTTAGCATTTAGGTGCTAAGTATTAAATAGAATTCAGTCCACTGGGGTTTGTCATACTCTGCAGTTTGGAGCAGAAGTAGCTGAGGCATCATTCTTTAATAGTGGCATAAGTGCTTGTATGAGCAATAGAAGCTGCCACTCTCTTTATGAGCCAAGCTAAATGCTATTAAATGATGAATGAACTAGTTCCATTTTATTTGTTCAGCCTTTCCCAGTGCTATTCCCACAACCCAATTTAAATCACCAGCTTGTATTCTACATAAATTCCTGTGTGCTTGAAATACATAGATACCTGCATAGAATAGCAGTAAAGGTTTATTTTCTTTTCCAGTGAGCAAAGAGTTAAATAATTGAAATTGAGCTGAAATAAAAATTCAAGATTAATGCCCCTGTTCTGAGACGGCCCTTAGGAGACTTTTCCAGGTAGTTTGCAAGACCATCCTGTTTTGCAGCCAAGTGTTGCTGGGTATCCATGGGAAGTTGAATCTCAGGCTGGTCAGTCCCTCTGGACTGCAATACAAAACAATAATATTCAAATCAAAAGCATCTTGATTAAATAACCTAATTAAAAGGTACATAAAAGTGGTGTTTTAGCAGACTATTTTTCTCCTGTGAGGATGAAAAAATCTCCAAATTTACCTTATTTTCAAAATTAAGGGTAAACATTTGCTTCCAGTGATGTGTTTATGACCTATTAATTAGTTCCTACAAGCATAGCTGAAATCCCAAACCTGATTTAACATGGTTCAAGGAGATAAAATTACCTTCAGCCAAACACCCCAAGACACAAACTGAGAAAGAAATCGCATGTCACTGAAGTTTCACTGGATGAACAAATACAGACCTCCAAGGTCCTACCTTTAAATTCAGTGGAGAGGAGGAGGGGAGCGAGGGAGAAGAGGAGGAGAAAGAGACAAAGAGCACGCAAGAGAACACACACCAGAGAAATTAAACTGCCAACCAAATGAGCTGTCAACCAAAGTCCATAGCCCATGGTTTATTTTAAATGAGCATATATATCTGCTCTATGTCACCAGGAGACACAAGTCTGTTCCAAGTCTTAACCATGCAGGATCATCTTTAGCTCAAATCTTGAGTTTTAAAGATCCTCCTCTCAGTCTCTGGTCTATTAGGACCAACACATATGCCTAAGGAGTGTGTAAGAAATTGTAAGAAAAAAAAAAAGAGCTGGGATAATCACTTGCTGTGGATAGCACTGTAAATGTAAAAAAGTGAATGCCTAAATTTTCTAAGTCCATTTGCTGTTACACAATTACTTGTTACAGTGCAATTACTTCAATCTAGGTGCAAGTCACACAGTTAGATGACTGAGTTGTGGGTAAAAAATACCTCTCTTTTATTTCATTCTTTCCCCACAAACACAAGAGATATAACTTTGTCTGAGCTGTATTTATAAACTTTGAAGAAGAACTGAGAAATTATTCGTCTCACAGTGATGTGAATGGCCTGAAAGAAAAGTTCTCATAGTATAAGGTATTTTTTCCACAATTCTCCCAATAAAATAGAAGAAGTAACTAAAAGCCAGTAAAAAGAAATGTGTGGTACTGGGTAGACTGAAACTAATTCACTGATTGTGATGGGAACAGTTACAGCCACACTTAGAAATGTAGCAGAATCCAAGTTCATTTCTTTTCTTCCTTATTTGCTACTAATTTTTATCGGAATTTCTATCAAAGATGCTTTCCACAGAGAGCACAGAGTGCAATTAAAGGAAGTTGCTTACAATGGCACAGGGAAGGTCCATGCAATTGTAAGAGGGATATGATCCACCCCGAGGAAAGGTAGTTTGAGAATCTCAACGAGTACTAGCTTGTGGAAACACTCAAATGGTTGCCATTAAGGAAATAATGTATAGAAAAACACTCTTTTGTCTTTTGAGAGATACCTCAGAAACAGAGTGAGTAAACAGATTTGTATGTGCAGGTCTGACTTTGGACTTTACAGTGGATATCAAAGAGGAATATTTATCTGGACTGATAGAATTCAGGGGAATTAAAATGGCTGTTTATCTGGACTAAAGAATTCAAGAATCTGGAATGTGAAAAAGGTCTGAGAGCCTTTGAAATCAAGGATACAGGATTATGCACTGCAAGTTAGAAGGAAAAATTGTCTAGAACATTTCTGAGATTCTCTGAATGAGAAACTTCCTTGCAACAGAGTATCTGAGAGGCTTGGAAGGAGAAACTTGTATGTCATAAATCATACAAATAAACTTAAAATTGCCAAAACTCAAGGTATGCTAGACTACACAAGGGAAACTAAAACATGTAGCAAAATAAACTTTATCTGTGTAAATTGTAGCACGAGAATAAAAGAAGTTGTTTAAAGAGGAGTGAAGAAATTGATGTTCAGCATAGCCCAAAAAGAAGTGAATCAGACAGTCATACAGAAGATACAAAATAGAACATTACCACTTGGAAGCAAGATATAATCATGCTAAGTGAAAAGGCAGCTGAACCATTGTCCTTCTAGGGAACCGAGTTTTATTATCAGAGAAAGCGAATATAATAAGGCCTTCCTACAATCAGTCCTACATCATTTCCATCAATTGTGCTGCAGTGGTGGGAACTGGGAAGCACAGGAGAGAATGGATGCCCCTGGCTTATGGGAACAGGATGAAATTTTGCAGTGCACACTACAAGGTGTGTGTGTGTGTGTGTGTGTGTGTGTACTGCACATAGGCCAGATTCAGCCCACCTACCCAAGTTTAGGAACCAAATTTAGGAACATGGAATTCCCATGTTCCTTCTGTGGTCAATAGGGATAGATAGATTAGCACTTCCAGCACCAGACAGAACATGAATCAATTTGTTGGGGAAACTGGCTCTGTCACTCCACTGACCACAGCCGTTTTACTGAGGAGCAAAGGCACTTTGCTTCCCCAGTTTGCTCAGATAAGTGCCCACCCACAGGCCAGACAAAACTGTGCCCTCGAACTAATGAAAAAAATATGTTAGAAATTGGGGATTGCCCACTGGAGGTGCCAGAAAGCAATAAAATTCTGGCTTGATTATTCAATCATAGCTGGAAAAATAATTTGGTTTCAGATGTCCCTTGTGAGGCATTTTTAGAGAACAAGAGCATGATGAGGCCATCTGGAATACAATATGCAGTCTCGGGCATCCAGATGCAAGGAAGATTAATTTAGTCTGTAACAAAACTACAATAATCAAGGAAATGAAGAATTTATCTTCTTAAATGAGATTAAAATATGCTGGCTTGTGTGGCCTAAGAGAATAAAGGTTGCTTTCTATAAACTGAGCAGTCTAAGTTTCTGTAAACTTAGCAGAGGCTAAAAGCTATTTAAACTAAAAGACACTTCTGCTGCAAAAACAAATGGATACTCATTACCCTTTAATAAATTTAGCCTGACTATTGGAAAAAGGTTGCAAATCCCCAGAGGACTAGAACAACTTTTATTAGGATCAGTTCTACTGCTTAGTCACATTGGTGCTAAAGTGTGATCCATTTAGGATCAGGATTTCCAGGCCAGCTGCCTGCAACAGCAAGGAGTGGTAGGCATGAACTCATGGGGTCCTCTCTAGTCCAATGCACCTTTGTGCTCCCCCATTTCTCTTTTGGAGCTGAACGTTTTCTGACCATTGCTCTGTATTCAATGACTTTATATGTGTAGTGACAGACTTCCAAAGACCTTCTTGCCTCACGGAGACAAAGGCCAAATTTTGGGAAGTGCTCTCTAGTCATAGGGCTTCTGTCCTTGGATTCACACACTTGAGAGTGTTGACTCGGCAGCAGATGATGGCTTTTCTTTCATGTCATGTTCTCTTTCAGGGACCATGTTCTGTGGCAGAAGTGAAAACAAAGGCATGCTGAGGGCTTACAACAAAAATAATCTAAGCTAGAGGAATTCACAGAATATTTCACACAAGTCAGGGAGTCAGCTGAAAGCCAGCTGGCTGCAGGCTGAGTCTGGCTAAGGCAAAAGTGACAGATACTGGTTGTTCGGAAAGAGGAGGTAGTGGGGGGAGAGAGAGCAAAGCAAAGCAAATAGGAAGGCTAAGAGGAGATGCCAAGAGTTACCAACAGACTTGGTTTTGATACAGAATTACTATATGCAGACAAAGAAAATAAATAGCGCCTAAAATAGAGCACAAAAAGTAATTTTTCCTCTTTTGAGAACCACCATGTAACCACACTTTTAGATAAGCACCAGCATCTCTGAGACAGCACAGATCTCCTATGCAAGGCAGCACTCCCCTCCTATCACTCTTGAGCCTTGTTCATACAAAATGTGTATATATTAGCTGACATATCAGAAACCTGACAGATTTTCCAGCAGCTGATGAGGCCAAAGAATCCTCTGCAAGAGTCATGTTTTGAGGAAGAATTCAAGAGAATAATGCAGATGTAGAAGCACAAAGCCCAAAGGGCTCTCCTAACAAACAAAACCAGGCCTCTTTCTACTAGAACATGGGATTTGGCTCAGGTATGCTTAGGCTGATCCCCACTGACACTGGGATCTCTTAATTTTTCTTCTCTGCATAGCATTTTTCTCTTTACTGGGGTCCTGATTCATGAATAAAACTCCCAAGCACTACTACAATACTAGGGAATGCAGTAACATCCCATCAGTAAATTTCTATTCATTTTAGTAAGTGATCATCCTTGTGTATGCCATAACACCATATGGCACCTGCCTTTGTTCTCCCATATTACTGTCATAATTGACATTGTTTTCAATCTTTCCTTAAAGGGCAAAATACATTTTACTTGTCCTGATCTCAACAGGCATTTGAAAAGGTAGGAGCATTAATTAGCTCCTCTGCACTCTCATACCATTCATTTTCCAAATATATTCAGTGCTTGTTAACCATTGGTTTTCCATAGTTAGAAATACCAGAGCAACTATACGGCTTTCAGGATCCTGCTCAGGTTAATATACAGAGTAACTTAGAGTTACTTTGAGAGTGGGGCCTGGTAGTAGGTATCATCAAGGTGTTTTGTTGCATGAAAAATGAACTCATTTTCTATTCTGACTCGCTTCTCAGTTTTGACTCCTATCCAGCACTTCTTCTGAGTAGTCAGGAGATGGCATCATCTGCAATCACTATAGAAGTAGCCAGTCATATTTTTGCCCACTTTCAGGACTGCCATGAAAAGTGCCTTTAAAAATGAAATTCAAGAGGGGAGAGAAATTAACATCAGTGTTATGAAAAGGTTCAGGCTGGAGGGATTTTATTCACATACACTCTCATGCACACACTTGATTCTTTAATTTGGAAATTTCTGTTCATCCTCAAAACAAGTGGTATGATAATAAAATGGTTCTCTCATCGACTCTGTTCTGGCACCGTAATACATCCCAATGAGATTGTTGATTTGTAATCCACTCTTGAAAGAAATGTGGTGCATCTCATTCATGTTATGAGCACAGGGCAATGCTTTTCAGTTTTAAGCCTGGAAAGCAAATTCTATCTTAAAACAGATTTGTCCACTGTATTTTGAAGTACAGATCAGAGCTTTTATAGTGTTAATTTGAAGAAAATCCTATAGTAACTGATTAATAATGTAAAAGGAGCCTAGAGATAATCCCTTAATATTTTAAAATGTTCAGGCCGCTTTTTTTAAGCAACACTACAACAACAACAAAAGAAATACACATCTGTACTAGATGATCTTTGAGGTCCCTTCCAGGCATTTCTGTGATCTTCCAGAGGTGTAGAAGTTGTTCAAGTGATATGAGATGTGTAGCTTCTGTTCAGTGGTTTACTGATTGAAGCTTGAAGATAAACCATAACTTAAGCTTTATTTCCTTCACCTGCATCACATAATCATTAAAACCCTGACCTGAGACAAGGTATGGGGATCCTTCCTATTCACAGATTGCTTGAGCATCTAAAACTGCTGTTCTGATGCTGGTCCACATCTTCCAGACAATCTCTTAGCAGAGTTTAGGTGTTCTTGAAATGTCTTTTCATAGACTAGAAATGCAAATATTATTACAACCTTCATTCTCCAAAATCAGAAAGGAGTCACCATCAGTTCCACTGTATATTTAAAACACTGCTGGAGGCAGCTGCAAAGGTGGATGAAGATGAGTGTAAACTGCAGAATTCTCTTAGTATGACCATTTTCAATGATTGCAATGAGAATTAGGATTTGTAAAGACACACCAGTGAAAAAGGGAGGTATAGATTGCAGTTCCATAGCTGCAGACTGATATCATAGGCCTCTTTAAATAATGCATCTAGAAGCTGAGTCACCTGTAGTAGGAACATTTGAGGTTGCTGCATAATTCAGGAGCTTTTGTTTCTGTAAAGAATACATTAAGGTTTTCAATTCTAAGCTTCTAACAAGCCCATGGTCTCCTGACAGTGACAAACACTGAGAACTGACATGTTGTACAGTTTAAAGATCTCACTCTTTGACTTGCATTTTTCATTTTCATTTCTCCTGTAGCCCTCACACTCCCATCCACCCTTATGACAATGACCTAAGTCCCATTCAAGGGCAGCCTTTCTTCTCTCTGAGGCTGGCACAGGGCAAACCCTGGCCAGGACTTCCCAGGGAAGGCTGGACAGATTCATATATCCATTCAAAGCAGACTGCCACAGCTCAAAGATTTCACAAGATACCAAGCCCAAGGACTAGACAAGCTGCTCTGGTAATGACCTTCAGCCACGTGGAGCACTGAGATGCCTCCTGGGTGGTTCTTACTGAGCCAGGACATGCAGAGGATGTGTCAGACTCAGCCTTCTCCAGATAGGCAACAATTACCTCATGAAGTGCCAGCCAGCTTTCTGCAGGTTCTTCTGGTGCTTATTTACCAATAGAAAACAAAATTTGTATTCTTCAATCTCAGGAACTGCTGACTGAAATGTTTATGGCATGAGCTAGATGGATCAGATGAGTGATCACAGTGGTCTTCTTGCTGGTATAGAAAAACTATTCAAAAAACAAGTTGTTTTGACTTAGTTGGCTAAATTATTTATGCATGCCTGGTTTTTCACAGACATATCTAGAGAACCCTAAAATCTGCCATGGCATCTCCTGCCAGCTCTTAAGCTGCATCTTTGTTAGCTATCAACTAGCAATTAAGACATTGCTTAGAATCAGCCTTCTATATCTAATCTGCTGGAAAATATGGACTTTGAAACCATGCCAGAGCAGTAGGAAGTGTTTCTGTACCTTCCAATAGTGCCTAGTTTTATCACCAAAAGCAGTTAGCACAGGCTGTGATGAGGTTTAAATAGTATAGTTCTACCATTGCCTTCAATGAAAGCATTTTTTCCCTCCTATCTATGTGGATTAAATTATACCTCAGGAAATTTAAAACATCTATATTAAGTTATATTTTTCTACAGTGGTAAAAGATAAACTGAGACAGAGCCAAACAGTAGTTTTGCTGATGACTTTATGCATTTACTGGAGCTAGATTCTGGAGGACACCAGGAATTTTCCTTACCACAGCAAGTTACAGAAGATTTTTTAAAGTTTTTATTCAGAATGCACTGGATCTCCTTATCTCTTAGAACAACTCTTATGACTTCTGATGAAATTTGAGACTAGTGCAGAGACATTCAACATTATTTTCTAGCTGTCAAGTTGCCTGAAATTTGGCCTCTCACTCACCCAAAATATACTCATGGATGGGGACAGTATTCAGTCTCTTATTTTGGAGTGGCAGAACAGAAAGGATGTTTGTTAAGACTCAAAGCTAGAAGTAAAAATTGGGATAAAAGAACCCTTTTAGCAATCAGAGATTTTTTCTAAAGCCTTGACAGAAATTTCTTATCACTAATGAGAATCAACACAGCTCTTCAGTGTCCATCCACATTAGCACATTTCTCTCAATAAATAAACCTCAGTAGCTGAAAAACAAATTATCTCTGCACTCCTCAAGGATAAGATGTTGTGACAGGAAGCATTAAAAAAGGACCAGTAAAGTAGATGTCTATTCTGAAGACAACAAGCACATGCAATGTACTACATTGTGTGGAGGATAAATTCAAACAGAACAATGTGGAAATACAAGGAAAACAAAAGCCAGTAAATCAAGTCATAAACAAAAGTCATAAACCAAAGGCTGGGTACAAAAATCAGACTAATTAGATTAAAAGTTTCACTGAATTTAAAACTATATTCCTAGAAATACTTTTGAACAGTGAGATGGAAGGAACCAGAAGGCAATCAACAGGACAAGAGGATATGGACTTTTGTAGAGTGGTGCATTTGGGTCTGGCTTCTAACCTTCAGTTTTCTGGGGTCTATTCTCTGTCAAATATTTCTCATTTCATCCTCATCTATGATTAAAAAGAGTCTCTCTAAAGTTTCTTCCTAAGATCAAAGCCTTAAGGATTAATCAGTGTGTTCTCAAGTGTGAGTCTATTCTTTTTCCTTCCTCTTCTGGCAGGTTCAGGGGCCTAACATCCTGCCCAACGCTCATGTTTTCCATAAACCAGTAAAGTTTTACTCTTCACAGTGAGAGAGGGCTTGGTTATGGTATCTAAATCTCATTTTCTTAATGGTAGAGAACAGTTTACCTACAGGCTCCCAGGGCTTTTGGTATTCCCTTGGCAGGAAGGAAACAGCTGTCAAATGACTTCAGTGCCCATGATTGAAGGACCATCCCTTAAAGAATTGGAAAATAAATCCAAACTATTAATTTTAGTATTGTGTGCTTACCAAGAAGTTTTGGGGTTTTTTTCATTTGGTTTTGGGGTTTGAGTTTTGCTTTTTTCTGTTTCCAGAGAGCTGTCTCTGAAACTAAATGAATTAGTTATTAAGCAGTAAATAACTTTCAAATCAATGGCTGTTGACAGACACCACATTTAAAAAAGAAATGAAGGGTGCCAAAGTTAGAGTAGAAAGTTTGTTATGGACAGTGTTAATCTCTGATGTTTTCCAGAAGAAATTTCCAAAATTTCTCTGTGTAGCGCCCAGGGATTTACTAAATCTTCTGCAGTTGGGGTACCTCAAACCTCAGGGACATGGTGCTGGGCAAAGTTCCCCCATGTTGTCCCTATAGCTCTGTGTACTCCAAATGGCCAGTAGCTCCCTCCTGACTACACAATATCATTAATGTGCTTTTTGCACCAGCTTTGCAAAGAAATGTCTCATTCTGACCTAACTGGGCCATTTTGCAGTACTTCCCAGTCCTTGCCTTGCCACATGAGCCACAAAACAGATGAGCACCTTTCCCTCTTCACTTGGCTCCCCTCAGCAGCAGGCAGAGTGCTTGTGTCACTCTTTGCTTTAAGGCCAAGCATTTTTTTTAACTACTGATTGCAACCCAACATCCAAATTCAATGGAAACTACAGACAATGTTGAGCAATGTGTCTTAGCAAACACTTGCAAAATCCTTCTTATAAAAAACAGGAGCCTACATAAATTTCCACCTAAGGTTCCTAAAAGAACCAGCTGAACAGATTCCCAGCTTCCTACTCCAAGCTAAATTAGAAATACATTCTAATGTGTTAAGCTGTTATTCATTTTAAATAAGACTCTGAATGTAGAGATAATTCTGAACCAGCTGTACCAACATCTGAGAGGTCAAGGATAGAATGGGGCAAATAGAGGTTGTGCAAAACACAAAGTCATTTTTTATGTTGTTCAGCTACTGGAAAATTAAATCAGAAGAGTATAAATAATGGAAACCAACACATTTTTATGAAAAATTACATAAACCACTATTTCTTTTGCAAAGGCAATTGAGTAGATCTATCTGGATAGTAAGACTTGAAAAGTACCACTTCATATGATTGTGATTACTAAATAAACATGATACAGTATCAAAAGCAGTTAGCAGAAGGGTTGCAGTAAAAGTCACTTCAAAAAGTACCAGGTGCTGTGGTATTTCCATTTAAAAGAGTCTGTTCAGAGGGCTGGATCAGGACAGCTCAGTGATTGGTACGGGTCTCAGCACAAACCAATGTCTTCAAGAGTGTCTCAGAAGTAAACACAAAATTATTGCTGATAAAATGAGATAAAAAGGATTAGCAATGTTGTTAAATGTTGATAAGCAAATTAATTCAAATGACCAGTGCCTTTCATAAGATGTTCCCATTCAGTCAAAATATGTTTTTCCACAGAGATTCAAAAGCATAAAATCTATGAGGGTCCTTTGCAGACCCTATTGCAACAAATGGGAAGGAAGAAGTAAGCGGAATGGGTTATGCTCTGGAAAGGAGGGACTCAGGAAACATAACTGATTCTGAAAGTCAGACTGGTTGAACAACCCCACATGAGCCCCCAGCATCAAGCCATGACAAAAATGACAAAAGCAGTATTTGTATAACCATGAGAAAAGTGAATAGAGCAGAATGATAATTTTGCCACAGTTTCAGACAAAAGAAAATCCAGTTTGAAGACAGTGGCTCAAGTTCTGATATTGAAAATATTTTAGAGGGTTTGTAAAATCATTCAAGTTGCCTGAGAATTGGAAAGACTGAAAAGTGAAGAAGCTGCCTCAGCAAGAGACTCAGGCAGCTCACAATTTTAGTGCAGAGAAGAAAGACAACTTACTCATACAAATGTCTTCACAGAGAGAAAATGCTAAATATCAGACAGGTTTTTAATCAGGCAAAACAAGAGCTACACTCAGGATCCAGACCTGTTCAAAGGGGGAAAGCTGTTTGCACATTCAGAGGCACAGAGCTCCTGGTATCCAGGGAAATAGCATATTCTTCATTTCTTGAGGTTTTCCCATTGAACAGGTCATTACAATCAACTTACTGAAAGTCTGTCTCAGCTAGATTCACATTAGTTGCAAAATCTCTTCATGCTGCTCTTCCCTGGGGACACTTACAGACCCAGAAAAGCAAGCTTCCCATGAATTACAAGATTTATGTCTTGGGAGATATGGATTCAGTCCTTGCCTCTGCCAAACATCATTTATGAGTCATTGAGCTAGTTACTCAAAGTAAGCTTCGTTTTACCTACTTTTAGATATCTACATGCTAGATGTCTATTTAGCATGTGTATGTTTGAAGTGTTTTTACTCAGCGTCATTATCAGTCAGTGGAGAGAAGCAGGCACCATTGGAGAGCTACTTCTCCAAAAATGAATCACCATACAATGAGGAATTTCATGCTTTGAAGAAATCTCTGTGCTGATTGAAGGAAGGCAGGAAGGTGGCTGGCTTAAAAGTGGACAATGACACCCCTGACATATAAATAAGGGAGGGTTTGCTTTAGCCTCTTCTCAAGAGGATATTAATATTTCTAAGCTGCAGTGAAAATAATACCTTAGAGACTTAATATTATTAGGAAGTATATGAATAGCTATAATAAATGGAATTAAGAAATCACAGTGTTCAAATTTTTGCCAGGCTGCAGGGCAAAAGAAAACTGCATCTTGGGGTAGCATTGGAAAATATTTAAACTGTGAGCCAGATTTTCTGAATGCCATGGAGAAATACTGAGGCTATTGAATCCATGAACACTTTTCTTAATGGCAAAAATGGTTAAAAATATCTCTTTCCCAAAAAAAAGGGCTTTTCAGTTTTGAAGGGTTATTTTTGATCAGCCTGGCTTTCAGGATGGGCACAGAGTTGTGCCAGCACAGCTGATGGGGCCATGAACTGTTGTGGGGCAGCAAAGGGCCTTTAAACCAAATTCACGACTGAAAAAAAAAAGGATTGTGGAGTTACAGTATAACTCAGGACAGTTAAGGAGGCAAATGAAGTTACAGCAAAGCTCTGAAATGGCACAGAGGAGAGCAGTGCTGATTCAAGACAGTTGATCTTATGACATGGGACAAAGGTTGTGACATTTCTCTTGATCAAAAGGTTGAGTCTCTTCCATCTACACAAACTCTGGAGGCAACAGGTAAAATGACCATCCTGAATAGCAAGACAAGAAACACACAGCAGTGAGTTCCCTATCTGCTTGTCCATAAAAATATATCCATCTTTAATTTTCCTTGGATTTGATCCCAGCAGTCAGATGGCAAGGAAGTGTTGCATTTCCCTTATAGTAAAACTCAATCAGTTACACCAAGCAAACCATTGCAGCTTTTCCTTATGCCAGAAGAGTTTACTCCTCAAGCACCGGGGAGCAGAAACAGGGTCCTCATTGTGGGGATCAAATGTGGCTCTATCCAGCAAAGCCTCCCGTGACCACAACCTGCAGCAAACACCACTCCAGCTCTCCAGCACAGTCCCACCTGTCCCTCCCTGCAGGGTTCCTCAGCAATTCCAAAGAGTCACAAATAAATTCATATGAAAAAGAACTACAACAACAACCCCCCCAAGCTGCATTAGGAGACAAAGACTTGAGTAACCTACTAGCAGGGTTGGAAGCAAAATTCTGTCTTTTTTCAAGCAATTTGCATAATGGCTCTTGTTGGGGAAGATGAAACAGGAAATATGATTGCCTCACAAAAGATTTTGGGAATGTGAAAACTACAGGCGACATCGAAATGAAAGCCACCTTTGAGATACCAAGTCTTAGTTACTGAACAACTGGAAAACAATGGTATGGCCAACTGAAGGTAATCCCCTCTTGATGGAACAATACCCTCTGCTTGCAGGCAGGTCCGAGGGTCAGAGCAGACCCTACTAGCTCAGCAGAAGGGGTCCAAAGAGTAGTTTTTAGAAGTTAAAATGTAACACTCTATGGTAATATAAGAACTCCTATAGGCTGTATGTAAATGCTATAGGATTTGTATCTTGTATTAGATTGGTTAGTGACAATTAGAATATTCAGTACAGAAGATGATTTATTGTATTGTAACCAGGACTTCACGATTCCATCCTATTCTCATCACTTCTTCTTCACTCTCTTTCCTCTCGCTCTCTCTCTCTCTTACCCGCTTACTCTCTTGCTCTCTTGGGCCTGCTCCGAGCTGCGGCTGGCAGCTCTAAGCAGTGCCCCTGTACCCACACCCTTTGCAATAAACCGCATGTTCCAAGATCTGACTATAGAGATCTCTCGTCACCGTCAGTCCCGTCCAAACCACCCCCGCTGTCCTACAGGATCTTTCCTTTTTTATACTTTTTTTTTTTTTTTTTGGGGGGGCAGTTGTTATTTAATGTAGTCATTATACTTGGTTATGGCAGTTTGAATTGGGATGCTACCAAAAAGACACTATTTAGCAGGGTATGAGGGGCTGGATATTTGAACAGAGTATTTTGTTTTAATGGATTTCCACTGCTTTGCCTTGAAAAGAGCTTATATGGATTTTCTCAAAATGTTCTCAAGGATCTGGTGTTGATTGGGGTGTGGGTTAAACACCAAACCTTAAATATCTTTACCCAACATGAGGTTTTACAAAGTAAATATCAGAGATATATTTTAATAAAAAATGGAGAGGCTAATTCACACAGAAAAGACACAAGTAAATTATGTTTATTCCCTGTACTACACTTACAATTTTTCAGCCAGCTCACCAAATCTTCCCAATCAATACCCCAGCTGATGTTTCAATGTATATTAAACAGATATGAGAGATCAGGGGAGCAGAATATAGAGACATGCACACATTGGACATGGACATGTTTAGAAAGATCAAATTCCACAAGAGGAAGAGCCCAAGATGTGGAAAAGTGAGGAGACGGAAGCCTAAGGTATAACAATAATGCAGCAATAATCCTAATAGCAGATTTGCCATTGTGACAAGCTCTGTGGGCAGGCCAGAGCTGCTGGGCTGGCTCTGGGCTGTTCAGGGTCCACCAAGCAGGGCTTGGGCACAAATCCTGCTCATCACAGGTTTTCAGTGCAAGAACGGCTTCTGTGCACTCAGGTGCACTCTGAACCCAGAGATGAAAAGTCAGCCTTGCCACAGGACTGTGATATATAAGAGAAACTTTTGTGAGAGGGAAGTACTTTAGCTCCCGAGAGACCATTTAGATAAACCATTCTTTTAGTCACAGGGAGAAAAGAAGAGACTTTAAGTTTTCTTCTGAACAACTAATTATTAAAAGAAAGGGTCAAAAGGTGACAGGAAATGTGAATTTCAAAATTCTTAGAGCTGAACAAATTATTAAAGAGCAAAGTACTGTAAATAATCTAGCCTTTACTTTTTTTATTTGGCTGGGAAATTGTCCTTGTTTAGGTAGTCAGGTCTAATTAGAATTCACTTGCATATTGAAGTAATCTGCAATGTATATGAATGAATTTAATATTCCAAAGTTCAGAATGCCACATTTTTCTTCCTAGACCATTTTACTTCTTTACTCAGAGAAATTAATGCTACCTCCTCTTTCTAGACTATCTAAGTAGTTAATTTAGGCAATATCCAGTCTCCAGTAATTTCTCCATTTCCACAGAGGAGCCTTTGTGGCTGGAAAGTTTGAGTGTCAGGCAATCAGTCCTTAGAGTGACAGCTTCAAGCTACAAGGCTGGTGAGCCTACCTTATGTGGCCTGCAGCAGTGGAACGTCTCCTTTTCTACCCATTCACACAATTTCTTTTTCTTTTTGCAAGATGTTTTGCTCCTTACCACTAGCTCAGCAGAAGACTCCATTCCTTTCATTTCACTATGACCATGTAATTGTTTTAAATTATTTTGCTGAGCTCCTAGGAGGAGTGAAAAGATTAAAAAAAAAATAATAATTAAGCTATGGGCAAGGACAGAAAATCCAGTCTCTCCCTGAGCCAACCCAAGGGTCATACATCTGTCACTTCCTTTTATCCCATGTGTTCATCATAAGAAAGGCCTGTCACATTGGAATAATGTTCTTGCCACTATCTTCTTTATGTGGAAGAACTCCAACATGACTTAGATTTTTGCAGTAGGTAAAGCCTTAGGCAAAAGACACATCAACAACATATTTACTCTGACCTGCCCAGAAAAATGGGTATTTTCAAATCCTTAGTGCCATACGTTTGTCTCTGAAGAATGCAGCCTTGCCTGCAACCTTGGCAGCTTGGCAACATAAAATCACTTTAAATAAACATCTAATATTCTGTAGGATAAATATAATGAATTAGTCATTGCTCCTTACCATGAAGTAGCAGCACTCCTGAAAGCCAGGCTCTATTAGCATTTTGAAGAAGTATTGAGACAAGGATGGGTGTCCTGGGGATTACTGCAATGGGAAGCAAAGATGAGACAGTGGTAGATGATGAAGTGCAATCAGGATGCTGCCACAGCCTCTGCATACATCCCTACACATTCCTGCAGTTTTGTTTGTAACTTGATAAAGAATTACCTCATAAATCTGCTAAACATTTGGCTCTTTTCCTCTTTTGCTTGTAAAGATGCACATTCTTAAATAGACTTGTGTGTTCAGTGAATCTGTAAGTGAACATCTCCTTTGGATACTCATTTTGCTCTTAAACCAAAATAAGATTGTTATGCACAGAAGTGAAACTAAAAATTTAATGTGTATTAAATGTTGCTTTCATGCCGCAATGATCAGCCCCAAATCCTGCACCCCAAGGATCATGTTGTGAACTGGTATCAGTTGATACAGTTTCACTATTCATTGAAAAGTCTTTCATTATTATTTGCTCTTCTGATCTTGTCAGTTCACTGTTTTTATTACAGTTTCTGCCTGTGGGTGCAAGTGAGTGTGAGTAGGGGATATCCACTGCTCTTCACTGGCAGGTAAACTCACACAGAGCATCCATAAACAGGCACAAAGACAAACAAGTCATCTGTCATGAAAACATGAAGATCTGCAGAGCAGAAGTTAACATGCTTAAAATCAGGGATTACTGCAGAGAATATCCAGTAATTCCTGCAAATCTATCCTTTGCTTCTTTATGAGCCAATTGATAAAACAAATTATGCATATGATCTGCAAATAGAACAGCTGTTATCTTTCAGAGTTACAGGTGGAAAAAAGGTTTTATTTCCACCCCATTTCTCATTCTTGTTTTCTTTACCTTGTTGGCTATAACCCTGGCCAGGCCATGCCCACCACCACATATGTTTCTATTAAAGACTCTGCTTGCAATCTAAGATGTCCCTTATTGTGAACACTGTGCCTTGCTCAGCTGAGACCGTGACACACTTGAATGAGAAGAAAAGTGCACATTAGCTTGAACTAATCCACAATAGTACCCTCTGCAACAGCGAGAAGTATCCACACCTGGTGGGAGAGACCATTGCATAATCTCCCAATCTTCAATTTCACAAAGAATGGCTGTTTTTATTAATTGCTCACCAGGACACGAGATATGTACTGACAGATGCTATAAAACAAATTCATCCTCACTCATCACTGAAGTGCTGTCATTGAACTATCACTGAGAATGCACAGGGCATCTGGGGGCCCTTTCTTTGTGACAGATAACACACTCACATCCTCCATGATTGCTGTAATTATCAGTAATAACTAGATGTGGCATCACTGACTCCAGAAGGCATACATTCACATGCACCAAGTCAAGTAGGGAGTCTGTTTGGAGTCTTGATGGAATACCAGGGAAAAACATAAGTGAACTTGTACCATATTCCATGCATCCTTGTTCTCGATTTTATTAGGACCTAAAGATGTCTTAATTATATATTAAATCATCTCTGCATAACAATAAAAGCATTTGCTTATATGCAAATATCAGGATTTGCTAATAACAGAAATTTAAATTGTCATATCATAACAACGCCACTTACCACAGCAGTCCAGTGAGATGTGGCAGCCATACATTGCTACAGTACTCACAAGAGGACAGCATGGTTGAGGTTGGAAGGGACATCTCGGCATTATCTTCTTCAAACTCCCTGATCAAGCACCTACAGCAGGTCATCAAGGACCATGTCCAGGCAGTTTTTTAATATCTCCAGGGATGGAAACTCCACAGTATTGCTGGGCAACCTTTTTCAGTGCTCAGTCACCCTCAACAGTTAAAGAGTTTTCTATGTTCAGATGGCACTGCTTGAGTTTCATGTGTTGTGCCACTGGTATTGTGCCTGTTGCTTCTTGTCCTGTCACTGGGCACCTCTGAAGGGAGCCTGGATCTGTCCTCTTTGCACCCTCCCTTCAGATATTTTTCCACATTTGATGAGATCCCACTCAAGCTGTATTTTCTCCAGGCTAAACAGTCCCTGCTCTCTCAGTCTTTCCTCAGAACAGAGATGCTCCAATCCCTTAATCATCTTCCTGGCTGTTTCTTAGACTCTCTCCAGCACGTCCATATCCACCTGTACTGAGCCTGAACAGGACACAGTACTCTGGGTGTGGTCACAGCAGTGCTGAAGGGAAGAATCGTGCTGGCAGCACTTTGCCTAATGCAGCCCAGGGTTACCTTTGGCCTTCTTTGCAGAGAGGAGACACACTGGTGGCTTGTGTTCAACTTGGATCCCAGCAGGACCTCCTGATCCTTTTCTGAAAAGCTTCAATGTGTGCTGGGTGGCCCCAAGCATACATTGGTGCAAGGGGTTGTTCCTCCCCAGGTGCAGGATCTTGCACCTATCCTTCTTGAAATCCATGAAGTTCCTCTCAGCCCATTTCTCCAGCCTATGAGGTCTCTGGGGAGTGCAGCACCACACTCTGCTGTACCAACCACTCCTCCCAGTTTGTCATCATCAACTGCTCAGTTTTGTCCTTCATGATTTCAATGAGGTTATAAAATATCACCATAAAATACATAGACTTTGGTTAGAAACTATATCACCACAGCACTTGTTTGCTGACTACAATCCGTGGAACAGTAAACCCCCTGCATTTTCTTAGCAGATACCTTAAAGCATAAGCAGTGAAAGATTGTGACTACTGTTCTAGGAGAAAAGTACTGAGTTAACAGTGTTACACTGGCCCACAAAGTTGGGGAATTTCTCCTGTCAGTGTTGTGTTCCCCCTGGACAAGAAGAGGAATAAAGAAAAAAGGGAACAAAGTTCTGCCTGTATTCCTCATCCAAAAACATTGTAGTACACCTCTGGCAAGGCGTTCAGGATGGGATACCAGTATCATTCCGGTGGTATTTGTAACAGAAAAAGTCTCTCTCTCTCTCTTTCTGTCAGTCATTTGGGCATTACTTATTAAGAATTATTTCCAAAGGAATACTGCTGGCCACTAATACCTTGCTGGTCAGTACTACCATTACATTATTGTCACTGTAGCATCGAAATTGCATCCACAGAAATGTTCCTTACAGGAACATCAAGAACAGATTTACTTTGCCATGTTTGAAAAGTCTGACATTTCCACAGACCAGTACTTCCCGTTTGCAAATTTGAGGCTGCTTTCCAAAGGTCTGTACACATCAGAGCTCCCACAGGACAGCAGAGATGACAGGAACCAGCCAAGCCCTGACTAATAGGCTGACACTACTCTATGGTAGGACACCCTCCAGCTGCTGGAAAGCAATGAAGGGAGACTGAAACATTACGAGAGAGAGAGAGAGAGAACTTTTAGCCTGCCCATTTCTGCTGGAGGACTAGAGTAGGAACCTTTGTGGATCCACTAATGTGCAAGATAAGCAGATCTTTTCATCCAGCTTTTGTTACTTTTAAAAATGCACTTATCTATTAATTATTTCATGCTGAATCAACCTACCAAAATGCTTTTCACCCCACTTACATCACAGATTTCAAATGTAGGGACACGATGGCACCAAACACTTCTGAAAGCATCAACTTATACTTTTATGGATTTGTAAATATCTGAGCGATGTTTTCACCATGATAGATATAAATTATAAAAATGGCCCCAAGGTTCCAGACAGAGAATGTATATTTTATCATTTGGTTCCTTTGTGAAGAACAGATATGCAATTCCTTCCTCAGATCTGATGAGGAAGCACTGAGCTCATGCTAAATCCAGGATAGGAGCAAGGTGCCCTCAAAATCGGTGCTGTGATTGCTGGAGTCACCCAGCAGTACCAATTTGGTCTGACTCAGATGTGGGCACATGATTGTAGTTCTCTTGTGTTAGTCAGACACTACAGAGCTGTATTCTTGTGTGCTGACTCTGTGGCAAGGGATGAGGGAGGCAGAAGATGCGCAGAGCTGACTCAACAAAGATTTCTAGACAAGGACCCACCAGGCGCTCAGCCCGCTGCCATCTATAGCTCTGGCATTTTGGAGTGGACTTCAGGAGCCCTCAGCCCAGCTGCAAGCTATTGGCATATCAATAACACCATTGATTTAATTCACTACTGGGTTTTGAGAGACAGGGTATTAGCACCTGCAGAGCAGAAAGCAGTGCCAAAAGGAGGGAGGAGGGGTCACCAGCCTTATGGAAGAGTAGGAGGACCAACCTTCTATAAGCTACCAAAAATAGAGGGATCTGCCAAAAGAGGTTACAAGTAAAATAAACACTTATATTTGTAACTCGTGATCACAGAATTGATATTATTATTCCCATCCTCCTTTCATACCTCTCTGACAATTTGATGCTGAATATATGATTGTTTGACTGCAACTGGAGAGCTCAAAGTTGCAGTCCCCTGTGACCAACAATCCTTCTAATGCAGTGATCCAGCACTACCACGCTGTCTCTTCCAGCTGTGCTATACTCCCACAGCTGGTGTCAGGATTAAGCCTTTGTCCTCTTGTTGCCACCACTGCACCACAATAATGTCTGTCTGAAGCTCTGAACTTCCAGAGATGAACACACAGTGTGTGGCCAACACGCCAAAGGATTTCAGTGTCCTGCCCGCCCTTAGGCTACCTCATTTTGCTGCGTTGAAACAGACTCCTTGCTCATGTCAACAACACTGATTTCAAGAGAAAGATGTGAAATAATAATGGTGGAGAAGACTGGGACTGGCCTTTCCTTCTTACTCTTCCGCAGCACTACCGAGATGTTTATTACTTTGGTGTCCACCTGCTAACCTGTATATTATAAATTTGAACTGAGGCGAGTTTTACAGTTCAAAAAATACAGAATATCTTTTAAAGTCACTCTTGAGCAGGTACAAAGTCTGGGAAACATCATCCAAATGTTATCATAAATGAAATAAAGTGAAATCATAATTCAGCAAGATTCAGCCTTACTCAAATGCAGTGGAAAGTAGTGCTTCCAATGCCTGAATCTGCTGCCCTTTTATTAGTTTCTCTCCTGAAAACTGTAAATCCTTGATCAGATATTCTCTCCTGAACTGCAAAATAGAATGACTGAAGTTCAATTTGGCTAGGCAAGAGCAACAGTAACTGAGATCAGAGAGATTTAGAGCAGCAGAGTTCTACAAATCAGCTGTCCTGGCATGACAACTCGTCATAAAAGGACTGATAAAATCTTCCATATGAATGGTTATTTGGAAGATTAAGTCTGTGGACATGGATCCTTCAAAAGCATGAAATTACTTAGAAAATTGAGGGGACACTTTTTTTGTGGGTACTTAGGTAGTCCCTTTTCTACCCCATTACACAGCTAAATACCTCTGGAAATGTAATCTTCAGTCACAGTCTCAAAGGAGACAGATTTTTAGAGGTGCACAGATGGCCAGGAGGTTTACAAAGTGCCTAGTTGTTTAGTTCACTATAAAATCAATGAGAGTTAAGGGTCTCATATAAAACCATGTCGATCTGCCTAATTAAAAAAAACATCCCTGTGTCTGGTTAAAATCAGTAAGGTTGGAGCCTTGCAAGCTCTCAAAGCTGCACTTTGGCCTTCCATGAGGTAGTCCCAAGGCAGGAGTGCCTGATCAATGGGAACGAGGAGAGGAGAGGTGTCAAGCCTGAACCAGCCTCCAGACACAGCTGAGCTGTCAGGACAGAGGGCTGGCAACAGCAGGGAATAGACAGTCCATAGAAAAACTGACATTAAAATAGGCCAGTCCAGACCTTCACAGAGACACTTCAATCATATCTGCACAGTTTAAAGCAAGCTGTGGGTTTGCTTAGACCATTCGAGAAGGTGTTTTTCTTTAAATAGCAGCTTAGGAGGAGAGCTGCCACTTCCAATTTAATCACCCTCCTTTAATACAGGCCAGTGCTTTGCAGCTGGATAATTAACCTTGATATTCGTTGGGACTTCAAAACACCCAACTCCCATTGCTGTCAATTAGCTGACGATGCCAAGCATGTGTTGATAGAAGACTTTTTGTGACCCTGGCAATATGGCATTTGGGAAATTTCAGTCCTTCACAACTAGTTTAGAATGGGAAGTGACATTCACAGAATCACAGAATGGTTGAGGTTGGAAGGGACCACTGGAGGTCATCTAGTCCAATCTCCCTCCTCAGATAGGGTCCTCTGAAGCACTTTACCCAGAATTGTGTCCAGGGAGATTTTCAGTATCTCCAGGGAAGGAGACTCCTCAGCTTCTATGGGCACCCTGCTGCAGTGCTCGGCCACCCTCACAGTACAGAATTCCTTCCTCATATTCACGTGAACTTCCCATGTTCCAGTTTCCACCTGTTGCCTCTTGTCCTGCTGCTCAGCACCACTGAGATTTATGAATTATGAATTTTGGATTGAGTTCACTGAACAAAACAGATGTACATTAGGGTTCACCCTACTTTCTGCTCTTATGGCATCGTAACTTTCTAAAAGACCCTCAAGATAATTTTCAACCTTCTTGTTGCAGCTCTGAGTGCACAGAAGATGCCTTGATCTCAGGGCATTCAGAAGGTTCCATACTTTTTTAATGCCAATGTAAGGCTGGAGGCAGGGTTATAAATGACTGGCACACAATGATTTTTGATATAAGAGGCAATAAAATAAACACTGCATATCAAAATGAGACAAAATATGGGAAGGGCCAGTGACATTTCATTCTTTCCACTGATTTCTTTGCATTTATAATAAAGAGTTACAGCACACTGGTAACAAGTTTAAATTAGGGGGAGAAAGAAATTTGAATCAGACTGTTTTCCTGATATGCCACAGTGGGTTGTGTTCTGCTAATGAGTGTTAACACTGCAATCAGGTAAACATTCACCTTGAGAAATGAACAGCCTTAATCAGAGCTTTTAAATCAGCCAGAACAGTCAACAGCTAAAATGATATTGGCTCAAACACAACTGCTTTTCTTTTTAAATATTGTTCTTCCTTCCTTATGAGAATGGGAAATAATAGCATAAGTGGAACATTCTTGTAGCAAAAGAGCAGCTCCAGTCCCTTCCGTGTTAGAAACCCTCTCCTGTGACTAAGAAGGATGTATTGATTGAGGCTCAATACAACATTTTTGCACTGGCTAACTTAAAGTCTTTTGTGAAGGTTCCTAATGGCAGCTCAATCTGACCTCCATATTTCTAAAGGACTTTGCTGCATCTGCTGAGTACAAATAGCAAAATAATGGAGAAAACCAATGGCGGGGGGTGGAGGAGAAAGAAAAAAGAAATATTGGTCTGTTGTGCTTTTCTCTGGATTTGAGAATGACATCAGTCTATGGGCCTTTATCTGAAATATTCTGACAGTAGAAAAAACACTGACTCCTCCATTGTCTACACAGGGTCAGCACTATGAAGAGGAAAAACGGGCTTTGAGCCATGAAATAATTGCACTCAATAATCACTTAATAGAAGCCAAGGTGACGATAGATAAGTTGTCAGAAGACAATGTAAGTATTTAAATGTGCAACTGTATTATTTTTGATATTATATTCAGAAAAAAATTAGGTCTTGCACTTCCCATGAAATTATAGAATAATTTTTTATGTTTGTATAAAATATAACTTGTCGCCTCAACAGTTAAAATTTATGTATGTTTGTTCCCATCATTTCGTAAATCTGGCTCTCCTTATCCTATGAGGTGAGACTTTTCACTGATATTTTTTTCTTTATGTCTAGCCTGAAACTGATGAAAAAATATTCTAAGAGATGGCAATATTCCCACATTGATTTTGCCATCAGTACAGCAAACTGGTGCAAGCACATGGTCAGAGCTTTTGCAGGGTCACGTGTGGAGTGAGGACTCATCAGAAGGATTTTAGGCACAGTGTAAACCCCAACATTTCCTGCAATTCTTTGTTCTTTCAGTCTTTGCTCACCAAAAGGCCCAGCACAAGGGAGCTCTGCTAGCAGAAGGTAGGATTGACCCAGCCTGGTCACTCAGATCACTCCTGCAGGGAGCAGGAGACGGGCTTTCCCCAGCAGTTGTTAATGTGTAACAATTTACCTGTCTCTGTGTGGGACAAAACAGGGAACATCTCTGGTGATTGTCACCCTGCGTCTCATTAAACACTGCTGCAAAATGGCATGAGTACTGCAGCTGGCAACAAGCTCATTAAATTCTTCCTGAGACAAACCTACAAAGACAGCAAAGAGAGGAATATTGCAGGCATTTAGTTCATTATTGTGCCATTCCTTCCACACTTAATAAAAAATTCATCTACAGAGGACATGTTTCTGTTAGTACTTATTTTTCAGCATCTTATATTCAATCTTCCCGAATTTCACATGAACTCCTAATCATAGCTGGGAGCATTTGATCCCATTAAAATGCCTGCCGATGTGAACTCTGTCTGTGCAATTAACAGCTTTCCAACAGAAACAAAAAGTTCCCAATCTGACCCCTTACTTTTATAGAAGTTGAGTTGAAAGAAGAGTTACTTCACAACTCTACCAGCTGTAAGTAATGGACTGTGGTAAATGTAATGGGCTACATTCAGGTTTTGGAAGCACAGGTATACCTCCAGACTAATTCAGCTGAAATCAGTGGAGTTATTTCTGCTTTAAAATACAGGTGGAAAAAAATTGCAGAACTCTCCCTTTAAGTGTGCATGCATTTACACTACTTCACGGAGTCAGGTTTGAACCCACATTTGAAGTGTTTTCAATATTCATAGTGGTACTCTGAGCATTAGAATATGATCCAGAGACCTCAAATAACAGTACCACTGCATCGGACTTGAAGTTGGGTCACAGAAAAAGTTCTGCCCTTGCAGGATTCAAGAAAATTGCATGAAGTTGAGTCAGGGGAGGTTTAGGTCGGATATCAGGAGAAGGTTCATTCCCCAGAGGGTGGTTGGGCACTGGAACAGGCTCCCCAGGAAGTGGTCATGGCCCCAAGCCTGACAGAGTTCAAGAAGCATCTGAACAATGCTCACAGGCACATGGTGTGACTCTTGATATCTTGGTCTTGGGGATTGTCCTGTGCAGGGCCATCGATGATCCTTGTGAGTCCCTTCCAACTCAGGATAACCTGTGATTTTGTGTAGTATTACTGATAAAAGTAAAGGTTACATTCCAAATTTTAAAATAAAGGACTATGAAGCAAACCACTAGTATTATACCTAAGTAGAGAAGCGATAAACTGAAGAATCCTACATGGGGAGAAAGTTTTTGTACTGGCAAGATCTCTTCCTTCAAATCTATTTCCTGTTACTCTTCTGACAGAAGTGTAAAATGATGCTTTTGATACAAAAATATATTTCAAACTGTGGGAAACACTTCTGGCATTAGTTGCCAGTTATTGTTCTAGTTGCCACAGATATGGTTGGTTTCCATTTAGGCAGATATTAAAGGAGAGAAAGTCGGTCCAGTCACATGGCTCGGCCCAGCAGGTTGAGAACAAAGTGCATGTGGCACATGTAGCTCACATGTAATTTTTCTGTAGTAATTTTTAAAGCTGCTAAAAATAAAGTGTCAGAAATGCTTTTTGTACTCTCCATGACAACCACTGCGCAGAAAGAGAGGCACACAGCTTTAGAAGAAAGGATTAGATTCTGGAGAGATATCATTTTTGTGTGCCTGGAAATGCCATATGGGACTCAGGGTACCTGTCTGTGCTATACTCTGTGCAGCAATATATTATGGGTTTAATGTGCATGCAACGTGTCAGAATCACATGCACGTGCAACAGATTTTACTTCTAAATTGAATTCTTGGGTTCTTACATTTTCACGGATGAAAATAGTGTGTCCTGATATGAAATTTAAGACCCACATAAATGAGTATGCCTCCACAATACATTTGAGGCAGAAGTGGCATGGATAAAATCTCACAAAGACACAGAAAAAAACCACAAAATAAAATTGTCTAAAGGTCGTTGAATACGAAGATATATGAACTAATGTTCATAGGAAAATTATTCCCATACCTCATAGACTTACAAGAACATCTTGCTGCATGTTATTACAAATACCTTAAAATGGTATTTTAAAAGAGAGGAAATTTTCTTTTTCACAGAAAAATTTCTCTATCAGTTTTTAAGAGAATAAATGGAGCTATAAAAATCGGCATGCAATAAAATTATTAACACCAGAGAAAATCAAAATCATATCAATATTCTACAACATTTGCCTATAAACATATGCTAATTTTTACAGATTAACACAGGCCAGTGCCAATAGCACTTTTATTCTTTGTATATTTTGTTTCTTCCCACCTATAAAGTCAGCTTCTATAGCCAGCTGTGGCTAGGGCAACTAGATAAGGAAAAGGAAAAACAACATACAACTCTTACCTTCAGGGACCCAGAGATACTGGTTGAAGGATACAGTTACGCAGTCATGTGTGCTAAATTAAATTTAGGTGAAGGGCAAATATGTGTGCCGAATTTTCCCATTAAATAGGCTGTGGGAGCCATCCACTATGAAGATAGCATAAGAAGCTTGCTTAAATTCTCTCCTTTCCTGTGTGGAATTCTCATGGTAACTTCTTGCTCAGTGAAAATATTCTGCTCTGCAGCATCAAATATTTGCAGTGAGATTTAATATATTTCTATAGCTGCATTCTGCAAGACATTAAAGGGGCCAGGAACCAGCAAGAAAAATCAAAAGGAGAGAGTCTCCCTTTTTAAAAAAAGACACATTGTATATTTCTGCAGTGAATTTCTCCACAATCTCATAAGATTATTTTAGCACTTTCTAAAGCAGTATTTTAATGCTAGTCTGGATAATAATCAGTAAAAATTTTCTTTTTTGCTTAAAAGATCATGGTTTTTAACCTTCACAATACCATGCATGTTAACAGTATAAAATTCTGTTCTTAATGGTAAGCATCCATCTTCTGAAATGCAGATTACTGTTCTGTTGTAACAGGTTTCAAAAGTTTATTCTTAGTAATTTTATCAGCCTTCCCAGAGCAAAGGGGGAAATATCTCTGGGATGTGCAAGAAACACAGCATCTTAATTTGTTTAGAAGTTAAAGTATGCTCCAAATCTCCCCAAAGTGAATTTTCAAAAGATTGATCAGGCATGGGGAAAAGGCTGAAATCCACAAGCACTTTGCAAACTTTAAAGAGGCTATTTTTTGTTTTTTCCAGGAGCTCTACAGGAAGGACTGCAATTTGGCTGCTCAGCTGCTCCAGTGCAGCAAGAACTACGACAGGGCACATAAACTTTCAGAGGTAATGTGACCAAGCCTCTTGAATATTCAAGGATATAAATATTGTATGGAAAGCAGGTTATTTTGCACGTATAAATTCCAGCATTTTTTTGCCCTTAAGGCTTTTATTCCTGCACACACCTTCCTTTAAGCTGCAGGAGGCCTTGTGCACCTGCTGGTGTTCTGTGCAGTCGAGGGAACTGCTGACAAAATCACAGCCCATGGTGGAACTTAAAGGTACTCTCTTCCCCAAAACCTCTCCTATCCTGTAGAATGGGCCTGCACTGATTGCCTGTAAAACAAAGGTTTTAGCAACACTGAAGTGCTGTGAGCTCTAGAATGCAAAATGCTGGGCAGGAGCAGTGGGGTGAGAGCAGGGAAATGACAAGCTACAGGCGTCAGAGATCCTGATATAATCAATTTTCCTCCTGAAGCTATTTTCCAGTCCAGCTAGTTTCCAAACCTTAATTTTAAAATGGACTGACAGAACAAATATCTTTTTGTAAAGAAACCAGAGCACCGAATGATTGATTTCCAAGGTGTAAACTTTAATTAATAATCCTCGCTTCCAAGGAAACAAGGCTTGAGAGATAGGCTCCTTAAAGGGGAGGTAAATATTATTTTAGTGAACAAGACAGTCTTTAGGGATCCAGGCCCTTCACAAAGCAATAGCACCTTCCTCACATGTATTGCTTCAGTGAAGTTTACAGAGAATAGCTTTTCCTTCATCAATCCCATCAGGTCAACATTCCCCCAAACAGCCTCTCAGGAAATTCTGCAGTGGAATATTGCAAAATTAAATTTGGAATGTACAAACCGTTTATAAGCCAGTAGATGGTTTCAGAGCACTAAACAACCCTGTTAAATAAAGATGGAGCAAGATTCTTCTGTCAAACAGGCAATGATTTTCTGAACAGAGACAGAATTTCCAAATTAACCATTATCTTGGTCCTGTTATTTTTTCCTGTTAACTGACTTCCCTTAGCAAATTGTATCCAGGAATTATCATTACATTACTCACACTTGAAAGCACCCTACCTGTTACAATTAGGACTTTAAAAGCACTTAGCTGTTCATTTACAGAGAAGTATCACAAATGTGAGCTCTCCCCACAATTTCCCAGACTGTCGTATACTCCGTTCAATAGGCAGTCTCCACTCATAAGTCCAAGTATTTATTAATTTAGCAAGTGTGAATGTGCTGTCACAGCCAATAAATTCCTTACAAATGCAAATATTGCCTGATAAACTATTGTATGTTATCCAGAAACCTAAACTCTAGTACAATATAATAATGTGACAGCAGAATCATTTTAGTAATTCCAGTTTCCAGTGCAATGCCCAGAAAACAATGTTCTTTTTAACACATTTCATAATACTAATAACGTATATAAAATAGATCAAACAGTGGTGCTACAGGATACTGAAATAAGAGCTGTCCCATACAGCATTTTCACATTCAGTTAACTGTATTTTTTTTCCTCATTTCTATGGCAATTTACACCAGGCCTATTTTACAACCTGTTTATTCAATCTTTGTTGCATCTGTACTTACTATGACTAATGTTGCTGTCTGCCAGCAGACTGGCAATGTCATTTATTTCCAATGGAAGACATATGAGTTAATTAGCAACGTAATGATTAATCCAAAATATCCTGGAAGGTCTGTTGATTGAAAAAACACTCATACTACTACAAATAACAAGAATGCCATTTCACTACATGCCTTATTTTCAACACACTGAGGTTTGAGGATTAAACCAGCTTTAAAAATTTCCCAATGAAGCTAAAAGAGGAGATCCATATCTTATACAATGTGAGACCATGACAAGGTGCAGGCACCTTAAATTTCCTTTGCCAAAAATAAAGGGGAGGGGGGCAATTACTGTTATTTGTAGTGTTCTCTCCTCTAGAGGAACAAATTTAAGGAGGAAGTGAGATTGCTAAGGTCATAAGGTTAACCACTGATGATTTTGTGAAGAGGAATTTGGTTTCTAGTTATAAAAAGAAAGTGCTGAGTAAATCAGAGTTCAGCCAAGCACTGAAGGGATAAATTCCCAAGTGGCATAAATCAACACAGATATTAAAGGAGCTATCACAATCACAAACTCAAAACTTATTCCAAACATGAATTCTTCTGATTTCCAGCAAGAAATACTGAGAAGCAACCTCTCTCACATTGCTGTCTGATCATTGATAGAGATCTGAAGTGAGCAAGGCAGATAAAATTTGACAGGAAAGCATGTTTGGTGATACCTGAGTAGGCATCCAAGGAGTGCCATCGCTCTCTCTCCTCTGGTCCACATGACAGAATTGCAGGTGAAACCACCATCCACAGCCCTGATCCTGACTTTCTAAAAAAAACCCTATATGATTTCTGATGCATAAGAGACTTGTTGATTAACTCTGTCACAGGAATCACAATATGAGTTCAGGTCTTAGTGCTTATTTCTATCAGCATGGAAGGACATGTTGAGGCTTATATGGATGGTTGATCTGACAAGCAGTGTCTGACCGAAGGGGCAAGGAAGCCAGCTTGATTTGCTTCTTCCCAGCACAGGTATAATCCTGTCACAGCAGCCAGTACCACACTATAAGTGTCAGCCAGCTTTACTGCATCTTCAAAGAGCACTGTTTATCAAATGTGATGCTGGAGGGCAGGAGCCAGTTTGGCATGGGGTTGTAGGCAAGATGAGCTCAAGGAAAGGCAAAAGAAGAACAGAATAGATCTGATCTCTTCCTCCTCCTTCCTCACCCCCAGAGAGACCTCTGCACACCCACACTCCAACTGTAAATCACACCCAAGCACACAGTCTGGAAAGTGTTGCTGTAGGCTGTAATTCCCTACCTGCCTTTTTAAGATTGTTGTTTACTACATACTTTATTTACATCAGTAAAGTAAACCTGGAAGTGCTGGGTTAACGGCTGGACTCAATGAGTGTAGAGGCCTTTCCTGACCTGAGCGATTCTATGATCATTCCTACCCAACCTGAATTAATTTGGAAGGAAACATTTCAGTTTCACATGTTATCCATGAGGGAAAGCAGATGAAGATGTACAAATATTAAGTAAACAAAGGTCATTTGATTACATTTATTTCCAGAAAGGCACAAAGATTGTGGCCATCACATTAGCCAAAGAACCATGCATAGTGAGCTATGTAATGTCATAAGCAGCACTCATCTGACAGCTCTGTTAACGTGCGCCCTTTTCTCCTTTCTCCTTGCCATCTCTTTATGTTGCAGTTGCCAACTGACTTTCAGGAAAGAGTCAGCATCCACCTGGAAAAACACGGCTGCAGCCTTTCTGTCCCCTTGTGCCACACTTCTTACACTGACACCATTCCCACTTGCGTCATTGCCAAAGTACTGGAAAAACCAGACCCCAACAGCTTGTCCTCACACTTGTCAAGCCCATCTACAAGGGATCTCAATTTTCAGGACTCCGCTGGAAAAGTCGGACAAAGACCCCAGTACAAGTCCGACATCTACTGCAGTGACACGGCCCTTTACTGCCCCGAGGAGAGGAGGAGGGAGAGGCGGCCAAGTGCAGACACGCAGGTGAAAGACGTGGGCTTCCTGCGGTCCCAAAACTCCACGGACAGCACTGTTGAAGAAGACGGTTTCCATTCCAGCTTCTCCCACGAAGCCTTCCCAGAGTACATTACCTCTCTGCCAACCTCCAGCTCCTACTCCAGCTTCAGCGTCACATCTGAGGAGAAGGAGAATGCCCAAGCCAACACTCTGACAGCCTCCCAGCAAGCGATCTACATGAGCAACCGAGACGAACTGTTTGAGAGGAAGTCACCGGCGGGTTACGAGCATCAGGGGAGCCCCAGGTTTGCCAAGCCCAAACCCGCACAGCACATGGAGCTCGCTGACGACAACGAGAACTCACCCACTTTTACCAGGACTCTGCCTCCATATGCAAATGAACCTTTTCATTTCTCAGCCATAACACCACAGCAGGCTTTAGCAAACCAGAAAATGAGGAACGAGTGCAGGAGCACCCACCTTTCAGAAGAAGACTTGCCAGGGCGATGGAGGCAGCTGAGTGTGGAGGACATTGGAGCGTACTCCTACAGGAACGCTGGCAGGCTGTCACCCTGCAGTTTCTCAGAGCAGTACTACAGCAGCCCCATCAAGAAGGGGGACAGTCGAACAAGCCCCATCTATGCTAGTTACAAAGCAGACAGCTGCTCAGAGGGAGACGACATCTGCCAAAGCAGACTTGTGGATTCTTGCTTCCTGAGAACAGACAGTGGCCTGAACATTGACATCAGCACAAGCTGTAAACAGGAAAAGTTGCCCACTTACAAAACAAAGGAATCAAGAGACCAAAAAACCGAAAGGATCACTGTCCAGTTATGCAGTAGCAAAAACATTGAAAATAGCCCAGTATTGAAAAGAGAATACGTGGATGTGAGCCCCAACAGCTCAGCAGAGTCCCTCAATCAGAGTTCAGTGGAGGCTTCAGAAATCCACCAGTCTTCCATGGATCAAGGAAGTCATTCGGGTATTCACAGCAAACAGCAGCAGTTTCAGCGGACTGGGAGCACTGGTCTGAGTCGGAAGGACAGCCTTACAAAAGCACAGTTATATGGAACCCTTCTGAACTAGGCATCTCCCCAGCTGGCAATAAGACAGCAAACAACAGGAAGGAAAGAGCATTTGATACTTCTAGTGAACAATAAGGTTCTAAGAAACAGGATTATTATAAAATATATATTCATAATGGTACTATATGTTTAAAACAAAATCTCTTCAAAAACGTTATACAGCACTTTTCACTTGACATCCTTTCCACATGGGAGACCGTCCCCTCCCCTCTTTTATAAACCTGAAATATTTTTATAAACAAAAATGTATTTATTAGACTATCCTAAGCTATTTGAGCAGAATTCTTTTCCCTTCAAGCAGGTTTCTTATTTATTTTTGTGCATGAGGCCATCTGTGCCTAAATTCTTGGAGGAAAAGGGTAAAATCATGATGGCAGTGACAAAAAAAAAATAAACCCACCTGATAAAATACCATAAAATGTCATGTGAAATCAAAACAAAAATAGTGAATTTGAAGAAGTATATTTTTTAAGAAGAATGGAATTGTATCTTAAGTTATTTCATACAAATGTATTTATGAGTGACTAATGTATGCACAAAGTGATACTAATATTTTGTTCTTTTAATCCACTGTGTTTCTGCTTTCCTATTTTTCCTTGTATACTACCTCAAAAGTAATTGAGGGTTTCTTTGTCACATTTTCTGTAGGCTTGCATTTATATTGTCTAAAATGCATGCAGTGTCATAATTAATACTGTATTTTGCATAACTTAATAAAAGACACCAGTGGATATATTTCGGGGTTGTTTTTCCCTTAATTCAATAGAACACAGAATTGCTCTGAGGGGCATCAGTCCAGCAAAAGTTGACTAAAGCTCGTGAACTGGATTGCTTTCTAAAGGAGTGTGTCTTTCTTTGTAAGCTCCAGAGAAATCTGGTTCACAGCGCATGGCCTCTGGGTGTGGGAGGGTGACTTCTCATCAGCCTGTTGAAAGTAAGAAAGGAAAAAAAATGTTTATCCAGTCTTGAGTTCACTAGAGGGTTCTGTATTTTCTGGAAAATTACTCAAAAACCAGTGATGTAAGTTCCTCCTCTATTACTTACTTACTTGACACAATCTTTTATGTCTTTAGGGCTGATACATTCCACAGTTGCCCTTTCTTCATATGTACTTGGTATTTCTAACAGTGATTTTTCTAAAGCCTAAGGAAAGTCTGGCTGTCTGTAGCCTTTACCCCTGAGTCTGAGAAGATGTATTTTTACCTGTACTTTTGGCATTTCCTCCACTGACTTTTCTGTTTCTCACCATTTCACCATAATGGAGAGTACAACTGGGACAGGAGGAAAAGGAAGAGAGCAAAAGGAGAGGAGGAGAAAAACAAAAAGTAGAGAGATGAAATCCTGTGGATTTTCTTTCTGGCTTCAGTATTCCTGCTTGGT
This sequence comes from Corvus cornix cornix, assembly GCF_000738735.6. Classification (NCBI taxonomy): domain Eukaryota; kingdom Metazoa; phylum Chordata; class Aves; order Passeriformes; family Corvidae; genus Corvus; species Corvus cornix. Next base: position 11,536,477 of record NC_046335.1, read on the forward strand.
AAGAGGTAGAACACAGCAAAAAATATTTAATAATTATTTTATGTCATGTTCATATATCCTATACTTAAAATACTGAATCTCGATAGCTCATGTATGGGGGAAGCCCTCGCTTAGTGCAATATGTGGTAGTAATCAGTAAGATCACTGTGGAAATATAAACTAGCTCCTTGTAAAGCTAAAATAATGATCTATTCAGTAGCTATTAAGAAAATATACTTTTTCTGCTGATTCTCTGAAAGCAGTTACCTGGCAACTAACTATGAACCAGGACTACTGAACTGTTCATTTCCCACATAAGCACCTTCAATCATGAGGCCACAGATTCAATGCATTTGGTATGAATATCTCCCATTGCCCTCCATTTTCTTCATGGATAATATAAAAATTTTACCATTATTGATGTGTGCAAGTACTTGCTGTGCTGTCTGATCAGGCATCAAGTCCCTGCAGTTCCTCCAGGGTCTATTGCAGCACCATGGAGAACAACAGTAGCAAATAATATCACACAGGTAAGGCATGAGATAGCCCCAAAGTGGTGCTCATTTCAGTACAAAAGCTGTCACAGGCCTTGTGGTTTTACACTCCCAAACTTGCTCACAGTGAGTGTGAGAGGTAGGGCAAGCTGCAAATAATTCCATGAAGTAGACAATAAACACATACAATGAGCTTTCCAAAGGCCAAGGGCTTCTTATGGCAGGATGTGACCTGCAGTAAATTGACTTGGAGATCCAGAAGAGCTGTTATTTCCCCTTCGAAACACGAAGATAGAAAACAGATATAAAAAAATCCTCACTGTTGACTCATCCAGGTATGTAAAATTTAGACAATCCCTAAGGCAAGGCATTCATTTCTCTGGTCAATGAATACAAGGATTTGTATGGAAGAAGTGAAAATTAACTGTTATCTCACCTAAGAAAATATGTAAGCTACAGAACAGTAAATTGTCTCATTTATGAACTGGAACACAGTGTCAGAATAATCCTTTTATAATATTGTTCATTATTTGACTTAAAGTGCTATTTTGGCAATTACACAGAATTACATTTCTGCTAGATACTGTATCTCTGATTATTTAATATCCTGTTCTATTATATTCTTTCATACTATTGCAGTTTCAAAGTCTGCTTCTATGCTTCACTTGACTCTTTTTCTCAGTTTATGTGAGCTAATACATAGATTAAAACCAGCCTTTTCAGTCAATTAGTACTGGGTGTTTTTATAAAATAGCCTATAACCTTGTAACATTTTTCTGTAATGAATTCTGTTACAGAACAATATATTACCCTGTATTTCAACTGAATCAATCAAAATTACTATAAAATTTATTAGCTTTAATGTGTTGATTTAAATTTCTCCTTAATTAGAAAAACTGACAATATGTTTGCTAATTTCCTATGAGCATGGGAAACACTTTTAATAATTCATCAAAATTTTCTCAGATTTACAGGTATACCATGGTTTGGTTTAATTTTTCCAAACAAAAATAACTTTGAAAGATTATAATAAAGGATTTAGTCCCAGAATTTTGGGGTTAATTTTGTCACATTCAGTTTAGATTTATTGGGACATCCACAGAGAGAGATCTGAGGCATAAGGCCAGAATGATGATAGGTGTTTTCACAATAAATTTTTATTTGTACTAATGTCTTAATTTTTTGCTTGCCTTCAGTTTTCACACGAGGAGAAAGTAACCCAAAAAAATCATGATGAGTTTTAGAGTATGTCATTGGAGATATTTAAAGCAGCCTACAGAGCTCTGCTGTGCCATCAGACAGTCTGTTTGTACAGACTTACAGTCACCGAGATTTTAAGAGATTGAAACTTGTTAAAAAGAGACAAAGGCAGAGAATAAGTTTTAACCCAGATGAAAGGGGTAATAGATCTGTCTGGCACCACGTTTCTCAGAGCACTTACGTTCTCTGGGACTTTTCTGATAGAGAACAGCTGGCTTCCCTTTTTCATTCAAGTAGAGGTGATTTGATAAACTTTACTCTTATGTTCATTTAATGACAAGAGTCTCCAGAAATGCAAAGCAACAGATCTTCAGCCAAAGTGCCACAGACCCCTCCACTCCAGTGGCTGAGAATTTGCTATGAAATACCTTTTCCCAAGGACATAAATGTGCAATTTTCTCTTAAGCATTATTAGAATGCCAAGGTGTCTGCATGCTGACACAAAAACGACATCAAATTCTGTATGCAGGGTTTGTAGGTAACTATGGCAGGAATTTTGATTTGATTAATTATTTCATTTGCTGTAAGTGAGAACAGAAAGAGTGAGTAAAAGAAGTGGCAAGTCCCCAACAGTGCAGTGAAGCAGAAGATGAAAAATGTCATTTTAATGAATGAAAACCGAAAGCAGAATGTAGATGACACAGAACACTGATCGGGGGAAAACAAAAGGCGCTGAAAGAAATCAGAGTGAGGCATATTGAATCACATATCAAAGCAGACAAGACTACCAAAATACTACTAGGGATATGGGGTACAATGCACCAGGAATAACAGACCAAAGCTATTATGAAATGGAAAGCAGATGCATTTTTGAGATGTTTTCTTACTCCAAATTAAGCTTTAAAAAAGGTACATAATCTCAATAATTATGAATAATGCAGGTCCCTTTTGTTAAGCTTTTTAGAAGTCTAAAATTTTTAAGTTTAAACCATGGCAAGCCATAACATAGGTCATTTTCAACTCAACAGTTTCTAACTTCTTCACCCAAACTAGAAAATTAATCAAACTGAACCTTTCCCCTTCCAGCACTTTTAATTAAAAAGAATTTTCACTTTATAATCTATCACATAGCGTGATTATGCAGCTACTTAGAGTAATTTCCCCTTGTTTAATTTTAAAGTACTAATTGGCATCCTTTGGATTTTCATATAAAATTCTTATCCCCCATTCATGTTTGCAACCTTGTAATCTTTACAGACCATTACTATATGTCTCCTTAAATATTGCTTAAATTATGTAAATGTAGTCCTCTCCGATTTTTTCTTGGAAGACACTCCTCTCAGGACACTAACTGCTTCTTATTCTCTTTAAGGAACACCCTCCTCACCTTTCCAATGCTGAATACCATAACATTTTAATATGAACAATGAGCTGTTCAAATCCCCTATACAAAAGTGCAGTTCAAGGAAAGGGGAGGACCACAGAGATTGGAGTGGCTTCTAATGACTGTACATGCTGATCTGTAAGCATTAAGTCATGGCATGTTGTCTACATGGTCTTGTATCAACATTACCAGAAGCTTTTCATTGTTTTCCCAATCTTCCCTCCATGTCTTTGAAAACAAACTTCATTGTTATAAAACAACTCTGGCTATTCAGTCATTCTTTACCAGACTGTCATTCATTCCAGCTCCTCTCACATTATTTTCTCTTTGGTATTTTCTTTTTGCTGTATTTTAGTAACTGAGAGGGTTTGTTCAGCTGCAGTTAAAAATAATAATTTGAATATTCATGCAATGAAAGGTTTTGCTGCTTTCGTACCCCACAAGACCTTAGACAGCAGCTTAATGTCCAGTGCAGCAAAGTTTTGGAAGGCTGTTGTTCCAAGAGCCCCTGAGGTCTCTCTTCCCCAGGCTCCTGCAGCCCCCGTGCTGCAAAGGGCACTTTGCTTTCTGCCAGATGGGAGCTCCTTAAGGATGCTGTCGGCCCCATATCCCACACCTGTGGGGAGTGGTAAAGCCCCTCCCACCCCCGCTTGCTGAGGCAAGGGTCATCCCTGCAGAATGTTACTCTATCCCAGAGTAGGGAGAACATCTTCATCTGCAAGGGCCAAAACAAGATGCATGGGTACAAGATGCAACTGTTGGAAAATATCCTTGATGGGAGTTAAATGCCTTCTCAACAACACACCCATCACGATACATATACACTAATACTCTAACCAGGATAATTCAGAAAAATTCTAATCTTTGAAGTCAGCTCTAATGAATAAATATTTAAATATATTCACCCGTCTCAATTTTTCCTTTGCAATTTATGAGTCAGAGCAGACATGCACGAGCTGCAGAGCCTCAGCAGTATTTACTACACCCAGATGAGCTATGACAGCGCTATGATTTAGAAGAAGAGAAACAGCACCAAGTCCCAGAATCATTAAATTTGTAATGTCAATGTCAGCCAGAGTCCTTTCCATTCCAGATCTTCGCATGTGACACTGCAAAACAGATCACAAGGAATAAAAGCATCGTCAGCACATAAGGGTTATAAATTTCAGTGGGGTCCCACTCAAGAGGTTTTTTGTTAAAGTAGAGCTTTTATTGTTACAATAGAATTCCTCTTGGTCTGGAGACCAGTTGCATAGGGTGACATGAGGAGGAAGACCTACACTGAAAGTCCAGACAGCATAGAACCCCTCACCTCAAGAAACCACTGTGCCACTGACCTGAGGAGATGGGGACAACAGCAACAGCACTTCTAACTGATAAATTACTAGTGTTGAATCTGGTGGGATTATTTTTGGCAGGGAGATAAATCCAGGCTTATGTTCACTTGACTCAAATTTGACAATTTATTTCAATGGGCCTTCAGCACTTCACGATCTTTATCCTCCACAAATGAGGGAAATGCTCTTATCCCCAAAGCCCTGGGAGTTACACTAAGATGACATGTCTAATCCCAGAGAGATAGTAAGGAGTTATCTATTTTAGTGTTAGCAGATTTTAAGGCTCTTGGCCTTTTGCCTATGTTATAACTTGAGAAACAGATAAAGAACAAAAGCTCAAGTTCTCAAGCTCAGCCTCAGCACAGGAACTGAATCATCATTTTCTGATTCATCCCCACTTACCTGTGCTTACAGAGTCCACAATAGCCTGAAGGTGAGGAAGGAAAGACCTGACACTGGAAGAAAGAAAATTCAGAAATTAATCTGTGCATCCAAACTGTTAAAAGGCCAAATTATTTCTAAGACAGTCATGCTTGTCTACAATAAAACTGGGGTTTTTTCCGTATTTTGCCCAGAGAATACACAGAATGCCAGAGAAAATATGTAACTGAGCTGAGAACTTGCACCTTTCTATTTTGAACCAACTTGGATTTTCCTGACAAGCTGTAAGGGTAGATAAGGGAATGGAGGCAGAGCAAGGATGATTGCTCTGTCAGCACAAAATGCAGTAAAACATTCCAGTCACAGCACTTACTGTATTCCCCTGATTTTTAGGGAGCATTATGAAAAGTCCCAGGAAAAGGTTTTCAGAAACACATACCATTTTCTTTCAATCTTATTTTGGCTTTTTCCCCCACCTCTTTTTAAAGAGAAAAAAAAATCTTGTTCTGCAAGCTGCAGTGATATGGGGTTTTTTGCTAGAGCTGTCAATCCTGCCTATAAAAACCTGACTTGTGTCAGTAGGGAAAAACAATCCTGAAATTAAATCAGTTTAACAGAATAACATTTGCTACTCAAGGAGAAATGGTCTAATTGAAAAGAATGCCAGTAAACAGCTCAGTACTGAGATTTCAGAGCCCAGAAAGCCAAGGTGTGGGAACACAAGAAATCCAGTGAAGTCACACTTTGCAAAGACCCTGAACAAGTATTTTATTTAAAATAGGTTTGGACTGCCTTTTACTTTTCTTTCATTCTCTATTGATGATGAAGATGAAATGCACTTTTTGGCACTCCAGATGACACCAATTAAACTTGATTTCTTGCTTCAGATCATAACTCCACTTGTCTCTGACTTCTAAGACTAGTTTGTTTTGAGCTTTAAATTTCTGCTTTGTTTAGAGAGAAAGTGTTGCTCCGACTCAAACACCCTAACTTTCAACTCATGAAAATGCACACACAAGTCCCAAGCCCTACCAAATAGGTAATTTGTCCAACGTTTGTATTTTATCCTTATAAAAAGTTAGGGTAATTCTTCTATCTTTTTATCCTTTAAGCTTATGAAGGATGGATTGTCTCTCATTACTTGATTATACAGTACTTGACATAATAGTCTCTTGATTATAATTGCATATGCCATGCATATTCCATTACCTGCCTACCATTACCAAATACTATGGTTTCTTATCCTTAGTATTTTTTTCCCTTTTAATGTGAAATCTAGCATTTCCTATTCACAGGTCAGTCCCTGGGCTTCAACACCTCACACCTATGCATGCCTCGTATAGAGAAATGAAGGGGACTATTTGAACTACCAGTATTTGAACAAAGTCCATTACCCTGGGCTCTCCCTTTCCCTTGCTAGGCCTTTCTCCTTGCAAAGCTTCTTAAACTGAAAGAGCAGAAGCCTCAGCATACAGTATTTGGAAATTACTACAGAACAGCTGGGCTCCACCTCATTTTTCCACAGGCACTGACACTGCATGTGTCATATTTCTCAACACTCTGCAGTTTATCTTTATACTCGCAAGCCAGAGCTATTTATCAATCCACACACACAAAAAAATCTATTCAAAAGAAGGCACCACCCTGGCCACACCTACATTCTTCCATTAGTGCCATCCACTCTAGCTGAACATCGATACTTAGGAATTGCTCTAGATATTCTCCTGCTGAGTGGGTAAAGTTTCACACAGCTGTTGAAAGAAATAGCTCTTCCTGGAGAAAAATAACCCAAACAAACAAAACAGGGAAGACTTCAGAGAAGCAAGACTGCTCAGACAGCGCACTGGACTGGACTGGTGCAGCTGCTAAAGAGGTGATAAGGAAGTACCCCCCCATCTAAAAAAGGGCTTTCCACTTCATTGGAGAGCACACTCACTCTCTGCAGGAGCTGCACAGCTGGCAAGAGCCTGGGAGAAGCCTCATGACTGTAACATGGCTGGCAGACAGCAACTAGCAGTCTCTCAGCTACTCTTTCAGAGGCTGGTGACAGTCAGATTTTGATCACATTTGAACCAGCACAAGTCTCAGATGATGCCTTTAAGGCTCTCAGTTGCTCTACAGATGCTGTAGTAATAGCTGTATCCACACAGCAACATTTCCTCATTACATCAGTGATGGAGATTCCATGGGCTGTCCAGGCAGGTTTTGAAATCTGTGGCATGAATAGTGCAAGGGACTGGACAGCTGTGAATACTTGGTGAGAGTGGGAGGAGGTAAAATGTAAGGCAAGAACACAAGAGAGAGGCATGTCTCCATCTCATATCTTGGGGTACACAATCCTAGCCTAGGACTGCACAGCGACACAAAACAGACAACAGAATGAAATGAGATTCATCAGAAAATATGGGAGAAACAGCAACCAAGCCTGGGAACCTCCCAGACCCTCAGGATCCAGACTACAGATATCTTTGCCATTAATATTGCTGAGTCTGCTGCCTGTTGTCCAAGAAATAGAGACTGGAAATCAAGAGAGGATTCTGTTTTCCTGAAGGCTCACAGGGCAGACCTGAGAAAATCATGGTGCCCCCTGATGTTGCAGAACCACATCTGCAGAGCAGGCACCAGGTCAGCAGCTCCTCAGAAGTGTATAACAATGATGAAAAAAACATATGGCATAGCTTGACTTGCCTGTCAAAATTTTTCCTATTTAATGGTGGTGTCAGAGTCAGGCTTCTCCCTCATTGTGCTGGCTGAATCAATCAATTTTTCTCTGCTCCAGCCCTATGTGTGTCAGGCAGGAGCTACCCACTGCATTCAAATGTTATCATTTCGACATTCATCAGCATTTTCTCTCCTCTCTCGGCACTAGTGAAAGTTTTCATGCCACAGTTTATTTACAGTACATTCAATTCATGCCTCTAGCCATTCTAGAGACTTCCCACACACCAAGTCTTATAAAGGCTTTAGGGCTCATTTTAAACCTACTGAAGATGCACAGACTGTGCTCTCTGGCTGTGGAACGTCACATTTAATTGCCTTACACATTTGAATCACATTAAAATTATTCAGGAATTTATACAAATTAGAATACAAACTGTAGATAAACTACTGATCTTGATCCTTGTCAGCATAAGCCTCCCAGCAGCTACAGCGACCTGAGTTCTATTTAACAAATGATTTTCCATTGGACTGTTATGTTGGGATTGTTTGCCTAGAAAAATAGCAGAGATTTTTGCTGGGCCAGTCACTTATCTTTGCATGCGTGCCCATATCTTTAATTGGAGGAAGATATTTTCCACCATATAGCTTGCAAAGGTATATGTATTATTTCCAATACTTATATACATATATTATTATATAACTACATTGTGACAATTTCATTTCCACTGAAATTATTTTATTAATAATTTAGATGAGTTTCAATCCTGCAGCAAGAGCATTTGGCATTTGGTCTGAAACTTGAAAAGTGAATAGGCTGCACTATAAAAGCAAGGTGTACACTTCTTACCCCAGCCACAGAACAGACATTAAATTCAGATTGCTAACAAAAATAAAAGCCTAATTTAAAGAGAGAAAATAATCAGTACAGAAAACTGTACAATAACATTACATTGGGAAACAAATGTGTCTGTTAAGCAGTGTAATTCCTTGAAAGATGAGGAACTGGTTCCCCTGGATGCTGCTTTCCTTGCAGGAAGTACTACTGCCTCAGATGGTTGCAGCCCACAGCAGAGATGTCATTATGTTAGGCTGACATCTGACGTGTTCAGCCTCCTGCAATATGAGATCTGCTTGCTATTTTCCTTTTCACAACAGAGGTTCAAGGCAACCTATTAGCTCAATTTCCTTTATTTATTGCACTAAAGTGTTCAAAACACTTCCTGAAAACACTACTGCAATACAAAAGTGGATAGCAGCTTGCTTTTCTTCTCCAAATGGTACCCTTTGTTTCTGCTTCCCAGAATTTCTGCAGAGGGACAGTTTTGTCACAGGCTTAGATGCTTCTTGGTTAAAGGTGTGTAAATAAACACCTCACCATGTGCCTGTGCCTTGGGACCACGTAGACTACACAACTAGTGGTGATGATGTCCTGGTTTCAGCAGAAGAAAGACATGGACCTGTTGAATTGGATCCAGAGGACAGCCATGACCAGTACCCAAGGGCTGGAGCCCCTGAGGAAAGGTTGAGAAAGCAGGAGTTGTTCAGATTGGAGGAGAGAAGGCTCTGTGGAGATCTGTGTGACCCTCCAGTACTTACAGGGGTCTTATAAAAGAGAGGGAGAACAACTCTTTACACAGTGATAGGACAAGAAGGAACAAGGGTTTTAAACTAAAAGAAAAGAAATTTCGATTAGATGTTAGGAAGAAATTCTTTACTGTGCAGGTGGCAAGGCACTGACACAGCTGGCCCAGAGAAGCTGTGGATGCTCCATCCCTGGAAGTGTTCAAGACCAGGCTGGATGGGGCCTTGAGCAACCTGGTCTGGTGGAAGGTGTCCCTGCACATGGCAGGGGGTTGGAACTGGATGGGCTTTAAGGTCCCTTCCAACCCAAGCCTTGATATGATTCTCCAAAACCTTGTAAGAACAATTTCCAAAGTAAGCTTGAGAAACGCCATACAAATGCAGCAGAGAGACTTTCAATTACAAACACCTGTGGCTAGCCCAATGGAGGGTCTCTCCTGTAGCCATCACAAGGGTATTTCAGCTGCTTGATGATGCAGAGGAGGGCTGAGCACTCAACCTTCACCTTCTGATGCCATGATGAATTTTACCTTTTCTTTTATACCCCTGTTATACCTTTTTACAACTTCTGTATTCCTGGTGCTTTTTGCCTACATTCTTGGACTTGTTTGTCAAGCTGAGAGACTAAACATTTTAAAAGTTTTGTACTTAGGGATCAGTGTGCCCTAGACCCCAAGGTCCTCTCCAAAACACATTCTGTAAACTAAGATAGAACCATCCAGGGGAAGGCTCCTTGGAGAGGGGGGGCTCATTCAAGCCTCTCACTGGGGAATCTTTGATAGATATGCTAATTAGTAAGACCTATAATGTTATACCAGATCTTTTGTGGGGGTGTGCATTGAGGTGCATTTCACCTGGACGTAGTGCACCTAAGGATCCTTAAAATAAATACCAAGGTAAAATCCCTTTTTCCCTTCTAACCATGTTTGACTTTTGATTTTAAGACCAGGAAAAGGCCTTCCAGCCTCCTCTGGTTCCCCCTTCCCTCTGCACAATGGTGAAGAGCCCTGTGAGGGCTGTCCAGGCACAACACATTGCTCAGACAGAGCTGGCTCTGCTGTTGAGAGGACACTGCTCTGCCACACAGCCTTCCAGCACATGGGACCTGAAATGAAACCCCCCCCTCTGGGAAGCTACAGAGACAAGTGGCAAATGCATTATGCTTTTCTCACCCTAATGGCTTCTCCTGTGGAGTTCTGTGGCAAGACTTCAGGACCTCTTATTCTATAATCAATCCAATAAAATAATACATTATTTTACCTTTGCAGTGTTTTACAGTGATAAAGCAGAAGAGGTTCAAGCCTACCATCTACATCCTAGATGCACCAGTAGTTAATAGAGGTATTAAAGAGAAACCAAGCTTTATCATCTTACTGGTTGCACATAACATTAGAAAATGTTCCTAAAAAGCTGCCTGGATGACAGGCTGTTTTCTGGAAAACTAGGCACCACACCTATATGAACACAAAATAATGTGTTACATGTATGCCTTGTTCACAAAGTAGCCTCATGTTATTTCTCTGATGGGAGATGGCATTCCAAACAGAGGGGTCAGTGGTGCCTCTGTTGTGTCAATATGTACTTAACAGCATTCCAGCCACAAATACATCCACCACACTTTAGCGTGTTCTCTACAGGCCAGAAAAAACTGATGGATGAAAGTCTCCCAGCTTCAGGTTTCTATGTAGTTGTGCCCATGAAGGGAAAGGTGCATCACAGGCATTCAAAGATGTCCTGAGGAGCAATTGAGGAATGACAAACACAGAAATAATAGAAGCAGCAGAGGGGAAAAAAACCCAAGGAAACACAAAGCAATTTAAAGCAATTCTTGAGATGTGTTGCAAAAGTTATATTTAAAAGCAGAAAGAAGAGGTGAGCACAGGATGTTGTGAGGGTTAGACCTGCAACGTGATTTTCTGTGGAAGCCTTTATTGGAATTCCTGCACACTTACAGTGACCAGTGACTTCATGGATGGGACTGTGTCCTGTGTGAACATAAAAATAAATCTCCCAGATAATGTCATAACACTTCAAATATACTTGTCATGAATTTTTCTCCCAGACATTCAGAGTAGTACACGCTCAAAAGGGAATGATTGTAGAATTTGAAATGTAAGGATTCAGAGAGCAAATTGATGTCTAATTATGAATGCTAAAAATAAAAACAGAGCTATTAATTTCAGAAGCAAATGATGAGCCCTTATGTTATGAAGAAAAATATTCCTCTAGAAAATATCTGAAGAGTCCATTGATATTTTTTCTATAATTTACTCAAATTACTGCCAAAATTTTCCTCTGACACTCTCATGAAACTATTTTGTATTCACTCATGCACTTGCCACCTTTCAAGATGACCTCAGGTTCAGGAATAATTAATGCAAAACTAGATGTGAGTTTATTAAACCAGAGGAGTTTGGTGAAAAGCTAAGTACAGCTAGGCTTCCTACCTCAAATTGAAGTGGTACCATCAGATCTCAGTGCAGATTATGAATACAATTTCTCTGAAATTACTCCCTTGACAGACACCTAAGTAAAAGGCAATTTAAAACACAATGAAAAGGTCATTATTCTCATATTTTAGGACTGCAGTACCCAAGGGAATGCTTAGGCATCCTTTAAAATATATGGAAAACGGGAGGGTAGAGAATAGGGGGAGGAAAGGAGGCTCAGGGCTCCCTGTTACGTGTTCCTGCAGCAACATAATGTGAAGAGCAAAGCAATCTCTGTAGTGCCAAGGCCCAGACCCACCAAACAGACACATTGAACCAGGGAAGGAGGAGTTTTCATTTGGTGGAACATCAAGTCCAGGGGCCACTTCACATGTCAAGTATTTCATAGAATCACAGAGTCACAGAATAGTCTGAGTTGGAAGGGACCCATCACGATCATCGAGTCCAGCTCCTGGCAGGACACAGGAGTCATACCATGTGCCTGAGAGCATTTCCCAGACACTCCTTGAACTCTGTCAGGCTCGGGGCTGTGACCACTTCCCTAGGGAGTCTGTTCCAGTGCTCGACCACCCTCTGGATGAAAAACCTTTTCCTGATATCTAAACTAAGCTTCCCCCAACTCATTTCTATGAGCACATCCAAATTTGAACGCAGGATTTTGTATGAAAGACTCCTAAGTATTGGCCAAAATGCAAGAATTTAAGCCCAAGTCCATACAACGTTTTTCTTTTGTAAAAAAAGGACACATTCTCTGTTACTCCAATGGATTTAGTTCAATTGTACCAAAAACAGCATTCAACTTATTATAAGTAATTGGAAAAGTAAGAGGAGAAAATTCTTATTCCCTCAGAGAAACCTTGTCAGACTTGCAAACCTCCCTCTCTCTGAAGGGCATTCAAACTGCACCAAATAACAAAAATCCCCAAAGATGCATAATTAATGTGGTAGTTCAGCTAGAATGTTGAAAAACAAGGAAAACATTGTATACATCATTAATAAAAAGATTATTCAAAATTGCACTTCTGAAGTAGAGACCAGAGGTCCAAATGTAAATTATATCAGATTCTGGAGTCCCCAAAGCATTGTCTTTATTTTAATAATGACATGTTGTCCCCACTGCCTTCTCTGTAAAACTCTCAAAATGCCAATTATCCAAGGAAGTACACAGCTTCTCGGGTGAATTTTGCAATTCACCTGTCGCTGAAGCAGCCATGACCAGACTGCTACAGCAGTGCCAGAGTTACTAATTGAACACTGAAGTGCTGAGAAGTTGGCCTGCAAGCACAGACACAAATTACAGCAAATTTATGTTGGTTTTCATAAATAGGTGCCATACAGGCCGAAGAAAAGCTCTTGGCTGTGGCTAGCATGGCAATGCAGCCTCAGCAAGTTACACAGCCAAAAGGCAGGTTTATCAGCTAGAGGCTGTCCCAGTCCCACCTTGCAGCTTCACAGCTCTGGCAAGATCACAGTGCAGCAAGGTTTGCCCATCTGAAAAGGACCATGAAGTTACCCCTAGATGGTAACTGGAGGCTTTGATGCATGGAGGCTCTGCTGAGGTCACTCCACAGCCCAGCCAGGTTGCTGCCCAGAGCAGTGCTCAGCTGGCAGGACCTTTCCCAGCTTCACCAACTTCAGCTGGCACAGCCCCAGCCCGTGTGAACAGCCACCCTCATGGCCAAGGGCACAACTGCTCCTTCACAGCAAACGCTGCTCACAAAATCACCACATCTTCCCAGAACTAGATCCTCCTGCTCCTTTTATTCGTGTCTCATATTTTCCCTCACTTTTAGGGCCAGGTTTCTTTCCCTGACACAGCTGTGCTCTGTACACCTCTGTGAGTGGTGCTAAACCCTTCACATCTCCTCAAGCTCCGTGATCAGCAGCATCCATTCCTCCCTGCTCTCATCTCACCTTTCTTTGCTTCTCTTCTCTTACATAATTTTTCACCTGAAATTGACACTCATTATCCAAGCACATTCTCCCTTTTCCTCCTAAGCTCCTACTGGTACAAAGCTTTCAGCTTTCCTCCCAGTCCAGGAAAGAAAGTCACACGAGCTGCATGCAAGTGCTACATAAAAGTACTGCAGAACTGAGTCTTGGACTATGGGATGTGGGGGGCTTGCTATTAGGCTTTGGTTTATGATCTTTGATAAGCAAATGCCCCCTGATTAAAAAATAATTGGAATTTCTGTATATATTCAGATCTGGGCATATCACACATCCTTACAAAGAGTATGCAAGGACTCGGGAATCTTTATACACTGGGGTGTGGTTCATCTGAGTATTCACCAACAGCCATTTCGTTTTTGAGACATTAAAAATTAGGGAAGAGCCCAAAGTGAAAAGAGTTTGAGATTAGAACCAGTGAACTGAACAGAGAGGTTACTTCCTTTGTACTTGTAGAAGGAAATCCATGTCTCTATCCCTCACCAGTATTATAATCTCCCAGGAATTTTTTTATTTTTTAAAATCTCTCATGTTTGATATTTGAGAAGAGTAAAGATGAGGTTTTGGATATGATTACAATTTCATTTCACGGCTTTTGCCCAGATCCTGAGGTTATATATCTGGCCAAAACATTACCTGTTTGATGTTGCAACAAAGAAAAATTAGTCCGTGACATGCCTACAGTTCATAGTTCACAGATTGCATGTTTCATATTAATAGCATAATAAATATCTTCTTTTTTGCACTAAAAGCAGTACGTGATTGGAACTGATGTCTGCATTTCAAGTAGCTGCACACATTAAAAGAAATAGCAAAGTTGTGCAAACTAACTATCCAGACTGGCTGGGGTTAATACATCTTCTATCTTGTTTTATAAGAAATTCTTTTTAAAAGCAAGAACTTGCCTTAGCAAGGACTTAAAAAGCAAGGAAAGGGAATGAACCAAAATAGTTCATTTGCTTTATAATATATATATAAATTATAATATACATGTAAGTTATGACATTCTTTACCTCATACTCAAATAATTTCCTATGAACCATGAGGCGGAAGAGCTCTGGAATTTACTTATAACTCTTGTAAGTCAAGGGTTGCAAGCCAACAAAGGAGGTGGTTATGCAATAAAACATGAAAAATAACACAGTTCATGGTGAAGATATACCTAATTGATATTCTGAGGCAATTCTTTGCTACTTGCTGATGAACAAGTGGTAACAATCTGAACATAAGGAAATTGCTTTCTCAATGTAAGCAGGTTTGGACCAGACAAGGTACACTTAAGCACAAGTTGTTACATAAGTTACTCTTCTAAGGACACACTTCAAACAATTTCTCAGTAGAAATCTTCCTCAGAATGATACCTGAGTTTTGCTGCCCTGCTGATGGAAATTGGAGACAAATGGATCTAGCTGAAACTGTCTGGACTATAACTTCAGGCACTTTCAACCTTGGTAACTTCAGCCTTCTCCAAAGTCTTCCTACAAAAGTTTCTAGACTGATTTTTAAGAGGCACTTATGCAAAATCGTGAAAATGTAGTGAGGATTACGTTTGGATGAAGCCTTATCATTTCTGTGCAGTACCTGGGTGCTTTCTGGTGGGCTTCTAAATAAGCTTGTGTAGGATACCCAGGGACTGGGAAAGGGAGGCGAATAAGCTGAGTTCCATTAAACCTCCACCTAAATCCAGTACAGGGAGTCCTACCCCCTTCCAGAGACCCATCATTCCCATCCTATGCTGGGCTGCTGGGAGTCATTCTGCACACGTGGCAGGATTCATCAAGCTCAGGGGCAGGGGCCAGCTCATCTTACTGCCACTGGAGATCAAGCACCTCTAAAATTGCTTTCTTTTCCCTTCATTAACCCCCTGCATTTTCATTCTTTGAAGTGTGAAAACATCAGACTATGACCACTCTGCACAGAGAGGTGAGTCATGAAGAGAGCAGTGAGAAATTTATCAAAGAAAGGGAAAAACACCAAAGGCTCTTTGAAACTCCTGAGGCTACATTCATGTTTGCAAGTAGTATGGCCCAACAGGAGTAAATGTGCAGTTTGTCTCACTTCTGAAATCACAGTATCTAACCTACAAGCATTTGGGGGAGTACGGGTACTCTGAACTATTCTCAATCTAGTCCCACCAGCTGGGACATATTAAATATGGTCCTAGAGCACATCTCATTTAAATTCATTTGAGGGCAACGCAGTTTTCGCACTCTGTGAGCTAAAGCACTGTAAGTTGCAATGACTCTGAGCGTTCGTGGGTGAGGTTTCTTTGTTATTTTTTTCTCCACAAAAGTGCACTCCTGACAAGGTAAATCTTGTAGGAGCTGATATGAAAGGATCTGCAAGACAGTAAATCAGTAATCAAAGGTAGAAAGAGAAGCAGACAGAGGAGAGGCTAAGAAAACGGGAGACTCTCCAAAAGTAATAAGCCTCATTAAAACTGGAAAACAGGCAAGAATGGAGTGCAAAGTGCTCTGAGATTTCTGCCTGCCTTTCTAATGACAGCTGGAATGAAAGCCTGAAAGTCTCAAGTCAGAGCACAGTAAAAAAGAAAAAGAGAAGATGAATGTAGTGTATGCACATAGACTGCTATACCTTTAAGTGCAGAAGACAAGGTGCTGAAACAAGGACAGAACAAATGAAAATTAAATGGTGAAGATGTGAGCAGTGACTAGGAAGAGCTGGGTTTAAGAGACCAAGATCAAGGCTTGCTGAAGAAAGCAGAGCAAATATTTTCAGTTGAATGCAGGCTAAACTCTTATGTAAGGATGTCGGGAAATTTGAGATCCCATAATTTTTTGATCTTCCTGTTTTGTTCTGTTCTGCCATAGTATTGTACCTTTACATTTGCCGGTCCCCTACAGAAAGAGTAATCCCATTGTAATGCCATACCTTATTTTCATGATGAAGCAATAGCTGAAATATAGTGACTCACCAACAGTATTTCAGCTGAGTGAACACAATGATTTTAATAACTGTCTGCTAATTAGCAGGTTTTTGAGATAAAGACAGTTGAATAGCTTGCATCCTCTGACACCCCAAATTAATAATGCTCCAGTAGCAAATAATAAAGTAGTAGAGACTGGCATTATTACTTTTTGGTACGGTACAAAATAGATTAAAATTAATCTGGCTTGTTTATCTACACAGTCTAGACCACTTCAAAATGCTGGAAAACTCTGCCTTGGCTCCAACATATGATGCCCTAGAGAGCTCTATATAAAGCTAAAAGAATTTCTCCTAAAGCAAGAGGCAAAAATTTATAGATTACAATTTTATGAATAAAATTAATTAACCAACAATTCATTACATTCTAAAAGCTTCATCTGACCATAATAATCCTTGTTTGCAGCCCAAACAGTATTTGGTAATTGCAGAGTGATGAAATAATGTGGATATTTTTTGATTACAGTTCATTACATAAGATAACAAGGAAGAATTTGTGTTTGAATCATAATGAAAACTTAATTGACATCACTCTTCTAAAATACTTTCAATGACTAAATTTCAGTCTGTGTCTTAATCAGTTTTATATTAGAAAGGTATTTTAACAACATAATGCTGTGAAAATAATTTCATTGCATTATAAAACCTTTGACTGGATCTTCTAACTAATTAAACTCCAGACATCTTGGAAATCTGACACAAATGCAATTCTAACTTTAATATTCTTTAAGATTATACAGTTTCAGGTTTCTTTTATTTTCTCTACTACCTTTAATCAAATTTAAGCTTTTCCCTTCCTCTCCACCCCTCAAATAGTCTATTTATACCTGCGAGATAATTTCAGGAGGGATAGATGCTAAGTCACCAGAACCATGCCTCAGCACATGAGTTAAACTTAAGCAACAACATGAGTAATCTTACAAAATGCAGTTACTTTTCTCTACAATGATTCTCAAAGACTGCTCTCTCAGGACCTTCCCTCTGTCCAGATGTGCTCTCACTGAGGCTGAATGTGCTGAGAGCTCATTCAGATAGAGAGAAGTGCTCACATAAGCTGAGGCCTCATCCAAGAAGGCATTTCTACCACAAGCTCACATTTATTTCAGAGGCCTTTCTCAAGGCAGTACTTAACAAAGTAACAGATAATCTCCTACAGAGATACCGCGTTGTAATAGGAACAATTACAGTACTGCCCATCCTTCATATAAGACACACCTGGCTGCCTAAAGTTTTAACATGGTAACAGTACATTTTGAATTAAAACACCAGGAGGGAAGAACACAGAGCCACCCCCACGAAAAACACTGTACAGTTAGGATCCAGCCTGCCAACCAACAAGCAAGGGCTATTTCACTTCCACCTGACCTCATTCTGACTTTTATGAGGAGCCCACAGCTTGAATTAGGAGTAACTCAAAACCACTGAACCAGTTTCTGTTTAAAGGTGCATCTTCCTTGTGTACTAGAGGCACAGTCAAGAGAAGTGTAAAACTCAGGCTACTGCTGAACAACTCATTGCTGAACAAGGAAGCAAGAAATTAAGGAAATTAAGGGAAACAAAGAAAAAAGATGCTTTTGCTACATTGCAAGGCTCACTTAAATTTAATGCCCTAGGTTAAAACCTGTCATTGCTGTTGATAAGATGATTAAAATCATGCAGCCACAGTACCTTGGTCCAGACTTCATACAATGTGACTGGATCCAGAGTCTTGGTATAGGCTTATTTCTTACTACAAGCAATAAGGAACATAAACAACAAACCAATTTTGCTCATTAATTAATTAAAATCTGCTGTTCACAAGGGTGTTCTGAAAATTTTTCTCTCAGAAAGTTTTTTTTACTGAGCATGTGAAAAATGGGTAGAAACCCCTTGTGTTTGCGCCAGTAAGAAAAATCAGAAGAATAAAAAGATGCTACAGAGGAAAAATGGTTTCTGGAACCCACAACAGAGACAATTTACTCAGCACTATTATCCTGTGTATGTTAAAACGCCTTTACAGACTCACCAGACCAAAGACAAGACAACCTTACAGCACTCACTACAAGGTAAGACATGTTTATATAGAGTCAAGATTAGGAATACATATGGTTTATGTGATGCATAGACATATTATTTTTCATACATATACACACATATACATATAAAATATTTTCTAGAATCAAGCAATACAAGTACAGGGAGTACAAATTTAAAATACACTTACAAACAATCTCTGTATCTGTAAATACACAGTAATGGCCTAATGAACTTTATATTTAGTGAAGAATAGCCCAGCTCCTGTCTGAGTGCCAAAGAACCTCCCCTGCACTAAATAGCATGATGATAGTTTTCTGTGCCCAAGTGACATCAAGAAATATGGAGAAGTGCATATGTGTTTGCAATAAATTAGTGTAACATGTTAATTGTTTTCACCCCCAAGCATCGATTCCATTGTAGGCTTGTGTACTAACTTGTCAAGAATAATGGGAGTAAAGTAGTAAACAGAGATATCATGTATTAAAAAAAAAGTTTATTTTTTCCTTAAAAATATTTATACGTAGTTTCACTTTGTTTATATACAGTCATAAAAGTAAGTTTAAAACTCAAGTTTAAACATCAGGATTTCAAAAACACAGATGTATTGACTTCAAATTAAGGTTCAAGCTATCTGTCACATCTTTCCCTGGAACTCTCAGACAGCATTTTACAGTAGGTGGCGCCGATAACAGACTATCCATCATCAGAAGAAGCAGTCCCACCTGCCCTGTGACCTTCCCCCTTCTCATACATAGAAGCTATTTTGCCTTGAACTACTGTATTGCTTCTCTAACCCTTCAGTGATTAGGTCAGGGAGCTAAACTAGCTCAAACCAGGGGTAAAAAACATCCCAGGAAGATGGAATATATATTAACTGATCTGAACATCATCCTCTGTTAAATAGTATGCCCTCGACTTTTGGCGAGGACAAGAGGAAACAGTCTCATATTGTGACTGGGGAGGTTTAGATTGGATAGCAGAAAAAATTTCTTCAGCAAAATGGTTGTCAGGAGCAGGCTGCCCAGGGAAGTGGTGGAGCCACCATCCTTGGAGGTATTTAAAAGATTTGTAGATGTGGCACTATGAGACATGGTTTAGTGGTGGACTTGGCTGTACTGGGTTAAAGCTTGGAGTCAATGATTTTAAAGGTCTTTTCAAACCTAAATGATTCTATGATTCTAAGATAAACCTCGTGTAAGAAAGCTGCATTGAAAAGATAAATAAAAAGAGCAGTAATTTTCTTAAATTTAGGTACTCAAAGCAGAATGGGACTGGATGAGCACCAGAATATTGACACAAAAGGGTTAAAAATTCATCTCCACGGCTGAGGGAGAGAGTAGGACCACTTCTTTGCTCAGCAGTTAACCACAAGACCATCTTAACTGCATTATGAAAGCACAAATTTAGAGGTCACAGGAGAAAAGACAACAGTCTCTCTCTCCTGCTTACAATACATCCCAACAGAATTTCACATTCCATACTCTGGCTTATTTACTAAGCCCTCGACAGACTAACAGGAGAGAGACATCCCGAAACGTAGCTCTGCTTGTTATTGCCAGATCTTGATTTCTCCAGCCCAATCACATGTTGCAAGGAGCGATGGCAAGACTGGGTGAAACACAGCACTCACACAAGCTTCTCTATGTGCAGACAAAGTGCGAATAATCCTTGAAGTATGATAGCTGTAGAAAAACACTTTGCCATCTGAACTTCCTGTCACCAAAAGTGCTCCATCTGGAGAAAATTCACAGCCCACTGCAAATCCTTCCACCTGTGAAAAACAATAACAGTGTAACTCTTGATGCTGATTAGAAAAGTTCATTGTGGTATACTGAACATTAATATAGTACAAAACCCACATATCTTTAAATAAATATACACTAAAGACTTCTCCAGGTCTTTATTAAGACACAGCTATATCAAAAACTTATTTAATCAAGCTATTAAGCATTCATAAAGTCTTCTAATAACTATTTTCTTCAGAGTGCATGATTCAAAATAGACTGGCACATGGGAAAGCAAATGAAGCCTATTAGTATCTATCACTGATTTATAATAAAACACTATTAGCAGAAATATTAAAAAGCAGAGGTGCTTTGCTATCTATCTTCCTTTTAAACTTGGATACTGAGTTCCTGGTGAGGAAGGATACCTTGTGTCCTTCGTATCTTTTCTTTTTGTTGATTCGGTAGGGTCGCTGGGCAGAAAACAAAGCCATGTAGTTCCCGTTGGTCTGAGCAACAAACACAGACTCCTTTGGGTGCAGGGTCAGACTTGGGCATGTGTAACGCTCCTGAAAATGATTTTAAAGGAAGTTT
Source organism: Corvus cornix cornix (assembly GCF_000738735.6). NCBI lineage: Eukaryota > Metazoa > Chordata > Aves > Passeriformes > Corvidae > Corvus > Corvus cornix. The sequence continues at coordinate 11,557,174 of NC_046335.1, forward strand.
TGTTGTATCAAACAGAAGATTTATTCAAATTATTCAAGTTATCTGTTGATGTATCTGAGAGCCCATAAAGGCCATGGTAAGGATAAGTCATCTCCATAGTATACTTTATGTAAAGATATTTAACTCACTACAAACCACTGGAAGTCCTACATCAAGACAAATGCTAAATCAAACCTCTACCCCAATTTCCTAGCCATTGACCAAAATCCTCTATCTCTCTGAGCCATAATTATACTGGAGAACAATTATAAGGTAACTCCAACCAGATGGTTCTGCATCATCATCTTCCTGCCCAAGAAAGCCCAAGTTTGGACATGAAAGTCAATCTTCTTCTCCCATATCCCTTCCTCCACAGTCATACTGTGCTTTCCATGCTACTTTGTACAGTTCTCAAATCCTCCATCTTCCCAGTTCTGGCCACACTGACAGGAACAGAAAACAGCTGATTGAAACAGACACCTTTCCCCATCCCACTGTTATAAAAAAGAAGAAAAAAAAGGGATCATTATTAGCCTCCTTATGACAGTGATGTGGACATCTGCTGGCTGCGAACTCATAAATACCTGCAGTAATTAATAAGACTTGGCTTTACTCTACAGTTCCTATTTAAGACTGAAATAAGATTACTTTCAAAACTCTGCATGGTGACTCCATCAGAAATCAACTTTCTCACAAGGCTTCCACCAGGTCCAAACCTCTTCTAGTTTCAGCCTAACCTAAAGACAGAGCGCTGAGTTTTGATGCCATGAATACAAAAAGAGCTTTGGCTGTAGGATCCATCTGCATGTGAAGAACACCAGGATGACAGCGACCACTGGACACCATGCGCTGTGTGGTAGAGCGGGAAGAACATCAGACTGGTTTTGCAGTGTGATTTGGAAGTGAAGGACTGGGAAGGAAGTTCTGGGTACTGTAAGGTACTGGATACACTGCACTGTGTGTTTCTGCAGAGAAACTGGGTCTGGAAGTATGTGATCAGAAAGCACAACATAATCTGCAGGAGCAAGGTGCTGTTATGCTGGGTATGCTGTAGTAATGGGTTATTTTAGAGCTCTTAACTATTCATTTGTTAATGCAGACAAGCAATAGATCAAGTCCTGTTGGGATCTAATCTGTTTGGAGAGCTGAGGAGTTCTCTCCCACATCAAACGTTTCAAAGGTGAAATTCAGAAAAGTGAAGCAGAGTTGGCAAAATCATCATCACATTTTGTTTATTCACAGTGCAGAAAACCATTTCAGAGATGCTGTAATCATGTTTGTTTGTTACTCCTTGGTGCTGAACCCTTCTAGGCTGTAATTTATATATTCACAGTTGTTTCTTTTTTCCTTTCCTATTGTCTATCCAAGGTATTGATAGATCCAATATTGTACAAAGACACAATTCTGGAAATTAAATACGAAACAATCCCATTAAATCATCAATTATGTGTCCTTGTCAGCAGAGTACTGTTCATTTCAGCCAAAAAGCATCTATATACAATCCAGTCATATTATATTACATAGGATATTAGACTCTGGTTTTCAAAAAAGACCCAGGGAGTTGAAATTTTCTATTAACTTCCTTGGTAATCTCCTTTGAAGCTGCCAGCCTTTCTAAACAATTTAGTCCATTGAATGTCTTGCTTGGATAGATGACTGAGAAATACTGCACCTGCACTGATAAATGCAAATTTTGCCTCTGTGATTATGCTGTATTAGGTATCTATACGCACGTATCAGGTTGCTATTACTGTGTGAATATTAAACTCAATTTTTCCATAACCCTCACTGCAGCTGATGAAGAATGTATGAAAAAGTGTGGGAAAAGAATCGTGGCACTATAGCAGCTACTGCCATGCACCACTGGCAAACCACAATGACACTGCAGAGTCCTTGCCTAAATATAGCTTACATGTCAATGAATTAGCACCGAAATGTAAATATTTTAAACACAAGGAGACCTCTCAGCCTTCAAGGTTATTTTTTAATAACAATTAAGTGTTAAGTAAAAAAACAAAGAAAGTCATCATCAACTTACAGGAAAAGCATCTTATATATCACAAGACCTTATTGAAAATCAAATACTTTTTTGTACTACACTGACAAGTATGAAATATTAAATTGTGACCCGAACAACATAAGTTGTTAATCTTACATGAAAAATCTGATTGGAGATTTTGGCAGCACTTTGGAAGTCCCACGCAATGATGGTGCGATCAGCTGAGTCTCGGCTTACTGCATCCGTGCTTGTAAGAAATTCTCTTCCTTCTGGAAGGAAGAGTATATCCAAAGTCTGTTGTACTGCAGCTTTGTAAACTCTCAACACCTAGTGGATAGAAGAGTTTGTTATTTTTTGACAGATTAGAACATGATAACCTATGTTTACCCTCTTTGTATTAATAAACATCTCCATTAAATTATTTTATTTTTAAACATCAAAAGGTCACCCAATTTAAAATGTTGTACTAGTGTTTTAAATAGCTTAGTCAATGTATATAAAGAATCAATATACAGGAAAATTAAATTCAATTTTAAAAAGCATCAGTTTGTACAATTTATATATTATATTTATATATTCATAAGATTCTGTTATAAACTACCAAGGAATTAGAGTAAGATCCAGAAAGGGCTTTAGACAACACAATGTTGTGAAGATGGGTCTACACAAACTCTCTTCAATGTTATGAACTCTTCTAGATTCCCTAGAGGAGGCAAAAGAATCCTTGGCAGCAAGCTGGCCCACAGTGTGAGCTGGGCTTTAAACTGAAGGCCTTGGGGAGTTTGGAAGTCCAAAGCATCAACACTAAATACACTGTTGCAAGCAGCTGGGGATAAGACAGACCGACCAGAGCAGCAACAAACGTTCCTTAGCTGCCTCCTGAGATGAAAACCAGCAGACCAAGCACCTCAGGTGTCTCTATACCAACACATGCAGCCTGGGAACAACCAGGAGGAGCTGGAGCTGTGTGCCCAGCCAGAAAGTGGAAAGGGACCTGAGGGTCCTCATGGACAACAGGCTGAACACGAGTGAACAGTGTGCAGCTGCAGCAAAGAAAGCCAACTGGGTGCTGGGGGGCATCAACAAGGGCATCCCTAACAGAGATAAAAAAGTCATTGCCTTACTCTAGCCAGCTCTTTTCACGTCCCACCTGGAACACTGGGTTCAGTTTTGGCCATGCTATACAAAAGACATGGGGACAGGCTGGAGAGGGAACAGAGAAGGGCAACAAAGACGATCAAAAGACTAGAAAGCTGCTACTTAAGAAAAGACAGAGAGAACTGGGCTTGCTCAGCCTTGAAAAAAAAGAGGTTTAGGGGAGGCCAAGTTCCTGTATTTAAAGGGTGGCTACAAAGATGATGGAAACTCCCTTTTTTACAAAGAGTTATGTGGAAAAGAGAAGGAGTAATGGGTACAAGCTACACCTGGGGAGATTCCGATTGTACACAAAAAGTGGGTTAGATTCATGCAGAAATGGGTATCAGCCACAGGATTCTGAATATTTTAACAGCCTGTAAGCTGGATCTTAAAAAGTAAGAGATATTTTTAATTATTCTAAGGAATACATGAACAACTTGAATTTCCTTTCTTTCCATCTTTTTTCATGAAAATCTGTATCTATGTTGTCTAATTTGAATTTTGCAAATCAATACTTTTGCTTTCTTTTTTCTCTGATTTGCCTCCAGTGAAGAGAAACTTCAAGGCAAGTGGCCAGATCAAAGCAAACCATCTCTCTGAATATGGTGATCCTTGAAACTAGGACATGGGAAGACTCCTAGTTTTTAATATCTGAATCTCTCTCCCCAAGATAGCTAAAAACATAGCTGCCTGCATTTCCAATGGGTGTGCGGAGGTTAGTCCTTCCTCTAATGTCACTAGAAAACCAACACAGTGGAGAAAGTGATTGAAGCATTATCCTGAAATGACTCCCAACTTTGTGAGGTATTTCAGTGCCTACCTGACACCCCTAATATACCTAGTGACTACTGACTTCAGGACCCAGGCCATTTGCAGATACATTTTTTTAAAAATAACAACCAAACAAACAATTTTCAGGTGTCGCAGTGAAATGTCCTGGATTATACTTCTGTTTTACACTTTCACCAATAAAAGAAAAATCGCTTCAAGTACCAAACTTGAGAACTTGATTTCTTGCCTCACAAAAATCAGTGACTGTTGGCAAAATGTTCAGAAAGGTGATCCCACTTTAGGGTGGTGATCTACTAGTGGGTGTCCTGACGTCCCTCCCAGCTCTGCTTCCTGTGATCTCAGCATGTAGAAGGATGGCAGCAGCAGCTGCTCCAGTTGCTTTTCACAGGTTTTGTGAAATACACAGTTTAGAAACATTATGTTTGCATTCGGTGAAGAACCTCAGCCATGCAAGCACCCTACACACCCTATAATAACAGCAACGAGATGTAAACCTGCACACTCAAAAAACTTGCACATCTCTCAGCAATCTGCCTGCATTTTTAAGATAGTGAATATACAAATGTGTTACTTGCTCTCATCAGATTTTACAGCCTCAGAATCTGCATAATATACAAAGCAATTAAATTTTGTAAAGCCAAAAGGGATATTTCCATATTTATAGCCTCCACTTTCTCTATGGAGAAATCACCATGCCTATTTCTTCACAGAGTTATAAAAGGAAGTCTATAGTTCATTAGTAAAGTAGAAAATGAAGCTATTTTGCAGGAGCAAAAATGAAAAATAAAATCCCAAACCAAAAAAAAAAATCCACAAAATATAATAGCTGCCTGGAATGAGAAATGGAAAACCATACAGAAACCTGACAGCTGTAGGAACTGCAGGAGAAGAATGAAGTTAAATTGAGGGGACTAGGCACAAAGGCAGAACCACCCCGACAGACTGAGGAGGCAGCTACTTAGCAGCAGGCACTCCTCAGAAGTGACAAGTCCCAACCAGAGAATCAGCAGGAGTGAGAGCATGGAGCAGCACAAGTGTAGGAACAGGGACAGAGAGCCAGAAACAAAGGCCAGTTAGTGCTGGGAAATGAAGAACAACAAAATAGAGCAATAAATGATAACAAACTTCCAAACCATTATTCGTGGTAGTGATTCTTTAATATTTTCTTATTTTAAAGATGAAAATCACAGACATACTCTTTAGATCTTCATCACCTAAAAAAGCCCCAATCTTGTGAAAAGTGGGTACATATCCATACATAAATTGTGTACAGCTTTGTAAAGGGTTTAGGCTTTGGACTTGTTTTTAACAGTCTTTGGGGCAACAGACATCTCTTGGTAAGAAGATACTGTGAAGTTGGTAATGTGCAAATACTTTTAATGTTTGCTGAAAACGTGTTGGGTTCTTACAAAAACTGCCACTATCAATTTAAACATTTTCACCAGTAATCATTAAATAATATGTTTGTCTGTTATTTAATAGGATATTTAACCAAATTACCTGTGTACCTTAGCTTTGCAACAGGAAACTGTCTATCAAAATTAGTACAAAACACCTTCTTTTTCTATATGTTTGATACATACCTCAGAAAAACCATGCTGTTTTATCTTCAAACCACATAGTAGGAACTGACTCAGAGAACAGTAAATTAACACTTTGAATAGCAGCTGGGAACTTGATATACATAGTATTTCAATTGCCCCATAAAGACAGCCTTCAAAAATAACTAATTGCAACATCCCTGCTCAGAAAAGTACTCATAATTAAACCTGCTTTGTTCTACCTTAGGCAATTAATTCATTATATGCCTGAGGAACTTGGCTGGGGAAAGCACCAGTTTGCCTGCCCTACTGGCTTTAGTTTGTTAATAACAGCTTCCGCTCTTTTCCTACTTGCAGATTTATCACCCATCAGCACTGGAAAACTACAGTCCACTTCTTCAATCTGAGCATTTTCTGGACACAAAAGAATTCATTTCAATGGAAGGCCTAATAGTTTCTGGTGTCAACACAATCCAACATAATAACAAAGCTTCTTCAATAAGACAAGAGTTCAAGGCTGCAGGCATTCTAAAAGAAAGGTAATTTAAGCAAATTAAATCAGTTTCAAACAGATTCTTATGGTCCTGGTGATTTGAAAAGCAAGTTGTGGTGCTGAATTCAAGGTATATATTTCAGATGGGTGTTCTATAATACTTCTCTGCATAAAGCACATACCATGCACATACTGGTATTCTGTTTACCAAGAAATCTCAAAGCCTCCACACGAGCAATTCAGAAGCTGCTATTTGCCTCAACTCTGTGGTGGTCAGCTGCAAACTGTGTGCAATGCACTTTACAAAAAACACCTCAAGTATTATGCCAGTGATAAGAAAGAAATGTGCTTTAACAGTCATTGTCCTGGGCATCAGGACAATCAACAAATCTAATAGGACTACAGCCAATATGGCTGGTCATCAAAAAAAACCCTTAATCAGTCAGATCCATGGCTTCCAACCTGTAAAATTCAGCATATTTTTTCTTTTATTTCTTGGCCTACCTTTTTAGATTGTGTGATCTGGCATGGACCTGCCACTTCCTACTGACATGTTGAGTAATTAATGCAATGGGGGACTGATTTAAGTTTCCTCTGTGAAACAGTACTACACCATTAACAGTAATAAAAAGTACATTTTAACTTAAAGAAAAGCTTATTTTTTCACTAAATAGATGGGGATTTTATCTATTGCAGTGCGAACCATTTGTGTCAATCTATTGTATTTCTCTTCATGCAGTTATAAAACCCCATTTTTCTTTTCTATGTAAGTTTTTTTCCCATTTGTAACTGCTCTGTTTTCTGAGATACAGCTCTAGATTATCAAGGGATCTTGAGAATAATTAAAAGGAAAGAAAGGCTGCTCAAGATGAAGAAGTGGTTAACCTTTATCTGGTATTGATCTCTAAGACTTCAGATATGAACAATGTACACCGTCTTTTTTTAAAGTCAATTTCAGATTGCTTGACAAGGCACAAGAATCTTGTGACGGAAATTGTCAACCATTTATTAGAAAAAGAAAATTATTTTCCCGTCAGATTTTTTTATTTAAAATTATCTCCCCATCTCAAATAGGGTAAGAAGTGAAATCTGCATATGGGAAAGATACAGGAAGATAAAGAATGGCTTTTCTGTGAGGAACTCACAGATCTTTTAGTAAAAAACAAGGAATTCTTACTACAGAAATGAGATGACTGAGGGGAATTTGAAAGAATTTGAAATAAAGTCTGAGCAGCATGGAGACAGCGAGTGGTTTCCTTCATTTATAAGACTTCAGACTACAAATGAGCAGAAGGCAGCTTCAAAACACAGAGAACGAGATGCTTCTTTCAAACACAACATATTTAAGCTGAATTCCTTGCTACAGGAAGTTGCAGATGTAAAGAGATCAAGGACAACCAATTCCACAGTGTGAAAACTCAAAGTGATCCAAGAAAGACAAAGAGGCAGGAAGCCCCCAAACTCTAAGTTAGAGAGGCCTGAATAACCATTGCTGAGAGTTGTGATAAAGAAGTTTGCTGTGCTTCTCTATTCTTAATCTTCAAAAGTGTATTGGTCACTGCAGGGGGTGTAAAATGTGTCTAGAAATGGTCTGAAACTGGAACAGCCATTCCCTGACAGCTTCTCACTTGAGTACTCCCTCTCCAAAAGAAGGACTATTTCATTCCTGGCTTGTTTCAGTCCCTCTGGGAGCACAGGAGTGCTTGTCCACAGACAGGTGTAGGATTCTCATCTGCAATGCCACCATACAAGGCTCCCAAATAAACACAGCAGACTGCTCCACCTCTGGGCCACAGACACAACGTGTGCCTTCACACTCAGAAAGGACCCCTGAATGTTAACATTTAAAATCAAATGCCATTATGCAAGTACAAATATTCCCTCACCATATTTCTTTGAACTTTTTGTCCATGGATTCAGGAAGGATTTCTCTGAGAAGAATAACTTGAGTTTTCTAAAGCACTGAATAAATCATCTTATTTTAATTACCTTGTTCTTCCTAATACCACCAGTACATGACAATGTATTGGCTGTTTCTATAGAAACCAGAAGTGCAAGCAGCTCTACCAGTTTCTACAGCCTTTTTTCATATTCATATGCTATCCAGAGACAAATTCATTAGGGTCTCCTAAATACATGCTACTTAAAATGACTGCATCTCATCTGAAAGAAATTGCAATAGAATGTTTCCAAGGAAACAAATGCAGTGCATTTGCACCTATTAATTTTTTTAACTGTGCTTTAACAGCTTGGGCTTATTTCTTTATAAATTCAAGTATGGAGAAATAGCTCAACAACATAAAAAGCATCTCTTTAATCTTTTTCTTTTTAAGCATAAAGTTGTAGACGATAGTTGCAATTTTGCAGCTAAGTAATGTTCAGAGTAATAAACAAAGATGGGGGGAGGGAAAAAACCCTGTTGTTACTCTGCCTTGAACTCTGTTGTTAATAAAAATTTTGCAGTTCATTTCAAAACTAATTTTAAAAGCTTGAAATAGGAGCTTCCACCATTTTTTCTAGTTAATTTGTTTATCTTATCTCATTTCAAAAGGGGGAAATTCTGTGTAAATCTTCAAATTTATGTTTTCCTTACATTTGCCTTGACTTTATACTAATCTTTTTTCAAACCTTCCTCAACCAAATTTTGTTATTAATCCCAAATGGCTGAACCTTTATATTTCTTTGTACTCTTTCAATTTCTAATAAATCATTGTATTTTTCCTGCATAATATTCTATCCCTTTTTTTATTGATTGTGCTAGCACAAGACTTTCTGTAACAAACATTTTCCAAAAATAAAATAATAAATGCTGTCTCCATTTAGTGTCATGTCTGAAGCACTTCATTAAATTCCTCCCAGTCAGTTTTCTTTCTTGAGACACCCCTTTTAGCCAGTTTTCTCATTATACTGTACCTAGGTTAATTCCTTCCTTCTCCAGCTTCTCTAATTGCTCTGTCAAAGTCCAACATCATAAAGTGACATCAAGTAAACTTCATACAATCGACCTTCACTTAAATCATATAAATTTTTTTTATGTTTTTTATTCCTATATCTGTAACTAATCTTTCCTTCAAAGTCTGTTCTGTGGCTGTCAGGTCTTATTTTACTGGGTCTCCTCTAGTTGATGCCCTTCTTCTCTTTCCCTCCTTGTTTAACATAAGCAGTAGATTTGCATTTATGGAGGTCTAAGAGCTTCAAATAATGCTTTAGGATCAGAGCCACAGCCCTGTCACCTTCCACTTATTCCCTCTCCAGATTACTGTGTGGGGCTTCATTAGGACTTGCTGTTCTGACAGCGATCACAAATAGCTCTTGCCAGAGCTCCAAAAAATCTCACTAGTTTGTGACACTAGACACATGAACATCAGCAGACAAGAGATCAAAACCAGACTCCATCCAACAGTTGAGGAAATTATTCCTCCATTTTTCATAGAGTCCAAAAAAATGTCAGTGATGTCCACTTTTAAAGTCCCTTGCATTTCTGTATGCACACAATAAAGAACCAGTTCCTGAATGCTTACAAAATGTTGTTTCATCAAAGCAGAATGTAAATAAAAGGTAAAATATGCAAATCTCAAAAATAATCATATGGATACATTTAGAAACTTTACATGAGTACATTCAGATGTAAGCTCTGACTGCTGTATGCCCTTTCACCAGAGCTAACAGCATCGCTGCTCTACACCACGCAAACCTTGCGGACACATGTAAATACATTGTTTCAATGCAGTTCAACCATTCCCCATATAATGAACTTCAGCTTCTTTAAAAGTATTTTCAGTTTTAGACAACTGCAGTTGTAGTCTTGCCCTGACAGTACATTGGCGTAAGCTTAGAAACCCAAATTACAAAGAAAAAAAAAAAAATCTGTAGTCATATTTACTTTAATGAACACATTAAGGTCCTTATTGCTGAGTTAAAGGATACAACCTTTTGTTCTCTTCGGCATTTCAAGGAATATTAAAATTTCAGGTAGAATAAGTGGTTGGAATTTATTTTGTATGCTGCCTGAAAAGCTCATGTAGATCAGCCAAAATGAAGGGTGACTGTGCTGGCTAGTGCTGAACATCTTAAGAAATTCTTCCACAGCTCAGAGAAAGGAAATGCTTCTAAAATACATAACTACTTTAAGGTCTTGGGGTTATTGCACATTTCTTTTTACAGGGTTTTACAGGGTTTATCTAGGTTCAGCTCCGAGGTCCAAAGATTCCCGTGGGGGCTGTTCAATATGATGCTCCCTCCTTGGTCAACACTGCAGATACTTTTTTTTCAAAACACAGCAGCTCACTTCCAAGTTTTCTGGTCTTTTCATAAAGTCTCTATAAACATTCTTCAAATTTTTCATAAATTTAATCAATGTGTTATACAGTAATATAAGATCTCCAGAAAAATCTCTTTACCAGAGAGACAAAACTGCGTTTAACACAAACAGAAAGAAATACCACTATAATAAATCTCCACAGGCTATTCATCTGCCTCTTTTATTTTTTTTCAGGCTTTGATTACTTGTGTCTGTAATTTTGAGATGCTGGTATCCCTTACATTTCACTGAGCAGTTAAAAAGCTGTTCCATCCATTCATTTCTCTGAAGTATATTGCTTAGCTTGATCTCAAAGAATTAAACTCCCTTATTGTTGTTTCATTCTTTATCTTGCTTAATATGCTACATTTGAAACTATTTTACCTATTTGCTCAACAGAACAAGGATAGCAATAAGTATCTTTCAGCATTCCTCTTTTTTTTTTTATATCTGCCTCTCTGATTAATAGCCTAGTGCACATTTCTGTCGTGGTTTAAACCCAGCCAGCAACTAAGTACCACACAGCCACTCGCTCACTTCCCTTGTACCATGAATGAACTGTCAAACTGAATTGAAAAGATTCATTTACACGTCAGCAAGGTTTGCATCGTGTAAAGCAGGGATGCTATTAGCTCCCCTAAAATTTCTCAGTGTTTTAGTAGCTGAGAGGCTGCCTCAAACCAACTTGATACATTTTCTCTGGGACTTGCATATCCAATTTTTGTACTACATTCAAATCACAAATAAATATTAGTAATTAATGCTCATAAATTCATGGCCCTGGTCAGAAGTACTAATTCTTTGAAATACCACTATCAGCTATCTTATGTCATTTTCCATCAGCAGAAAGCATCAATGAGGCACACTGGCATAAAGCAGCCCATTTAAACCACTGCATGTATGTGTAATTGGACAGTATTTTTGCAATTTCTAATCCTCTCTATCTCTGTTATGCTTAATGTTTTGCTCTGAATTTCCACGAAAAATCCCCTTATTTCCTGATATGCAATTATCATTTCGCCTCACAGTTCATTTTAAGAGATGCAAGAGGACAGCTTGTTAAAACACAGGAGTACATCCTAAAGAGTGACCCCTGAAACTGAATTACCAGCGAATGCTGAAACTGAGTTTTCAATGTGCAATGAGTAACAAGATTCAGATGCCTGATTTAGGGTGTCCACTCTATTGACAAAATATGCTGCAAAGCCTGAAAAGGCTATCGGGAGTATGATGAGAGAAACAAAAAGAATTAGTAGTTCACCCACACATCATTCCAAGCTGAATGTCAGATTAACACACTTGAAAGAATAGCCAAAACAAGAAAATCTTGTAATGAATTAGGATGAAAGAACTTGAAAGGTAGAAAAGCTGTTCGTGTCAAAATTGAAAAAAGTGATAAGAGGCTTTAGACATCTATTCCAGTTAAGAGCAAATGGCACTTATAAGAACAGGATAAATTTCAAAATACTGGCCAGGACACTATCCAGACTTAACTATGGCTATAACTGCATAAGATGGAAAAGATATGTGAATAAAGATAACAATATAAACTGAAAACAGGAGTATCTGAAGAATCCATTGAAATCCCCCAAACTAGGGAGCAGCCGACGTGACATACTGATGACACTGATAATTCATGCCTAACAAATTTATGGTTCTGTGCCTGAGAGTTTGAAATGTAACTACAATATTTTGCAGTAATGATGCATAGGTGAGACTAACCTCCATCTCAACACGTTTGTCTGTTCCTCGTTACTGCCTCATGTAAACTGTGTTCTCTCTATTTGCCTTCTCTCTTTTGCAGTTACACTGTTCATTGGTGAAGGACATGCTTCCCCTCTCCCGCCAGTTTTCAGGAACAGTTTCACTGAGAAGACTTTCCAAGACAGCCAAAGAGCAAACTCTAGTCCACAGACATGCACATATTTCTGTAGGTGGCCCCTTCTGCAGAACACCAGGCTGAGGTGGTTGGCAATATTTGGCAATCACAGCTTGGGATGCTTGTGCTGCTTTGCAACCTCTGTCCAGGTTAAGCATCATGTGCTGTTCCATGCCTGCTCCTCTTCACAAGGAACTGCATTCTGAATCTACTTTTATGCAGGTCTGAACTACAATCAGGTTTGCCAGACATATCAATTGACAGTTTAGCTGTGGTTAAACTGAGGCACTGTAAGAATTTAAAACCTAAAAGGAAGGACCTGCTTTAAGAGACACACATTTACTGTCCTCATTGCTTGGAATACAATACTGTTTGATACCTTGATTGGTGCCAAGGGAAAGCACTACTGAAATTCAGACAATTCACAAGTGGGAAAAAAGGGCCAAGAACAGCATTTTTCAATCCATTTGTCTTGGTGACACTGTGACTGTTCAAAGATAACACCAAAATACTGCAGATTGGCAGAGACACTAACAATGGGAGAATAACAGACCCAGGAGACAACTCAGAACTAACTTATGTAGCACAGGCACTAACATCTGTTATCTAGCCCCTTAGTTCTACTTGAGTCAGTGCCAATTTTGCATAGTCTTCAGATCTTGTCATCACAATCTCTGGTATCAGAACTGCTGAAAAAAAATCTTAATCAAGCATAAGTCTTGGACTGTAAATATCCATTATAAACAAATCTTCTGTTTCCTTGAAACTGAAGTGCCTTCTTAATTCTCAATATTGGAGAATGTGTTCTACCACCTCTGAAAAATTTCTAACATACTCCTCCACAACCATACACAACACCAGCACCGTCCAGACAGGCACATTTTTGCAACATGTTACTTCAGCCATTTGTTGCTGTAGAACAGAACCAGTTATCATTTTCCATCTGGAGAGACAGGGCACTCTAGACACACACAGGCTGGAAGCATTGCCAGTTTTGGCATGACCACGCTCATCAATCACAATTGATTTCAAATCTATAGAAAAATCACCTTCACAGATTCTCAGAGATAATCATTTAAAGATATGCACAGGCACAAAATCCATCATAAAGAAACATCATGGGATGAAAGAATTTCTCTGGCTTTGTACACAGCCAGACTATCGCTTGACTTTGTGTATAACTACACAAAGATTATTGGATTAGACTATTATTATTTTTATTATTGGAAAAGATTATTGGACCAAGTCAGAACACCTCTCAAAGAATATTTTGCCACATACATCTGCCATCTTCTCCTTGACTACAGTCAAAGACCCCAAATTTGACATAACAATCAACAATCTTTAAGCCTTAAAAAGATGATACCCATTGAGTTCCTGAAGCACCTTTTAAAAGTAGTTCAGCATACCATGACACACAGTGGGTTCTCCATGCTAAAAAGGACAGTGAAGTATTCAATTACAGACTGTACCTCCTCCCCACAATTAAGATCTACTGTTACGAGAATATCAAGAAAGAAAAACTGTATTCTCTATGTCATTTCCATGCTATGAAACCACTGCTCCTGCTCTTCAGGAGAAAAGACTTCTATTAGTCTTTCTTCAGAAGAAGAACAGGGAGAACAGTTAAAATGAAAAATCTCATTTCCTTTTTAAAAAGTTACATAGGTATTTTTTATTAAATGCATTTACATTTTGCAATTTAAAACTAGAACCATCTTCCTTCACAGACCTGTGCTTTGAGTATCTCTTCACATTCCTATCAAGGAAAACTAGCCATCATACAAGTATGATGGATGCAATAAATCCCATCCACAGCTTCCTACAAAGGTATTCATACTAACACTGTAACTCTGAAACTCACAGTAAATTTATTTTCATAGTAGCCTCAGATGTGGCAGTCTCAATATGTATTTACTAATGTTTTTCTTGTAAGAACTTACTCATGTGGTAGAGACCCTACATAATTAAATTCTTTTCTCAAACATCAGTGACAAATGCAACTGCAGCACAGGAACTAGATTGTTAGTTGCACAAGAATACTCTGACTAGATTGTTAGTTGCGCAAGAATACTCTGTGTCCTCAACAGAGCAACTCTCACAATTATTTCAGAGCTCTTCTGTTAGACCCCTCACACCTGAAACTCATCTCCCTACATCTCTCACCTATTATTCTTAGTGCATCAAAGGCAGAGACAAGGTTTGGCTATGCTATCTTACCTTTTTCAGGTCCCTTCTGACATCCTCAAGAACAAATAAATGGCTAACTATGATGAGCACGATCTACCCACAGAGAAATTCAAAGGAAAACAAAGAACTTTACAGTCCCTGCTTCTCCTTGAGCTGTTTGTGCATGAGGATCTTGCTTACCTTACACTTCTACTGGCAGAGTACAGCTCTGGTCTTACCTGAGCTCTGAATGGCAGCTGGGAGCACATTGTTCTTTGTGGTTCATGATAAAGTAAAAGCAGAGGCATATCACACCTCTGTGGCCCTTCAGGAATGTAAAAATTGCTCCAGGCTTCTATACAAAAGGTACAGGCACACATATCTGGACCCACATGTAACAGCTTGAAGAGCAAATTAACTCTACTGCTTCCTAGTACACAACTGCTTTTCACAATCCTGAAGTGAGCCATTGGCTTTGTTTAATTCAATTCGATGTTACTTATATCTACAGAAATAAAAAAAATAATATTTCTGTGTACAATGATCCTTATAGCACTTAAAAGATATTACAGAGGTTCATATCAACGAATAGGAACACAAATGCAAATGCAAAATACTTCTGAATAACATTCCATTGAATGACCAGTAAGTACATCTTGCACCTTAGTAACACACAGCACACACAACCTAAGAAACACTCGGAAAGAGAAAGAGAAAAAAGATTTCATTTACCTTAGAAGTCCTTGTATCCCACGCTTTAACTTCTGGGCTGAACCCTCCACAAATGAAAACATTTGACTCTGTAGGGTGGAACTTCAGTGCACTGATCCTAAATTCTGTTTTGCTGCTAAATATCTGCTTCCCTAAAATCAAGTGACAAGCAGAGATTAAAATTTGAGCAGAAAATGAAATATGTTATTCATTTCAACTTAGTTTCAAAGATATCAAGGTTGCCAAAGGTGAACATGCTTATATCTACATATTTCAAATAGCTGGGGCTAGTCTATTTAATGAAAAGGAGAGACAACTCACTAATTTCTATCCACATGAAACTGCTCCTGCTCATGGGCCTCTGCACTACTGACTGCTTCCCACTGAAAGGAGAGAACAAGTGGTTCCCACACTAAGGAGAGGAGCTCCACTGAGGTCGCAACTCAGACAACACACAGGAAGAAATCTACGAATGTAATGGTTGAATGTTTCCCTACAGAGAAGCCACAGTCTTTTTTTCCAGTGAGACAAAAATAACTAGAACAAAAAATTGTCTGTACAGAAATAACACATCCCAATCTATATTACAACTTTTAAGTTGTTTACCTATCTTTCTGTGAAAGTAGGAGTGAAACTTCATCTTGAAAGTAGGAAATAATTTGCGTATCACCATATGAAGGCAATAGCTGTTCCCATGGATACACTGTTGCCAACATTTAATTGTGTACACTAATCTCCACAGGACCCTGTGGTTAGTATCAATTGGATGGCCTGCACTTCTGAACACAACAGAATTCAGCTAGGTTAATTTATAGCACTTTTTCACAGTCCGCTGCTTCCTGTCATCCTAACAAATTCATGACATTACTGTACATTCCCCGAAATAAAATTTTTGGAACAGCAGTATGGACCAAGATAAATATACCTGCTCACTTTCACAATAACAACTGTGATTTATATTCTACATATCCCATATAAAGATCTACATTAAATAAAGTTACTGCTGTAAGCAACAGTGAAGGAGATACTCCAGAAGTAAAACAAAAAAAAAAAATCCTTTAAAATACTATGATAAAAGCTTCTTAAAATATTCTTTAATCTGCATTTTGTGCAAGGGTTGTCTTAAAAGAGGCTTTCTTAAACAATTGAAAATACTTTCAGCTAAAAACATTACTGACAGATGTAAACTCTTACTGTTAGGTATACAATACTGGAAATCATTCAAATAGATTTTTTTATCATGATCTGGGGCCAATATATTTGATTTCATCATCAGTTGCATTTTCCTCATCTGCTGAACTCAACTTACACAGTCAGTAGGCTAAGATCTGTAAAATTACTTATTTATTAAGTTTAAAGAGGAGAAAAATTTTACTTCATCACACATGCTCACCAAGAGAAAAGGCAGGGAGAAGAGATTACAGAAAGCCTATAAGAGAGGTGAGTGTTGTTCTATGTGAATTCTGGTATTTGTAGGGGATTTTTGTCCTTTTCAAATGATTCTCCACCAATTGCCTGCGCAAGATCTAAAGGGCCGCTCTGTCACTACTAAGTGAAACATTTAATTTCTTCAATAAGTTCCTTCCCCAAAAGGACAAAAAGTCATAAGGGAGGCAGAGATTTTCTCCACAAATCATATCTAACAGTGACCATCTCTCGCCATGGGAGCTTTCAGTACCCCAACAGCTACAGGGGAAAAAAAAGACTCCACAGGGAGTGGAAGAAGGAAGAAAGTATTAAAATCATCAGTTATAGGAACAACAAGATATTGATTGCTCTCAGGTACACCACTGCCAGGCATCATTTGGGAGGGCTTAACAAAAGCCACATACACAGGCATCTTACTCTCACCCACAGCACTTGAGAAAATACTGAATTAATCCTTGCAGGCCAACTGCTCAGTTTAACAGCACTTTGCTCCCAAAGGAATTTGTTTCTTACTAGTTCCCAGCTTAATAAAAACTCTGGGAGTATAATCAACAGGTTTTCCATGGGACTGCAGCCAGAAATTAGCAAAAATGCCGCCTACCTGTACTAATCCTGTCACACAGCTTTATAAAGGACATCAAGTGATCGCTGTTCTCCACAAAGTGTGTTGTCCAAATGGCATTAGACATATCCAAACTGATACAGTGTAACTCATCATTTAAGCTTTCATCAAACACTGGCTTTGCTATGTGTTTACCTCCACAAGACTTCTCAAAACTGCTTTTTTCTATAATAAATACTTGTGTTCTCTAGCCTAAGACAGGAGAAAGTCTGGTAAAACACAAGCAAAAAAGACGTGCATTTAGTTCAAGATGCATTTCATCTACTAACTACACGATCTGTTACCTTTTCCACAGAAAGATTGATTTAACATAATTTGTTATTAATTAGTCCATTTTTCAGTCTCATTCCCAACTGCTTCCAAGTAATTTAATCATTCACCTGATATTTTCTCCAGAAACTAAAATGCTCTAATTTCCTAATCTGTTTCCCCCTGTTTGAAAGAGAAGTGGGCACCAAATTTGCCCTTTTCTTGTCTTCTAGAGGCTGCAATTTATCCAAAAGCTCTCAGTGACAGTCACTAACATAATTAAACCATAAGGATCTCAGTGTTATGAATTCTACATTACAGTGTAATAACAAAAAAATGAATGCAAACCTGAGCATCTTATTTACCTCTATACTCTTTAACCTCCTTCTTTTTCCTATTTTAAGCTGCTGCCTTACTATTTGATGAAGATATTAACCATTTTTTTTTACTTAAGTCAGAAACAATCACAATAAATTAATCCTAAAAGCTCAGGCTCTCCAATTAACACTTTGAAATACAACGCTCTCTCTTGTTGTCTCACTCCCCAAAGTGAAATTCAAACATCTCTTTTTGGAAACTGAGTAAAGAGTGTTCTGAAGAGTCCGGTGTTATTAGGTGCATACATGAATTCCATTCTACTGCCATGTCACAGAAAATGAGCAAGACTGGAATGCAGACAGGCTGAACAGCAGCAGTTAACAAACTCAGAAGGGAAGGATCACAATGTTACAGAAAGGAAACACTCCTATTGTCAGAACTAAAATTTATTCTCGATACACTCAGAAATTTAGGAAAAATATCCATCTGAGAGATGGATCAGATCCATGCACAAGATGACATGGGGCAAATTAGTTCATGCCATTCAGTAATTTGAAACAATGAACTCAAATCTTAGCCCTTTTCTGTACAAAGTTTGCTTTGTGTATTATACTACTATGAGCAGAATTTGTTCTTTCCAGGCTGTAATCCTGCTATGATGGAACCTACCCATAGCTTGGGAAATCCAGCTTCAGTGTTTGCTATAATCCTCCTCCACCTTTCTGGAAATCATTATTTACAGTTACATATATTTTTCTCTACAATTACTCAGTTTATTAAAATGAAATATTCAAATTTGGGGGGCCTTATTTTATATATTGCAAAAGATGGCCTTTGAGGAGAAGACTCCCTTATCCATAACAGGTATAATTCAGCAAGTTTACATGTACCTTTATTGTGTATATATTTATTGCATTTTAGTTCCTAAGGCAGCATAACCAACTCATAGACTACAAAATCATATCTTCTGAAAATATCTTTGGCTAATTGAGGGAAAATCCATACCACATATCATTTTCCTGTACAAGGGGTTGTTATTTCAAAGCAGAAAGCAAATGTTTCTCTAAACTCTTAATTTTCACAATTTCAGTAACAATATCTACTATATCTTTTGCAGTGCGTTTTATGTTCTTTAAAGGCTTTAATTCAATTCTCCAAGCCTTAAAGGCTTGCCAGTAACATAATGGTAATATACACAGTATGGAAAAAAAAAATCTTTAAAAATATCTTGAGTATATGTTTCTGCTCCTTTATGCAGCAGCCTACTGTGAAACTGCTCAACTATGAAATCAGATGTGTTAAAGGCTATTTAATACTGTGAATTTTTCACAGAACATCGGCACAGTTATTCAGCACAGGATGCTTCTGTAACTGTGCTTAGTGGTCCTCAGGTTCACACACCCACCTGCATAGCCTAAAAACATTTACTCCCTTACTCTAATCTGTAAAGGAAAGTGAAGCCTGACACGAGCAATCTTGCTTAGCAAAACAGATTTCTGTCTGTGTTTATAAAAAGACATAAGACAATATATACAAAAATATTTCATTACAGTCACAATCTCTCTCATGCACAATAGTGAGAAAAAACATTAGATTGATCAGACATCATTTGTTCTTAACAAATCGATACCGTCTGTTACTTCTCCATTCTTGGTGTGCTTAAAAATGGCCTTATTATTTTTTCAAGAACCTAAGTTATATTGACTACATGTTTTTCCTATTTTTTTTCCCTACATATTCACAAGTTCACAGCACGTGAAGATGTTTGAAATATTAAATCATTTTCTCTTTTAACCTTTAAAATGTCCCCGAAGTAGATATTTTTCTCTCTTCTTTTAGCAAAGACTTTATACCAGTGAGCATAAAAAGTAAAATGGTGTTACCTCCTAGCTGGAGAGTGACCTCTAAACTACATTCAACATATTTCCTGAAACTGCTGAATCTTGGGGGAAACCTTTGACCTCACATCTAAGGTGCCTGCATACACTCAAAAGAAAAAAAAATAAACAAGCAAACAAACAAACAAGCAAAAAAAAAATCAATCAAATGGGCTTTTTTCTAAGGTATCATATAAAAGCTTTCTGCATATTATAACATACTCTCTAAATAGTTCTGGGAGAGAAAAGTGGGAACAGAGGAATGCCACAGCTCTCCTGGGGTGATGTTTAGGTAAGAGAACTAAAACTCCTATGTGAACTAAAACAAGTACATTAAAAATAGCAATGTTATATCTATAGGATTATCAAATTAGAACAGAAAAAAATACATAGAAAAGAAAATTTGAACCATTCTCTTGGTAGGTACAAAATGTTCCATTAAGAAACTCTCTCTCTTATTATAACTCTGAGGAAATTATATTTGAAACCAAGCCCCGTCCATGAGCTTGCAGCATTTGGCAACTTAGGAAATGTGCCAAAATTTCTTGGAACATTCCCTCTGTCATAATATTAAAGAAATGAAAAGTATCTACAATATGCAAATAGTAAAAACCCAGCCAATGTTCTGCCTATGCTATTATACCAATTCATTTGTGACTAATGAAAAATCTACTGATGAATAAAACATGCATTCCAAAAATAAAATAGTTATAAATAAATTTTAAAAATACAATTACCCTTCCAAAGTTGGTAGAGCATCTCCACTGCATCTGGATGTAACAGAAGTTAAATGTCAAATGTATTTGACCTAGAATTGCTTTAAAAGCATTTTTTTTCAGTGCTCTCTGAATATAGCACTATTTAATACTCTGTAAATAACAAAGTGTCTGAACTACCAGTAATAGAAAACGACTGTGTGTTATTAGAGAAAAACAAAACCAGGGAGTCTCAGACTGCTGCATTATTATCACATTTGTGAAACCATTCAAAAGCCTTTATTTTTATAAAGAAATAATGTATACAAAACAGGACAATAAAAAATATTAATGAGTAACAGGCAGTAAATCTGCAGGTTTTGGATCTACCAATATTTATGAATCTCCATAGTGCCTGATGCAAACTGCAACTAATCACAGAACCACTCATGTGAATGACTCATGAATAACCTTGAGTTCCTTAAAAATTTATGCATATTTTGGATCAGACTCATACTCTGAACGTGTACAACAGCTTTTAAGAAAACCATATTTGTGGAGAGTCTTAGCTTCACATCCTGGTGTTAAGGCAATGGATGACCCTTGAAGATAATAAATGATGATCTACAAAAATTGAATTAAAAAAAAGACTTGCACAGCAACATCTATTATCTCTTATCCAAACCAGGGTAAGAGAACTCCTTGTACTGCATTAACTTGAATTCTTCTCTTGCCCAGTTCTTCATCACAGTATCATGTAGGTTGGACTTCCAGGGATCATCTAGTCCAAATCCCTATTCAAATTAAATCCAGCTGCAGCAGACTACTTAAGGGTCTGTCCACTGAAGTTCGTAATATCTTCAAGTATAGACTCCACATCTTCTCTGATAAGCCTGGTTTAGTGTTTGATGACCCTTGAGTTGAGCCAACAAGTTTCTATGTTCCTATATTTTTCCTTTGTCTCTTATCCTTTCACTGTACATCTCTGAGCCTGGTATCATTTTCTCTGTATCCTAGGTAAACACCTCCTAATCTGGCCTGGAATGACGTTGACCTTTGCTGCAAGAGAACACTTATGATTTATATTCATCACCAGGACTTCCAGGTATTTTTCTGCAAAGCTTCTTTCTAACCAGCTCAGCACCAGCCTGGTCTGTTGCATAAGATTATTCCATTCCGGATGCATGTCCTTGTTGAACTTCCTGAGATTCCTATCAGCCCATTTTTAATGCTTGCATTAAATTCTTATAGATAAGAACTTTCATTAAATACATGTGACAAGGGCAAGAGGTTTGATGGTGTAAAACTGCAGGATGAGATTTCATGGATGTATCTTCTAGCCTTAGATCAGGATTTCTCTGCCAACAACAACAATTCTGCTTCATGATTAATGAGATTTCAGTGTTTGCTTCTATTCTTCAGATATTCTTCTGATATTGTTCAGATCATAAAGATTAAAAAAATCACTCCAGAAAATGCAATATATTAGGACAAGGGATACCCAAACTAAAGTCCAATCTTAGAAAGAAAATTTCCTGGATAATTTATTCTAGTGCTGTTTGTTAAAAAAATGCTGATACATTCCTTTGAGAACTATCATAACTACTCTTCATCAGACTCCGATCAATTAGCCAGACTACAATTCTGATTTAATAGGGCAGAAACTATATTCCTAATGGAAAACCAACAGACAATGACAACAAGACCCCCCACAACTCAGCAGCTCAATACCATGCATGTACTAAGCTGTATTCACAACCTTTTAAACTTTTAAAGTCATGCAATGTAGACCATTAGGCTTCTTTTAGTGAAGGACATGTAGCAATTTTTATAACACAGATGTAATATATAAAACCTATACTGAAAACAAAGACAAGAAAGATTAGATTTTAGGAAACAACTGAAAAAATGTTGAATCAGATCACAATATACAAGCTACAAGAGCATAGAGCCTGAAAGAGAGCATTATTATTTATAAAATCCTACTGGCATGCCTTTACTACATTTAAACACACTGGTAGTGAGTTCACACTAGCAACAGAAAGTAATTAATACCAAAAAAGTATCTGAAAGTCCTCTGTGAAGGAACAGTTCTAACATCTATCTGAAGTTAATCAAAGAAGAAATCTTCTCAGCACCGATGAAGAGTGAGGAGGAATGAATGATTCAGTGAACTAATGTAAATCAAAATCTCATAGATGCCTTGGTGTTTTTCAAATGGAAATGAGGCTTTTTATATCAAATTGATTTGGATTCCAGAGGCAAACCACTTGCCCTGTTTCTCTGAACAGAACTGACTGAAATGTATGAAAAGAAGAGTAACTTTACAACAGGGAAGGAACTCAGAAACTGGCTTTCATACATAGGAAATCAGACTAAAATTCTGATCACTGATATTACACTTTTCCAAATGAGGTATGAAAGTCAGGTCAAAACACAACTGCAGTTCAGAGAAACTACAAGGAATTCTGTGTTCCCTAATTAAGGCAATAATGAATATCTGGTATTTCCAAATAGATAAGCATTCATTTTACACATACAATTTATTTAAGTAGCTAGAAACACTACACAACTCACGAGTCAGTAAGGAAAGAACCATTTATAAATTTATCTGCTTTGAAACTTAGTAAATATATTTTGCTATTGTTGTCATTTCCTAGAGAAGTATAAACGAACCACTACAGTCAACTTAATCCAGACTTCTATCCCATTACTGGATATTTAAGCCAAAGAGATGTTGGAAATTAAAGTATATTACTTAAATAATGTATCTTTGGAATTTGTGCTATGATTTTGGGAGATTTTTCCCAGAGTAGTCCCTTCAATGACTCAGACACACAAAATCTATTCAACTGCTGTAAATCCCATTACTAAGATAGCTACTCTGTTTAGAATTTTAAGCATTACAGACAAAAGTAAATCCACTTGGATTAGTAAGATTCAGTTATATGTGAGACTAGAAAGGTTGCTGTAGAAGTCTAACAAATTAATGACTTGGTATATTAAACTCATGTACTACTACACCAAATATACAAACCTCCTTTCCCCATTAAAAAAAGCTGAATATTCTCAAAACATTAGCATTCTGTAATATTTTTTATATTCCCACATTGCAAAAACTCCCTTCCTGCCATCATTGAATTTAAATACTTCTGGTACGACTATTGTTGAGAAAAATAAATTCTTAGAGCATGGAAAAGAATCTTTTTCTCATGTGAACAATATTTTAAAATTTTCTTGGCTGCTTTCCCAGTTCATCTGAATAGGACTTCTGCTTTCCAGATATTCACATACAATGTAATTCTTGCTTTTACACAAGAGAGAATCCTCCTAGACAAAAACTGCTTGTAATTTTTGTAAGGATTTCTATTGTAATCTTACAAAAAATATTGCACCTTTGCAGGAGTTAAACACTTAAAAATAAACTAAGTGGAAAAAATAGAATTGCATCTCTTCCCTTGACAAGGCCCCATTTTGGATCTAATTCATTTACACACACACTGAGATGTCCTATTATGCACAGCCCCAGTGAATGCTGCTGGATGCTGGTAACACACATTAAGGAGAGAAGGAATATAGCTGACAGAAGCACTTTAGTTTTTGAAGGAGACATGAGGAGACACAGCATCCAGGAAATTAGTTGTTAAGGTTACAACAATTAAATCCCAAATCAAATTCAAAAATGCATCAAAGCAAAACAAGTTCAGTCTCAAGGTTTCATACCAGAATTTAAATTTCTACACTCCTAATTAAGGTCCTATTCAGAAAAAAGAAAAAATCACCTAATTAACTTTAAGCACAAACTTCAACCCAACAGAGAATGAGATACAAGCCTATGTTTAAATTAAATATATGTATAAATGTTACTGAAGTCAGCCTTAAGAGGCCGTTCAAACGCTTTAATGAATGACCATGACAGAGCATAAAATAAACACAATTAATTCTATTCATCTGTGTAGAATCTGACAACAGAAATTACATGTGATCATGAACTCCAAGATATTTCAGTTTTCTCAAATTTCTCCAACTACTCTTAACTGCCAAGATACAATTTTTAAGTAAGGTCACATTTCAAGAATTCTAACTTTCATCTACAGATTTGTCTGTGGATACAAAAATGCTGCTAGCAAGGATTTTCTCACTATTTTCTAAGTCTGTGAGAGACTTTTTCTCTCTTACAGATAGTAGCAGAGTTCTGTAAAATGAAACACCTACAACCTTGAGAAGCCTTGTTTATGGTATAGTAGAAAAATATTTTGACAATGGATGTTTTAGGATTTTAGCCAATCACCCCCAAGGGGTGGCTGATCCTTGTCCAATTAGACTACGAAGAAAAAAGTCTATAAAAGAGTTTGTAAAATAATTAAATCAATCAATCTTGCTGCACAATTCGTGCCTTCTGGATCTTCTCTCCTCCTCCCTACGGCTGTGGGACACGGTGATATACCCGAGGGCATTTTTTAATATTTGTCTATGTTTTAGAAGAAAGAATAAGGCTAGCAAGATCCCAAGTTACCTTTACACAATAAAGAAATGGCTATAATGCAGTCTTCATGGCCTTTACCTGTTTCTACATCTGTTAAATGCAGCGTGGAATCAAAGCCCCCACTGAGGATCCTTCTTCCACAAGATGACCACCGGGCAGCTCGAACAGCACAGGAGTGATAGGAGTATGTTTTTAAACAGCAGCCTGTATCTACAGCATCCCATACCTTAAAAAGAAGGATAAGGACACCTTTACAAAGAATCACAGTATTTTTTTTTCAAAAATAATTAGCTACAGCAAATCATTGTAGTTGAGAAAGCTTTGCATTCTGAAGTTGTATCAGCTAAGCTGTAAAAAATTGTTTGAAATAATTGCATGGTTGATTAAAATTAGAGCATTTAATTAACAAGGTACAAATACATTTTTATTACTTTTGCTATTTCTTTAAATGTCTACATTGCTTTCAGTTCATATTATACTTTCCCATTCATACAGCTGTCCTACCTCTATGGAGGGATGTCTCCAAATAAATTTTACCTTTAAATCATTCTTCTTCCAAATTTTTGTCTCTATCATATCTTATTTTCCATCAAGTAAGAAGAATCCTGGCAGATTACAGCTTTCACATCTGCCTATACACAGGCTTTTATCATATTTCTCAGTTTGTAATTTCAAGTAGAATTTTACTTTAACTTCACTAAGGAAGCAGATAAGAATATTATCATGCAGCTACATGGAGATTTTTAAGGACCCTGAGTATACGTCCTCTCATTTGTCATTTTCTTCCGGACAGAACTAAGTTGATGCTGAGAATTTCTGAAAATCCTACTAGCTACCCAATGTTTATTGAAGTATATAACCAGTAGCATTTTCAGAACATAAATAGTCCTGCTCATATTTTAAAAGCAATTCTTAAAGGGACAGGCACTTTTTTCCAAATAATATATTTAAGAAAATACAACTACTTTGAATTTAGTTATGAAATATAGTTGACAAAAATTAAAAGCATATCCTTTTCATGGTTCTCTTTTTGTCACAGTTTTAAGATAAAACTAGAAGTTTAGCAACAAATGGCCCATATAAAGATCCAGTATGATCAGTTCTTTGACAGAAGGCTAAATATCAAAACTATTTAAATATGAATATTCTTCTTCAGTAAAAACCAGATTATAAAATACCCTGTTGGTTGTACAATATAATATCTATTGAGCTTAGAATGTGAAGAGAGAAAAAAAAGTGAGACTTTAGGCAATGTATTTTTATCTTCAATTATATTTTCTTCTTACTGGACAAAAAGGACTTGCTGACAGTATCATTACATAATGCATACTCAGAAGACAACATTCCCTTATTGAAAATTATTTTATCAAAGGATCTTCTATCACAAAGCAGAGTTCTGCAATACAAAGCAACCAATTATCATTAATTACTTGACTAGCCAGTAAAGACTGAAACCATGGTGGCCCTCCATATTCTACCCTATTCACAACTTTAAAAAACCAGGGAAATTTTGATATTAAACTGCTTTTGAAAGTAAGTTTCTCTCTTTTAATGAGTTTTAATGATTGTTTCAAGTTTCACAGTATCAAAAAAGGGTTAATTATGTCTTGGAGGCTTGGCTTCCTTAGGAGGAAGCTAATGAATGAATCAAGATGAAAGGAAAAACAGGTGGTACATGCTTCTGATACTTTCTGTCATGTTTTAGAGATTAAGTACAAAAAATCAATTTTCACAAGAAATGTAAAGTAAATTAAGTCCAACAGCACTTTTGAGTTCATGCTTCATTTGAAAAAGCTATATAATTGGAAATAACACATCCTTAAAGCTGCACATTTCCCTCCATTATGTGAGATGGAACAAGTGACCCACTCTTGTGGATGAGACAACTGACAACATCCCAAGGGACAATCTACCAAATAACACATTTCTTTCCACTGTTTTACTTTCCATCAGCTCTTTTTTGCCCAGGTAATGGTGGCATTGCAATGCTTTCTGGAATTAGAGCCACATGGGCAAGGCAGTTTTGACTGAGGAAATTCACTTAGTTTACTGCCAATTAATGTAAACTTTCAATTACGGAACCTGACTTTGAGGAAAAAAGACCAAGATTTAAACAAGCACTTAGGGGAGCACCTTCCCTCCTCAGGCCCCACTTCAGCCCAGTGCTTCCCCCTGCTGCTCCTACCCAGCTTCATCAGTTTTCACTGGGCATTATGGTGAAATGCTCAGCCAAGCAGTGAATGCTCAGCTGTAAGAGAAAGTGTCTGCCCCAGGTTACACGCACCATTCTGTGCCTCAAAGTGACAGAGATGTTAACCGTGTTACATGCACAAATGGAGAATCTACTGTATTTCATTACAAGGGAAAAATGCTTCAAATCCTATCAGAGGATCACTGCAAAGCCATCATCATGTCTGCATTTCCTTAGGGAACCTCTTAAACACTTCCCCATTCCTGTGCATTTCCACTGTTTAATCATGGTAAGTGAAAAATGTGGCTTGTGGGAGAGTTTGACCATACTCTGTCCAAAGCTTGAGAGGAATGTTGGCTCAGCTGCTGGTGTTTGCTCCATACAGGCAGCCACCATCACTGAAAAGAGGATCAGTTGCAAAGGGATGAGTCCTCTGTGTTTGAGTTTGCATCTCTCTGCCCAAGACTCAGAAGTCTGATCAGCAGATTCTCCAGGGTAATGGGTGTTTCAGGGTTTTAATTTCAACTGAGAGAGTCAAGTGTGTCAAGAATAACTTGTGTGGAAATAAAGGCCTTTCTAGTCTTTTTTTCTTCACTTGTTCCATATCCTAGGAACTAGGATCATTATAAACTTGCTGTTTCAAGTGAGTGATGTTGTGGATCATGTCTTTTTTGGGAAAATGAACATAAATTACAGCTTCTTTACCAGAAGAGGATCCCAAATATACCCTTCTGAGCAGCATCTATACATGAACTCATAAAAAGGATTTGTATTCAAATCCAGTCTAAGGCTGAAGATAAAGGCTACCACACCATAATTTAAGAAGTCATAGCTGTAAGAATTCTGAAGTAATTTTGTTAATAAATGAAGTGTCTTAGAACTATTTAGAAAATTTCACTTTTAATACCAAAAGCTGCTAAACTTTAAACATACCTGGTAATAAATACCTTTACAATGAACATTTATAGAATAAACTCCCAGATTTACATGGAATAAAGATTGTATTTAGTACAGAGTAAATTACTTGGGCTGGAGAAACAGTTCACTAAAAAATACAGAGGCTGAGGTATATATAAATCTTCCTTCATAGGCATTGAAACACATGTATCAAGTATTATAAGACTAGACATTATTATGCATCTGCCAAAGGAAGACATAATTATGTTAAATTATTTTCACCTAGAGATCAGCTGCTTTAAGTGTTGTAGCTTTACTTCAAAACTCAGCTTTCACAGAAACTCAGTATTATTTCTAGATGAAATACTGAATTCTCATTAAACCTGAGGTTGCTCTTTTATCTTGTGATGACCATTGTGATTTTAATTGCTGAGCAAAAAAGTTAAAAGCACACATTTCATCCTGCTACTCTGAAAATATTTCTTACTGCCACACACTCAAGCAATGTTATACATTATAAACAGTAAACAGTTCATCCTTTCCCCTTGTAACAATCACAAAACAATGAAATATGCAACTGTTATTAGAAAAATTACACATATTACCATACTACCTCCTCTAAATTTACAATTATTAACTAATTAATTATATAGTATTTGAAAGAAATAAACAGCCAATACTCATTTCTGACATAAAGATATCATGAAAACTTTAATTTTATTTTTTCCAATTTTATTAAAATTTGCTTTAATTTATCAAACTGGTTCATCTTTTACTACTATTTCTTACTCTTCTGTGCTTCACTATTTATAACACCAGATTTCCATTTCTTTTCCATAAATTGTTTTCCTTTCATTTCCTCTCCTATTATAGAAAGCATGGTGGTTACATAGTTATCTGTGAGGATTAATATATGGGGCCAAAAGGGCAGGTACAAACAGCAAAGTGACAAAATTATACTAGAGATTTCTTTACAAAAGCAATTTTCCTTTTACTTTCTCTGAGGCACATTGTAATTCAATTGCTCTTTCACATTCTCCATAGTATTTGGAAATAAAGGTTTCAGAAGATGTTTGCTTTCCTGTATAGCCTAGAAATGCTATGAAAATACTGTAACACATATTTTAGGTAACATAACCAGACCTCCTCATCCTCATCAGAAGTTCACAAACCATATAATCAACTACACAATATAAGAGATGAGATTTATTATAGATATGTTTCCAAATCCTATTTTCTGACTGAAAGCTTTCAGGAAAACAGCCTTTGAAAATAAAGTAGTTTGGGTTGAAGATAAAAACTCTCCTGGTAAGTCACATCAGAAAGCAGGAGAGGGAAAGCACTTGATACTCAAGTAAATAGCAGTCACGGAATAATGTTCAGGGGTCTGCTGCACTATCAACCAGCTCATAAGGCATAAAAGAAAGGCTTTTACCTTACTGATCATCCAATCTAGGGATGCATTCCTAGACAAAAGGACACAGTAACATATGCAGAGTAACCAAAGTAATATGAGAACTCATCAAGTACACCAAGACTGATAAATTAGGAATTGAGCAAATCTCTTTCATTGCCATACTATGATTATCTATGATGCACTTCCCTCCAAGCAATTTAGATTGCAGAAAATAAAATCCAGCAGCCTGACTTCTAGAAAGAGAAAGGTGCATCTATTCAAGCAGGCAGTCACTAATTGCACAGTGGACTTGAGAACAATGATTCAATTGTGATAAATTAGAGGTTGGAAGCAAATGAGGAATTAAGTTGTATGCATTTTGAATTTGCATGCATAAAGGAACTACAGCAGAGCCAGTCAAGAATACTAAACAAGAAATTAATTTCTGGAGCATGTGTAACAGAATTAAAAACTTTTTTAATGGATGGATTTATGTTAATTTCAACATAATATCCATACTAAAAGAACTCTTCTCCCCTTTATTTAGCCAAGTTGTGCCAAATTGTGTTACCAACTTCCTCTGTCAATGGCTCCTAATGAACTACAGTAAGAAATCATTTTAAACCTTATCAATTAATACAAGGAAGGCATTTAAGAAACAGGCCTGTTCAAAGATGATGTAGGATAGTACTGAGTTACGGGAACCATGAAAAAATTACTATGCTTTGACTAGAATAGATTCTGTTTCATTCCACAGCACACTCAGGTTGCTCCACAGACCTCTGAAGCTGAAAAGATATGAGCCTCTCCTTTCTCTTTTTTGGAACAGCACTGCTCTCTGATGTGTCTCAAGGAGACAAAACTGATTAGTTTTTTTACTTTGATTTTTAACTGCAGAACTGAATTCAGGTCTGAAAGATAATATGCCATATCTGCTAACATGCAGAGATTCAAGAGAATGGTACCCCCTGAACCATACTGTTTTTCTGATCTCATCAATATCTAAATACTGTAATTTCTAACAAATACAGTAGAGAAGGAGCCCCACACTATCTACAGAAAATATGTCTTTTCTAGTTGTCAAAGCAGGCTCAGAACTGTACTTTAAAAGGTTCTTTGGAAATCAATGGACCAGAGGTCAGAAATAGTCTCATGGAAAAATTATAAAAAGGTATCTCCTACTGCTACTGCTTCTTCAGATTCCCCAGAGCTGGATGAGGTGCAGCTTTGGGCAGGACTGCAAGAGCTAAAAGTGCCCCTTGCCTACCTCTAAGCAACAGCAATAAGGATAAGGGGCTACATAAACAGGTACATCCTTTTGTTCATAGAACTGAGACAAGAGAATGCCAGGAAGAGAAGCAATAAATAGCCAAGCATTAAAATTGGTAGGTGTGCCTAAGCCTCTCCAGCCATGACGTGAAAAAAAAAATCTGATCTTGAATGCAATATGTATAAGTTCCTAAACTACAGGAATATTTAGAATGTTTCATTCTTGTTTCAATTCATGTCTTCTTAAAATATTGAGCTAATTATAACTGTTGTAGTACAAAGCAAAATTTGTTGAAAGAACTACAAAAGAGATCATTTGAACTCTCTTGTATAAATCGCAGTTAAACCGTGTAAAAACTAAATTAAGCTCAAAAAAACCTGTGAGTTAAGGTGTCTTTGTGTATAACCTTCAAGTGTTAATAAACTTATTTTCTTACAGTTATGAAGGATGTAAATAGATGTTCAGATTGTTACATGGACTATGAGTGATGACATTTTGGACATACCAGTTTAATTTTTAAACCAACTGTCCTAAAAAAGAGTTTTTCTGCAGGATTCTGTATAGCTGGATAAAGCTAACACATTTTCAGATGTGTTGAACACTTGTTTCAGGAATGTTTAAAGTGTTCTAGGGAACATATTTTAAATGACATCCCTCTTCCTAATCTAGCCATGGTGTAAGAAGCATATATCAATGCTGTCATTTGAACATTTACAGATTACTAGCTTTTTTCTTGCGGCAGTTATAACTCAAAATGCAATTATTTTACTAATCCAAAGGGAAGAGCCAACTTTATTATTGCCTTAATATCTGAATAAGAGCTTGTATTTGGATAGCTTATTACTAGACAACCCTTACTACTGTAGAAACAAGAAGAATGTAAAGTAGAAAAATATAATAAATTCAATTAGCTGAGACACCCAGCACAAGGTCTAAATTCATTATTTTTCCACCAAAATTTTTAATATTAAATTGACTCAAGTATATTAATTAAACCAGTGAGGTGTAAAATCTTCTCTTTTATACAAAAAAAAAAAAAAAGAAAAGAAAAAACCCAACCAAACAAAACCCCCAGAAACAAAATCAAACAGAAACAAAATCAAACAAAAACCCAAAAACAACCCAGTATATTAGACATAAGATAGTTTTAATTTTGTAGGGGGCTTTATTCAGGCAGAAGCATTTTAAGTTATAGTACTTGTGGCATACTAGTTGGCACTACTACTAGAAACTACTCAGTGGTATGAAAACTGATTTGCACACATGTCAAAAAGCTTTAATCCTGGAAAATCCAGCAAAGTTAAAGTGTAAGCACTACATGACCTTCATGTCAACCATGCCTATGAAATACATTTCCAATTATTTGGTGTATTTTATTTTAATCTTCCCTCCCACAGAAACTCAGCAGCCCTTTCCCCAAGGAAGACTCCATAATCGTTGGTTTTGAAGCTTCATTTGGGTGGTTTTCCCATTAATAGGAAAATATAAACCTAATCAAAAGTGCACTTCGAGCTGCCAGCATCCTACAAAATTATTTTAAGAAAACACTAATGGACGAAGATAAAACATTGACATTTTCAGCTGGCAAAGGGAGGGACAAGACAAATAAAATAGAATTCTGTGAAAAGGAAACAAAAACCCCACACCACTGTGGTAAGAGCTACCCATCTGATTAAATACAATAAAAAAATATTCTTGGTAAAGCTTTAACAACAAGAGCTACTACACCTCACTTAAATAGACCTAACGATTCCTTACTTCAAAAGTTAACCTGTAACACACGGAAAATCTAATCAACCAAGGAAAAATGAAGACAGAAATAATTTTAAAGTATACAAACTGTCTGGAGTTTTGCCAATATAAATAATTAATGTTGCCTCCACAGGAGCCTTCCAAGTCAAAACTGGCAAACAGAACTCTTCAGAAAGAAGTAAATTATATTTTTAAAATGGTAACAGTAAGACACCGACCAATACTGATATAACTATTTCATAGACATTTCTATTAGAGAATTTGTAAATCATATATTCCCATTGTATCAAAATCGTCCTTAGGACATACTAATCTCATCTGTGAAAACTCTTTTTTTAACCATTTGATTCAGAAATGGAAAAAGTAAAGGAAACATGGACTCTGGTGAATTCCTATTTCTGGGCTGTCATTCATGTCTGGAATTACAGACAGGCAGGTGAGAAGAATAGCTGAGACCTTATTTCTATTTGGTGGTTTCAATATTCTCTCCCTGTTAATTATATGCAGATTCTGGACAAACAAGCTCAATACTCCAGCATTTCACAACCCTCTCAGAGGGAGGCCTGCACATCCAGGCATTACACAGCACCTACACAGAGTTGGTGTCCAGATGAAATGATGCTAAACATTGACAAGTAACACATGCACGGATGCAGCAACATGAACTAGCAAAATACTAATAACATATTCGAACACTTGATTAAAGTAAGTAAGTGCTAGAACATTATATAATTATTCAGAAGTAAGCCCTGCTGCTCTTATAAACTGAAGTTAGAGATTAGAATGAGTTTGTTTATAAAGAATGTTTACCTAAAATTAATATCTCTATGAAAAGAACTGAAATACTGTCGAAGTATGAACAAGTTCAGGGTGAAATCTTGGCCTGCCATGTTTTCATTTACACGAAAACACAGTTAAAAGTTTCAAAGTAACTCAGCAGCAGTTCTGAGTACTTTCATGACACAGCAACTCATTGTAAAATTTTATTTTTATTATGGTGTATTTGTAGCCGAGCCTTGAGCTGAAATTGTGCCAGGTTTATACTGAACTGTTTCTATTCAACACCTGAGCTTCACAAAATAACAAAGCTGAACAGTTGGTTTCTTTCAGGCTACTTGCAGAGAGTAACATAAGAAGTGGATATGCAATAATCTCCTTCTTCATGACTCCAAGCTTCCAAGCCACACATACACATGAAATTCTCCTCTTGGATGGCATATCAATTCCATACACACATTACTGTTATTACACAAGGCAGAAAAATTTTACAAATGTCAGTTACTACCATATAATTGCTGAGAAAGATGTGTAGAAGATACACCTAGTAAAACAATCAAAATAAATCTAATACTTCCCTTATTTGGCAGAATGGTAACTTATAAGGCTTGTTATATTTAATAAATGAAAAAATTAAGGAGACTCCTTTAAAGGAGAAGATAAAATAGCATTCTATTTTTTAAGTGTTATAATACTTCAAGGATCAATATCTTGCTTTAATTAATATCTTTGATCACTACTTAAAAGGGTTTTAAAGTTGGGGTGGTCTTTTTAAAGGCATGTTTTTAAAATTAAGCTTCAGAGCATTTTTAAATGCTGGAGTATTCCCACATTCACTTGAAAATAAAACCATGTTTAAGGGGAGATTTTTCTTAGTTGGTTGGTTGGTTTTGTTTTTAAATGTGTTTCATACCACAATCATGGGCCATTTCTTTGTTTTATAGCATTTCCAGTGAATGTCTAGTTAAGATATAGCACCAAGCTTTGAGTTTTAGGGGCACAAGGTTTACTGCAGTACAGCATGTTTGGCAGAGATGTTTGTTTTTCTAAACAGAGATGAGGGTTACAAGTTTCTGATAGGCATTTATTTTTAGTATCACAATAAAATACAAGGCACGTTTGTATTGCAGTGCGACAAGAACACATTACAAAGTGACAAAATCAGTTTAAGCAAATTAAAGTCAGCAGGAGCTGTATATCTTACTTGTTCAATGAACAGTACCAGCAGCACAGGTTCACCCCCACTAAAATAAAAAAATATTATATTGAAACAGGCTCAGTAAGATGATCTTGCCACTAAAAATACTTCCCAGAAAGTGGGCAACTGAAGACAAGTACTAACAAAATGCAGAGTTCCTTAGACATCACCTGAATTTCTCTACAGGAATAACTGCTATCCCAGCAGGGGAATGTAAACCAAAAACTGAGGACACATGCTGAAGAACCAAAGAACTATCAAACTTTAACAACTTTATCAACTATAATCAAGTTGGCAGAGACACAGAGGGGTGTGAAAAAGCAGCCTAGTTTCTGGAAATAAGTATTAGAGCTTTAATTAATATGTCAGTTAGAACCTATAGTATAAAACTGTTCAAAACACAGCCATCGTGCAGTTGCTATCATTTTTTATTAGTTACATTTCTTGACAGTTTTACATTGTGAGTAAACAGACATGTTTATTTTCATTACTTTTAAATACTTTTTTCTACACTGCCAAGTGAAATCTTCACAGTTCTAGCTTCCTTCCTTGAAACCAAAATATCATTAGTAAGAAAATTCTCCTGAAACCATTTTATTTTCCTTTAAAAACTTCAGGGAAATAAATTACACTGTTAGACTTTCAAAACACATTGATTCCTTCTACAAAAGCACAGATTTGTTTGTTATAATGTTTTATACCACATGTATAATTTTAAAAGACACTAGAAAATTGCAGACATTGCAGAATAAATTCTTCACTAAATGAGATCAAGATCTCTAAACACACTGATCCTTCTTTTGACTTTTATTCTGGCAGACAGCTAGTTTTCTCCTTTGTTCTTAAAATGGAAAGATTCCAAAGGAATAGAGATGCAATAGCAGTAAGAGCAGCATTTTTTCCCCTTTCCATTATTCTAAGATTTGGAGAAACACGTCACTTTTCATTGATATGAGACCACTCTAAGCAGAACCCTGTTGCCTAAGAGTCCTTTAAATGCCAGCAAGACACTTGTAGGACAGCAGCAGAGCCAGCAGCAAACACCCTTGGACAGAGATGTCAGTCCAGCATCCTCTGTACTGGTACCTCCCTTCACTCCTGGTTTCAGCACAAATTCTGCAGCACCAAGACCTCAAGTGGAGATGAGTCGGTCACATTACACACAACGCTTGCTCATCCCTCTAAAAGGCCTGGAAGGTGCAACCTCTGAAAAGTACACTGATCTAGACACATTGCAAACTGCAAAAAGTTGAACATGTATTAAGATGTAGGACCCATGTTATCATACATTTGGTTTTGGCTACATATTTTAATGTCCAGATGAATCAATAATGCAGGGCTGCCCATGACAGCTTGTGGTAGAATTTTAGCAAAGCTGTATCACACAATTAGAAACAAGCTGGAGTCATCTTTACCTTCAGAGGAAGAAATATCAGAGCCCCCTCTGGCAGCTATACAACTTTAACATCTTGATTTGTTTCCACAGAAACAGCCTTAACCTGCAGTTCAGAAATAGGTGTGAAGAGAAAAGATGGCTGCAAGTCCACTGTTTGATGAAGTCCTTGCAGTAAAAGTCTTGAAGTAAGAGCAGATATTTTCCTTTCCCAGAGTGGAATACATTTTGATAGATACAAGCAGTTTGATTATTTAAGTGACACTGAGGAGAAGACTAAATTTTAGTTGTGTAGCAGAGGTAACTTTGTACTGAAATCAGGTTAGCCAGAACAACAAGAGAGCACCAAAAAATAGGTAATTTATTTGGGTAGGTTTTTTTAAAATAAACTGAATATTTTTAAATTGCTTTGAAGAATACACCTAGCCTGAAGACTGCAGGGATAAACATTGGTTGAGTTCTTTACAAGAATTTTCTGCTAATATGTTATTTAGAAAGGATGGATGTACAATATAGGAACCTCCACTTGTCTGTACTAGAGTCATCCAGACTGAGACTTTTTCCTATTTTTCTTGAGGAAAACATCCTGCTTTATTACAATTGTTTGTACTATTACTGAGCTATTATAATGTTTATGTGTCTCTAAGCACTGGGGAAAGTAATGGGAAAAACATACAAGAAGTTTATGGCCCAAGTGACAAAGGTCTCTCAGTGCCAGGTTTGGCCTCTTGCTTCCCCTGGAACAAACTGTTCCTTGTGTTGTGAATGTTCTCCCTTCTAACACACACATTGAATTCCCACCTGTGAATGGGAAGCACTGCTTCCTATGTAAATTAAGAGCCTCCAGATAGCTCCTAACACAAAGCTGCCTCCCATAATCCTCACTGACAATTCCTCTTTGGGAGATCTCAACAAGGTCCAAATCTCTGCCGCAGGAATTCGTGCTCAGGTGGGTCTCCACTGGATGGGTGAAGGTAGATTTTATCCAGAATGAAGCCTGTGAAAAATGCTGTTAAGCCCTGGAAGCTGAGGAGCATCACAGAATGAGTAACATGGAGAGATACAAGTGATTTATTATATTAAGGGTATTTGCATTTCCTGGCCACTCACAAGAAGTGTAGGAGGCAGATGCCTCAGGATTTCTTAAAGTTACACATTTGACTCCCAGGATATTCAGTGCCTCCTATAAGATCTGGTAACTCAAACAAAACAGTCTGCCCCACAGACAAGGACAGCCATCTTGTGCGCAGCAGCACACACGCATTAACCCTCAGCATATTCCTGACTTTTAAATATAGTAGAAAAAATCCTGCTCTGAAGCAGTTATCTAGAAAAGTTGTAAAACAGCTCATCCATTTTAATTTTTTTTTTTTTTCAAGCACAAGCACACAGCCCAACTCAGTTTTCTTCAGTGAGCACGGCCATCACCATAATTCAGCCTTGGCCCTGATGTGGGGCCACGCACAGCACAGGGCTTGTGACCATGTCATGTTTACCACAACAGAGAGCAGCTTCACCTTCCCTTCCAGCTTCCCCACATGTTTTGATGCTCAAAATATTTCACTTCCACATTTATCTCTGGCATGCTGGGGCCAGTACACACTTCTACCCTTTATATCCGTGTGTTTATACACTAAAGAAAAAAGGTTGTTTCCCCAAGCAGATAAGGCCCCCACCAGCATTACTCCAACTGTCTCAGGTACACTGAAACTTAACTAATTCACACTAATTTTAGCACAGATATACAACACTGGCTGTGTCACACTATTTCCTTTTTAAGTACATTCCTTTTTCAAATGAAATGATTACAGCAGCTCCTCTTTGCCAAGCAATTTACACAACATCAACACACGTCATTAGAATACTCAGTTTTTTATTTTTCCTTTTAGGGACTCAAGTATCTACATATTAACAGCTTTACATAAAACAAAGCTGATTAGCTTTTGTTATTTGTCTTTAGCATATCTATTCAAACCACTAGACAAAAAGGGACCTGGCATTCATGTGACAAACAACAGAAGACTGCAAATATGTTTAATATTCTTTGTAATATAGCTCAGTTCCTATAACATCATTTAGATTGCCCTACGGAGTTTCTGTACTTTGTAACATTTAATATCTCTCCTGCGAAATCTTGAAGAACAACCTATTCCATAAGTCAACCCAACAGAAAGTTATTGACAATGATTTCATGAAGAGCTTTGTCCCAAAGGGCATTGGTAGGTAATTTGCAAATCTAATGCACATCTAGTCAGCAGAGGGTTTTCAATGCTCACTTACATTCCCACAATGTAGTACAGAGATATAGCCAACCTGAAGCTGAACAAGAGATCTTTGATTATGTTTGTCATCAATACAAAGCACAACAGTTTGCATCAAATTTTAAGATTCAAAAATAATCTTAAAAGACCAACTACTTACTTTTTTCACATTCTCCGCAAGACTTTGGTGAAAAGGTTTTTCTTTACTAATAGGTAAAGGGGTTGTTTATTTTAACAACAAATTCAAAAACATTAAACATAGACACGATATTCATTTTAAAAATATAGGATTTTTTTTTCTTAAAGCCAATAAGGATATAAAAATTTTATACTTGGTTTACCTAGATATCATATGCTGAAGAAAAACTACACCAATTTAAGACACAAGAAGCTGTACCTTAAAGAGGGATTATTAATGTAGTTCAAATGTTTCAAACCTAGTTTCCAGATGTAACTGACTTTTTTTAATTTAAAGTAGGAGTACAGCTCAAATGAGAAGTCCTGCTAGAAAAGTGTGGGTAGGAACATCTATAAATACTCAGAATTGTACATGTTAAAAAGTATCTACTATACTCTACAGCAATATTTTAGAAATTAAGTAACAAGCTTGCACAATTGTTGTGGTTTTGTCATATTATAGAGATTGTATCACTAACTTTCATTTTACAGCTGGTGTAAGAGCATACCTTTGCAGCCAGAAATGAAAATAATAGCTCCTGCTAAAAACCCAGGACCAGTTTAAAAGCTAACCTTCTCCTACTTGGACACTGATATGAAACTATGAATTAATGACAGTTATCAAGGAGCAGGTATGAACATGCTGGCACCTGCAAACACTGCCTGGCATTTATACAGGACCCAATTAAGTTATTTTTAACTAGAGAAGTAAATGTAATATTTAGATTCTTGTAAAATACACACCACTGTCCTGCCCTGTTTTGTTCTAAAGCCTGAAGAACATACTTCATTTAGCAAGCAAAAATGCATAATTGTGGTATTCTATAAGTAGGGGCTGCCTCTGATTGCATTCACATAGTGCAAACCTACTCAACCAGCACATCAGTGCCATGGTACCATGAGACATCCCACTTAAACTCATCCCAGAGAAATATCTGTATCCCAGTAGAGCATCACACCAGCCCTACTCAGCAGCTTCAAGCACCCAAGCCAGCTCAATTGCTCTGGGCAGCACAGCTCTGAAACATGCACATAAAGCCAAAGGTCCACCACAGGTCCCAGAGTGCTCAGCTCCTTGGCACTACTGCAACATAAACATTTAAACAATGCAACCTCATGTCAGGCAGAACTTGGTTCAGCATTTCTCACTGCAGCAGTGGTACGACACATCTACACAAAGTGTTACTTCACCACTCGAAACATTTCATTGCATTTACTTCACTGCCACTGCAGGCTTACAGAATTAAGAATTTCAAAATTAGAAGTTAATGAAAATATTTGGGGTTTGGCTTACTTGAAAATTCTAGTAACATTGTAGGCTAGCGCCTATTAGCACAAATTTAAGGAGATTAGTGACCAGTTTTGATCAAAATTTTCAAGAGTATTTAAATCCCATTTAAGCACATAAATGTGAATGATTTTTAAAATAAACAAGGAATGTCAGCAGCTACATATCAAGTTTTTTGATAATCCAGACTCTGTACTCAGATACCCAAATGCAGATTTCTCATCAGTCTTTACAAAAAAAGAATCCTTCATGTACAATGGCAGGAGAACAGAGCAAGCAAAAAATGTTTTGTTTCAACCCATTTGGCATAGCAGACACACAGGTGAAAGCTTTTGACATCATTACCAGACCGTTCCATTAGAATGGGTCTATGATATTACCTAAATACTTAAAATCAAAACCTGGTGGTTGTGAAAAGCTTGTTTTCTCAAAGTCATTCTACAACTGAAAAATTATCACTGGGAAGTTTCCCCAATGACATGCTTACCAATTCCAACACTAGTTTCACATAGCATGTTGAAGACCCTTCCACAATCAGATTCATGTTATTATTTCAGCGTCCTATTACTCAACTTCTCCTCCATCTGTGCTACCATCACTAAATCACTTTCACTACTTGAAAAAATATCCATCACTCCCCTTGGTTATGCCTTCATGTACCTGCAGTTATCCCCGCTCCCATTGCACAAAGCACAGATAATTATTTTAATTAATCTTCGTGAGTGTTTCTAAAATTTAGTAGCTTTTCTTCCTGTTCTCTGAACTAGCTTATAATTGATGTCTGAGAAATCAAACATCTGCTTAGCATGTTGTAAGTACCGTCCTGAATTAAAAACTTTAAAGTATTTCATGTACTATATAGAAAAATATTATTCTGAAATGGAAGTTACAGGTTATTACCAGGATTTCAATGGACACCCCATTCACACAGGTGAATCTGAAATGTGCAGGCAAAGAGAATACACAGTTTGTAAGTAAAAGTAGTTGACAATAGAGGTTTTCTACTAATTTAAGGCTCTTTTTATACCTATTTAAATATATATTTTTTTAATACACATATACACACAAGCACATGTTAAGTGCACTGCTGCAAACAAGTTGAAAGAAAGATTCACTATTGAAGAAAGATTCATTTTAATGGAAAAATCTTGAAGAGAATCCTTGGATATTTCAATTAACTGTCTACCTGAAGACAGAGCAGGCAGAGAAGAAAGATGGAAGAGGGAATGAGGGAACTAGAATACAGGGAAGATTTTCTAGGATCTATGAGGGTTTTTTTTGGTTGCAGTTTAAGCTATCTTGGGCTGTGGAATGCTCTCTGCCAAGAAAAAACATCCTTAGAGAGAGGAAAGCATACAGAGTGTAAGTGCTAGGACTGAAAAAAACCCCTTCTAGTATTATCATAAGGCATATTTCTTTAGCTGAAGATGTCAACACACCTTTGCAACACCTCATGATGGATCTAGCCTGCCAGTCTACTTTGCTACTGCTTCTCTTTTCTTACGGTATCAAGAAAAAAAAAATATCAACTGCTTGCTTTTTTGAAAAAGAAAAAAATGTATTATACACACCATGGTTCAGGTGTCAAAAACACTGCCCAGCTGTAGCAGAGAAAATAGAATGAAATAACTGATTCTCCATGCTGCAGTGGTACAGGTAAAGAGTACAGAGGGCCTATGCAACTGCAACACTTCCAGAATGGTTTAAGTAAAATCTGGATTTTATATGGAGAACCTTTAGAAGCAAAATACATTTTTCACAGTAGGTAAAAGATTCCAGAAACATAAGTACTACCTTGAGTAATTATTGTTAATTAACTAGCAACGAGGCACTATTTCCAAATGTGGCATTTAAAGCACATAATGTGATTGTGAATATTCACAAAGATAATTAAGTTCATCTGCTTCAAGTCCTTGATTTCAGCACA
The DNA here is from genome assembly GCF_000738735.6 of Corvus cornix cornix. Classification (NCBI taxonomy): domain Eukaryota; kingdom Metazoa; phylum Chordata; class Aves; order Passeriformes; family Corvidae; genus Corvus; species Corvus cornix. The sequence continues at coordinate 11,598,376 of NC_046335.1, forward strand.
TCTGAAAACACCTCTTAAAACTATCATTAGACCTGTAATCAAGTATTTTGTTGCTCAGGAAAATTGCATACCTTTGCTTACCTGCTAATATTGGGATATGTGTTCAAATGCAAGTATGTGTCTTTTGATAAGAAACTCTCCTTCAGGCAAACACTGAGAAAAAACACTAATTCTGATTGTTTTCTCAGAAGGGACCATAAAAAATAATTCCTCACACCATCATATGGAAACAAAACCAAAAATTTCTGAGTTTCCCTAACTGAACTCAAGATCACAGGACTGACGTGAAGGATACTTGACTGAAAATATTCATCATCAAGCCAATGGTACCCCCAATGCACATACTGAGGATATTATTCATTTTAGGTTGCACACTTTCTTCCATCTTGTTTATAGCTAGGTCCATTTCTCTACAAAAAGAAAAATGCAACCAAATTCAGGGATGACATACAATGTATAACAAAAATGTGAAAATCAGAAAATGCATTGACCTGATTCTGTTGGGAAAAAAGTTTTAACCATTACTGTCTTCAGAGGCGGAAGGAGTCTTTGATCATCAACTCTGATCTTGGTCTTGATCAAGACCTTCTTGGAGAAATAAACTCTGAAAATAGGAATAAAATGACCCCAAGAACAGGATGTCAAAAGAGTCATGACTTGGTGTTTTGTCCTTTGTTCTTTCAACAGTAAAGACAGCTTCTCTCCACTAGAAAAGAAATTAATGAATAATGTGCTCCAAGATGGAGGAGAAACATTTAGACAGCATTCTAAAGTACAAAAGGTTAAGTTTACTCTATTGCCCTCCAATTATTTGACATAGAGGATTTTTAATCAGTCAAAATAACAGTGTGAATAATTATGTACTGTAAGGATGTCCTACTGGTCTGTATCTCTCAGCCCAACTTGAACAGCAGTTATATTCTATACCAGAAAACTCTTTCCTGATCAAACTTTTATCAAGGATTATCTTTGAAGAGAAAAATGAGGCAAAATCTTTCTAAAAAAAGAAAAATGAAATGTTCTTAAGATGCATAGTACCAAGAAACTCCTGACCTTGTCTAAAAGCCAGTTCCTGCTGCTGCCTGGCTGCATCAAGTGTAGATTTACTGCTCTGCTTCAAAGCCCATCGCAAGCACTGGCAGTGCCGACTGCCAGGAGAACAGAGGGGATGAGACACTCTGTGCCACAGGTCATTAACCCCAGTCAGCACCCAGCAGCCAGCTGGACTTCACTCAGGAGGTTGTCATTGTCCAGGAAACTGCTGGTCCATTTCTCAGCAGTAAAAGGAGAACACCTGACCTCAAACACAGCATACAAAACATGCAACCAATTCCAGGTTTGAGAAGAACTTCCTCAAGACACCTACATGTTACCCACCTTCCCCAATATCCATTTTCTTAAGCTATAAATAGACTGAGAAAACAAGCAGAAAAAAAAAATGTTCTGCAGTCTCTGGAGATGAACAACAGTGAGAATTAAGACCATATTGCTGCACTCCTACTAAAGACACGAGTTCAGATAAAAGTGATCTTCAACCAAACTAATCAATAAAATCATAATTGTAGTTCTCTTCCAAGTGCTCAAAGCATGTTTCAGAGAAAATCAACCTACTCATGCTTATCCAAAAGAAATACAGGAGAAGAGTAAAACTTACTACAAATCTTCCTTTCCCTTTCCTTATTCCGTGCAAGAACACCAAAAATACTGCTGAAACACTTCCTTACAGTCATTTAGTAGTCACTTTTGGCAAGTTTCATGAGAAATTATTCTGTCCCATATAAAGTGGTCAGCAAAATAAAATAGGCTGTGGGAGGTTACACTGCACTAAATACTACTACGCTAACATTACTACCACCAAACATAATAGGTTAGCCCCAAGGCAAGCCAGGTTGCCAAACTGGCATTAATTAAAAGCTAACTGCTATGGTGCACCTCTTCAAAGCTACTGGACATTTTAAATCCCCCAGAGCAGTGGGTTAGTGCTTTTTATAACAATACAACCAAGGAACAGAAGGAATACATAAAAAGCAAAACTATGCCATTAGTATTTTCTCCTATTTTATTTGTAAGTATGACAAGATAATGTCTTCAGACATTTTAGAGGAATAAATACGTATGTTTCTGATGCTCATGACTGAATGTACAGCAAATTCAGAGGACAGAAACATCTGAAAACATGTTTTTCAACTGAATTCATCTGCTCTACAGAGCGAGTATGATGGTATTAGACCATATACACCATAACTCAACATGAAGATTATTGTATGCTGTTTTCTCAAGCCATTCTAAAACCCAAATTAAGTATACTCTGAATTATTGCAGAGATTTATACTAAAGAAGCCTAGAAATTAACACCCTATGTATTAGGTAGTCCAAAAGAAACATCAGAAATTGTCAGCCAAAATATCAAATAACAGTCTCAAGAACAGTTGAGCAAAGTCAGACCAAACAGCAAGATTCACACCAACAGAGACTTCATTTGATGTTTTAGTCATCTGTATCAATCAATCTTTTTTAGCTAATTCCACTATTTTCAAGAGAGACAGGCTTACCAAATGCTGAGTAACATGGCAAGCTGACAAGGGAAGAAAAGAGAGAAAACAGGAGAAAGGAAAGAGAACCACTATTTTTTACCCTGAAGACAGGCAACCTTTACATTAGCGATGCTCACAAAAAAAGCAATTTGTAAATAAGTGTATATATCCAGTAAAGGACATTTAAAATCATCAGTTATAGAGGACTCTATGCTTCTCAAGAGCAAAGTGTTTCTGCCATGCCGTCAATCATCATCTTTTAACATAGTGTGTTCTTTATTGTGCAGAAAGATTCTGGGACAACTACGCCTGAAGCTAATCACAAATTTTCCATAAACCATCAACTCTAAGGAACATGCTCATACAGATCATATTCTCAGCCAGTTAAAAGTTATGAGCATGACTAGGTTTTTCTGTAGCTACAAAATAGCAATTGTACATTCATGCTGGGCACAGAGTGCAAGAGTAACTTCCCACACAGACCAAAACAAAGTGAAGAACTCCCATCTAGTTTGCAGTTAACCTTTAAGTGTTTTCTGACTAATCATTGTACTATGGCTAAGCCTGTGAATGTTCCTCAAATGGCAAGTTCCTGGAAAATGCAGAAGTGTAAAGAAGTTACAATATACTTATAAATCAGCTAGTGATTCAAGCTATGGTTTGTTCTAGAATACGAAAAATCAGAATTATTTTAGCATAAGACAAAGCCAAGCATAGCAAAGATAATTAAATCCCCACCCCTGCTGCACACTACATATCCACAAAAAATTTACTTCAGATAAATTAGCTACTTCACACACAGCAGTAGGCATATTTGGGATGACGTGGTTCCAGCAGAGCAGTTTGACGCACATATTCAAGTAATTCAAGAGAAACATACATTTAATGACAGGTAACTATTAAGAATTACTTTTAAACCACTAAATCTCCTACTGCTGCCCCTATATGGGAGAAGAACATGGCATAAATTTGGCAGCTTCCCAGGAACTTCAGAATGCAGTGTAGTGTGTGTAGTAGTGTGTTAAGAATAACACGTGTGCTCACAATACCTAATAGCACAAACCCAGCAGTGGTAACTAGCAGACAGTACTTGTGCCCAGAAAACACTTCAGCAATCAAGATCATACCAGCAGGCAAAGGAGAACTTCAAATGTTTTGCAACTCTCCAGGAGATAATTAGCTAAATTACTATAGCCTTTTATTAAATAATCTGGTTTCCCCTTTATCTCTATGAATCATATTCATTAGCATCAATCACTTCCTCAAGTCACAAACATTTATGCTCTATTAAAAGCAGGGATTCCTCATAAGTGCTAGACACCTCAGTTTCAGACTTACAGCAGTTCAGAGGCAAATTGCCTTAAGTATCCTCAATTCCTACAGGTAAGGAAGGACTGGCTACTTTCACAAGCATATCCCACAGACTTTAAACATCCACTATTGGCATAAGAAGTACTGCTCTATTCAGAACACAAGTACAGTCTTAGCAACTGCACTCCCAGCTTCTGAAACACTGTGTGTCTACTTGCTGCTGACCTGTGACTTACTTTTGAAAACAAGAGGGAGAAAAACACCACAGGCCAACTCCTTTTAGTTGTCTGGGTTTTTCCTTAAGCTTCAGCTAAACAACAGCTATCAAAATTCAAACCATATCTGTTTGTACTGTACCTCAATACTACCATACTTTTTTAATATAAAACTGCCAATCAGCTACAGCCACTCATGTACTTTAGAGCTTTATATTGATACATGTACATATATAAAATCAGATACCATCAGACACCATCTTCTTCATACAGTCAGTAAAACAAGTAAGTACAAACAAAAAGGAGCAATTCACCCTGTCTCATTCTTGTACATTATCCACTGGCAGCACCTGGCACAGCAGGGACAACAGCTATGGACAAGTTCTGGTGTCCCAACCATCAGATGAGTAGTGGCTGTTTGTCAGCACAACAGAGCTGGACACTGCCAACTGTGCACCCACTGACAGCATATTTGTGCAACGGCAGAGAATAACACGTCACTACAGCAGGTCTAAAAATTATGGTAGGGAATTGTACTTAGGGACTATTTTCTATTTGGAAGAAATTATCTAATCCAAATTTACAGCCAAATTCTGTCCATCCCCAATGTTAAGCAGGTGGTTTTCTTATTTTAAGAAGTAGTTTTTGCAGTCTTACTGCCCACCCTGATTTGAAGTAATATCTGTGAGGCAGTACACAGTTAGTGATTTAGAACAGCTATCTGAAAACCTGAGCTTTAATGAATCTTGCCTTTATCAGTCTACCTGGGCCAGTTACATTTTCTTTACAACTTCATTCTTTCAACTAAAAAATAAATCATTTATTATTCCCAAGGCTGTTGAGAATGTTAATAACTGGGGGGGAAAAAAACCCAAAACAAAACACAAGAACTAAGAGAAAAACCGAACAAATCAAAACAAAATATTAAAGATCCTCTTCTCTGGAAAATATAGATGCAATCCTAAACCCACTGATGTCAGCGACATAACCCAGTATTAAACATGATAATTAGTTATTTAATTATGGAAATAAACTATTAATTATGTCAAGCAGCTACGTGTTTTGCTAGCAATGAGGACATTTTAACTAGCACCATTTCAGTACCAGCAAGCAGAGTAAGACCGAACTACCCAATTAATTTTAATTTCTTCTGCATTGTTACCATAGCGCAAGCTTTAACATGTTTATATGACTGTCAGCCCTAACCACCTGCACCCCTAACTCCCATCCGTTCCACAGAAAACCAGCTGTGTCCCTTCCTTAGCAGATAAAAATACAAAATTCCAGGCACTAGTCACAATGTTCAGAATAAGAAAAATTTTTAAAGAGGAAATTTTAATTTGGAAAGAGACAAGGAGACTAGAGAAAAGGACAGATTCCTAATTCTGACTTCAGGAAGCAAGGTGTAACACAGCTGGCACATGCACAGCACACAAGCACATGCAGTATTCACTATCATGCCCAGTATTCTTAATCCATCAATCAACCGAAACATCTGAGAAAGGCAGAAGTTTTTATAACATTTTCAGGTATGCCCCAGAAGGAAAACAGTAGTTTTATTAAAAAGAATAGAAAATAAAGCCTCCACAAGCACAGTGAAGGTAAAGATCAACCACAACAATCTAACCAGCCCATCGGCCAGCATGCAGGAGCTGGAAGACAAACCCAACACATTTCCACACCAACCACAAAATGCTTTTTCTTTGAAGTGAGATGATTACTGCAATGAAACATGATATGTATGATAAAGGACAGTCAGTCATTAGTTCCATAGTAATGAAGCAACTTCTCTGAAGAACAAGGGACTTTTTAATGTTTCTTTCTCCTATAACTTAAAGAGAATTTATAACTAACAGTTGTCTTTATAGAATTAATATATAGCAGAGGCATCATTAAAGTTCTTTCTACGAGGCTTCAAACAAAGATCAAGTGTCAACTATCCTTAGTACATTAACTGGTTCTATGACCTTAAAGATGCAGCTATATGACACATGCTAAAACTAAAATCTGCTTTAAAAAAAGCAAGAACATGAACATACTGAAAAGAATAGAAACCTAAGGAAAACTCTTTCTAGTCCTGATGCCATATAAATCCTACACAAGTAATCTCTCTATAGAACCTGAAAAAGTAGAGCAAAATTTCTCAAAAAGTTGTTTCCTTGACAACATTGACAAACCAAGAAGGGTAAGAAATCAAAGTCATAAGATGCCTTGTGGCTTTGCTAGCAGACTTTTTTTTAATATACAGCAGTATGCGAGATGCAGCTATAAAGCCAGATTTCTAGAAAAGAAGCAAACTTAGATTGGTGTTATTTATATTTTCAAACAGCAAAAATATTCAGAATTTCGAAACTGTTTAAAAAAATTTAGATACTCCCATAATGTATTACAGTCACTTAAGAACTTAAAACTCATCCAGCTCAGTTTTTTTCCAAGTACCAAAATCTTGACTTTTTCACCAGCAATGTTACTGACACACCCAGAAGGAGGATAACACCATCATACATCTCTCCCATCTCAGAGGACATTCTGACATTAGACTGCACAGCAGCTGCCCACACAGATCCTGTGTATAATTGGAGAGCTTAACTTATGACATTACCAGTTAAGCTTCATTAGAGGCACTGCTCCACTGACATCTCTAGCCCTGACTCTTCTCCCTAGTAAGCTGGCTGTGCTGGGAGGGGCATGAGGTTGCTTTATCTTCTGCTACTTCAAAGACAGAGTAAACAACTGGAAGATTTCCCAGTAGAAAGGAAGTGCAGAGCTCACATGTTTGGGACAGAAGTGTTGCTAAGAAAAAAGTCAGATAAACACTTTAAATTCTTCATACTTCTGCAATTAATGATACAAGTAACCAAAACTCTTTTCAGGTAACATGAGAGAACAGAATCCTTTCTTCCACATCACTGTTAAGGATATTTAGAAGTCATTCTCCATGCTTTTGGATTTCCACAGAAAAAAGGTTTGTGAAATAATACTGTCACGACAACCACGTTATCCTGTCCATCTCACCTGTGGGCACTTTGCTCCTGTTGATCAGTGTCAACCAAATTTCACAGAAGGCCTCAGTATTCTTCCCTCAAGGCTTAATCATGATAAGCAGCTGAGTGAAAGACACTGCAGAAGCTCCAGAGAAAGAAATTGAAGAGGAGCTGTAGTCAGACTCAAAATACAGACAGGCTTCAGTAACTTCCCTGCTCTTCAAAGAACTTTTCTTTTCTGAATTTTTCTTTAAATAATTCCTAATTTATTTTTTGGGGGGGTGGGGGACAACAGGCATATTAGCTACACTGTGAAATATCCATCCCACTCCTCTCCCCCACAGTCACATCCTCTAACACAGCCATAAAGCAGTCAAAAATGCTTTGCAAGAACACTTGGGTTATCACTCTCGCATTCTTTAAGGAGATCCTAAGTCAGGAGTCATTTTCAAGTGGAAAAAAATTCATGCCATCACAAAGCTAAAAACCTCAAACAGAAGCTAAGAGGTTCACTGCATTTTTGCCCTCCCCGTTTTTCTTAAATGTCAGTCTTCATACAAGTGTTAAGATAAATTCTAATTCAAAGCTGCACTGAATTTAGTTCTTGTTAGTGCAGAAGGAAAGAAACAATGGCTTATCAAACCCTACAGAGATGAGGATGGTGCTATTTATACTCAAAGAAACATACTCCTTTGAAAAAATCCTTTGAGGCCTAAGAGTGTGTCAAACACTCAGAACATAATAAAAACTATACAAGTCGTCTCCAGCTGTGGATTCTGAAAAAGTGAACAAAGGCATTACAAGGATTTCTGTTTCCTTGACAACAGCATCACTGGAAACAAGAAAATAATTAAAAAAATATATCTAACAGCAATCTCTAAACGTTATCGAGGTACTAAAATACCAAATGTGAAACAACTCTTACCTATACAAACCTTTGGGATGAAGAGATCAAAATTTACCACTTTCATGAATTTTTCTTTGCTGACATGTGTCAGCAAAGAACAATTTGTAGAACAATTTTGAGAGCTATCTATTACATCCTGACCTGGATTACCATCTACCCATGGCACAGCCAGAAGCTTCCACTGATGGTCAAGTACATTCCTTCCTGCATGATGTACCTTTTCTTACAAAAATAAGCATTATGGAGGATACTTCTCATTGAAGTGGATGAAATAATTTTGTTAGAAAAAGATCAAGGTATATATAAAACCTGGTATTACTATGCATGTACCTATCACATAAGTGTACTTCCATCTTAATAATCAGCAAGCTTAAAGTCATTGGAAAAAACATGCACAGTTCTAAACAGACAAGGGAAGAAGGTCAGAACCTTCATAAAGATAAGTCTGCTTCGGTATTTCAGAACAGCCTGTTTAGTAGCCTCTTCAACAAGAAAACAATAGGGTTTTTCCCATACCTAGGTAAGCAGCACACAATATCCAGAATATGAGCATTTCCTTGACACTTCCAAGACAATGGGGAGAACTAGTTGTCATTTTTAACATACAATATTGAAAATGTATCAACAGAGATCTTCAAAACATTTCAAATAAAGAACATATGTATCAAATAGGATGACTTCCCAATTTGTCATCTTATCATCACCTACAGTTAAAGGAACGTTGCCACAATTAGATTTTAAAAATGAATCTAAGAGTTGCCCTACTCGAGGTACTAGCAGCATGATAGCTAATTCTGCTTAGTGAACAGTTTGAATCCAGCCTACCTGTGACAGGGCTACAGCCATGTGACTATACAGGAAATGTACAGCTATGCCTGAATGTACAGGAAATATGCTGGCAGCTTAAATTCATTCCTTAGTAAACAGACACACCTGTGGCAGAAGAACAAGAAACACTGCCTATTCCAAGTGAATTGTGTACAGAACAGTTGAAAACAGAAATATTAATTTTTTTTACTCTGAGGCAGGGTAATGGCCAATATATAGGAAATTTGTGTTGCCACTATCTGTGCTACACACAGTTTATGGATTGAAGCTATCATCCTCTATCCTTCGGTCCAATACAACAGGATCAAGAACAACAAAATTCCTGGAACATACTACTGTGCTGTCTATCTTTCTCCTAACAGACACAAAACCACAAAATAATAAAATACTTTGAAAGAATGATTGAAAATTTTATTTCGTGTAGCATTTGACACTCTCCAGGAACCAAAATCTGTACATTAAATTTAACGAGTATGAGTAACATAGCACTCTAAATCTAATGATCACAAAAGAGTCTCAGAAGACTGGAGAAATATCTGGAAGAAATCTCTTAAGGCAGCAAGTTACAAAGATGAACTACATTGGAGCTCAGAAATCCCAGCCTGAAAACAAGCACAGACCAGAAGAGGACACCACAAACCTTTGATTTGTTTTTCTTTACACATCTACTTATGGACCCTACTGGAGACTGACCCCTGGGCTAGACAGAGCCCTGGTGTAAACCAGTATAGTTGTTATGTTCTTAATCATGGGAAGTCAGCAAAGCCCCTGTTCAAGAGGCTGGTATTATTAAACTCATGTTAAAAACTTCTACTTTACTTGTATAGATAGAGCTGTGATTAAATGACCATTCAACTAGGCCAGTAGGGAACAAAATATGTAAGAAAAACTTCCAACAATGTATTAGAACACAAAGTGCTATTAATATACATTTTGCATACTCAAGAATTGCAGCACTCTCCTTGATCTTGTTCAACAATGGAGAGTGAAAGTGCTGCAAATTAAGAAATCCTCTGCAACAAACATAACACCTGCTGTGATGCTCTAAATAAAATATGAGAAACACAAAATTAACAGCTAACAGATGATTATATAAAGATGTTACCTTGAGTTAATTTTAAGACAAACTAGGAAATAGAGAATAAAGGCATAGGATGCTGAAGCTTGAACAATTGTTAAAAAGCTAAGTCCAGCATCAGTAACCAGTGAAAATGTTAACATCTGTGTGGCTCTGTGTAATGACAAGATCTTCCAAATAAAAGACACTGACAGTGTAAATGCAGCATTGTGGTTTCTGCAATCGATGTATGTCTTTCAAGACACAACTTTTTAATGTTCTCTGCTACCAAAGGCAAAAAGCTGTATTCAATGGTAACCTGTGAATCTGGATTCTGTATTTGGGGTTCTAAACCCGAAATACCTGATTTCTGATGTTCAGAAAGCATTGAATATCCACACTATGGGAACCAGGCACTTTTAATAGCAGTGATGAGTCTCAACATTTATGCAAAAAACCACTAGATGACATATTAAAATCATGAACTCTACTTTGGTGTCAAAGTAGAAAAACCCAAAAATGGCAGTAGATGCCTAAAATTCATTTACAGCAGCTATTCAAACAGAAGGTAGAGAAGTGTTATTCAAAGAAAACAAATTTAATCAGTTCAGACAACAATGTTTCACAATCCTTAAAATACATACCTAAGCTGAAAACATTAGCCACTCACAATACAGTCAGAGTGTAACTGTGAAGAGCAGCAGTGCCACAGTAACCTTTCCCTACTGTGAAACAGGTTTCCTGTTTCCAGCTACCTAGGCTGGAGCTTCCAAAGGAGAAGCTAGAAATTCTAACAAAACACAAGGTAAAAAATTTGGCAAAGCATATAACCAGGCTCTTTTTTTTTTTTTCTCCCATTCCCTACAGATTTAAAATTTAGCATTAAATATTCTTCTATTAATGCTCCAGATTTGAAGAACTGTGGGTAATTTGCAATGCATATCACTTCCCAAATGAAATTCTATCTTATTTTCAGGTCTCTCAGAAAACTCAGGGGTTTTCTTATACATTTAGGAACATGTGCATAAACTTGTAACTTTGGTCTTTCAATACACAACACAGTACTAAAGTCCTTGAGTCATCGGCACGAGTTTAGTTCCCATCCCTTTCTAACATGCTGAGGTGGGTGCCCCATCTGCTGGTAGGAGTGTTACTCTAGAGAATTCTGCCTCTGAGCTGGTAACTGGTACTTTTTCAACTTTACCACCTGGTAACTGTTTGAGGTCTTTTAAATACAAAAAATTCAGATCAAATACTTTTAAAGAAAACTGTAAAATGCTCTAACACAATTCATTCATTCCTAACTATGCAAGATATTTTTACAAAATGCTTCTGATGATCTTCCGACTCTAGGCTATTCTTCCTTCAAAAGAAACTGAAAACATCAACTCATTTATCGTAAATACTTTAGTATGACTTACACTGATTCATAAAGATGTTATAGTGCACTTTTTAACCTGAGAGAACATAAATGGAAGACTGTTCTTTTCTCCTGATCTAAACAGGATAAATACACATACTTAAAAAGTAAAAAAACCCCACATAATCAGTTCCATATACACATTTTAGACATATATCTGTGTCATTCAGCCATATTAATTTAGATGGGAATAAAAAAATTACAATCACTAAGGTAAGTAAACCAAGTGTTTCTTCCTTCTCCGTGCCAAATTAAAAAAAAAAAAAAGAAAATCTGTTCCCACAAAGGAAAATTCTTCACTTGTGATGAAAGAGGAAATTATTAAGCACATAAGAACAGACAAAATATACAAAACTGGCTAAATACTACACAAATTGCATACAACCATAGATCTCTGGTTCAAGCACCACTTAAACTGTGACACTCATCTCAACTTAGAACACTCAGTTCTGAGAAATCCCCACTAATATTCGACTCTTCAAAGATAAATGTCTTAATGCATAGGCTGAGAATAAGGACCGAATCCAAGACATAAACGTTTAAAAGCGTTCACAGCTATTCCTGTGACTAACTGAAAGTACAGAGTTTTGAGGCTCTGGATTGCCTCTTCTCTTTGATCATACAGAGACTTTAGGCTTCTTACTGTGCTTTGAGTTTTACCCAAATCAGATGTTGACAGTAAATCATGCAAACATCCTGAGTGTCTGCATATTCCCTTTAGAGGGAAAGAGGACACACATATACCGCCTGGATTTAAATGAGCAATTCCAAGCAGGTGTTTCTGGGGGAAAAAAAAAAACAACAACCAAAAAAAACCAACAACAACAAAAAAAACCACCATAAGCTGTATGAAGTTAAAAGGATGAAGAAAAAGAATAGTAAACTCGCATTTTCAATCAGTTATTTTATGCTTATACCAGCAAATGGATAACTTCAGGCAACAGCAGACAGCCAAAAAAAAATTCCCAGAAGGTAAAGCAGTGTTGGCACAGTCATCAGGGATTTATGTGCTCGTGATCCCAGAAAGACAGGGAATTTGGGATCATAACACCAAGTGAATCCTCGGTGTCACCGCGCCCTCTGCTGCCCAGGACGGCCCGCGTGTAACGGCGCGACAAAGAGCAGGTTCCCTAAGAAATAACAGGAAGCAGCATCCATAGGTTGCTGCCTCTCTACGGGCTGCCTACCAGAAGATAAAGTGTTGTTTCAAACACTTCCTAACAGTTACGTTATTCCTTCATAAATTTTTTAGACCCGCATGCTCTGAAGTGTTGCCAACATTAATATACTTCATTTATATTGAATTTCCAAGGTTTGGAGCACCTAAAGCAGTCATATTTCTTCAAAAACCAGCTTTACTGTTAATGACTGCTTCCAAGAAGGCATGGTAGCACAGATTCAGAAAAATATTTTTTCTTTCTGCTCAGAAGACAAACCAGAAGGCCATTACTTCAACTTTTTAATAATTTTATATTGCAGTAACATCTTAGATTCTTCTACTGATTTCAACACATCTGTAACGTCACTCATCAGTAAAATGAGGCTCTGGAATAATCAACAAATATTAAGCATATGATGTGACAATGTAAGACAAAAGGTCAAATGCAGACATCCTGAAGTCAGTTTTGTACAATCTAAATTTAAATTGCTGCTTAACAGAAATATCCATCAGCACTTTTTGCATATCTTAGCCTTTTCCTTCTAAGTCTGTTCTTCCAGCAACAGCCAAGATACAACAAATTTAATACTAAAGACCACTTGAAAGGAAAAACAAAGGTACTTCTTTACTCTATTTAATGTTTAAGAAAAAGACATTTTAAAATCCTGGGAAAGAAGATGGAGGAACCATGCTGGTATGCTGGTACAAAGGAAGTTCTTCTTGTCTCCATTTAGGAAGGTTTACTTAAGTCGTAAATTTTAGAAGCAAGAAAATAATTGTGCCTGCCATGGTAAATACACGTTAAATGCAATAAAGCATGTCTTCCACTAGAAAGGACACTTTCTGTGCACCCTTAGCAAAGCTACGTTCCTGTGCAAGCCCATTTCAGAAGACTATTATTTGAACCCAGAGGCCCTGTATCTGGGAAAGAATACACATAAAATATTTTTATTACCCATTTTAAAAATAAGAGACTCACTGGACTGACTAAATTACCAAAGAACTGAAGACAAATTCATTAAAGCTAGAACGAAAACTCACTTTGAGTATTGAGCAATTAACCCTTGAAACAAATTAAAGTGGTAAGACTCCTTAGACCATGACAAGACACCTTTCTGGGACGCAAGATTTACCACAGTAGTTCAGATGGAAAAATCTATCTGACCTGACCTACCTCTCCCAGCAGCAGTCACACAGACCTGTCAGAAAGGTAAAGTTCTTCAAAATATTATTCCAGTGCTGGCAGTCAGTTGATTAATGACTCAAGGCAGAATCTGTGCGCAGACCACAGTGCTCACGGCCATTGTGCTAAAACACTGATACAGATCATGAGAAATAACCTGGCAGAAATCTAACTTCCTAAGGTCTAAAACACTGATATGTCTAAAATTAAAAAAAAAACAAAATCACCAAATTCCAAACTAATGGAACTAACTGGGCGAATAGTGAAGGATTAGGCTGCAAGTTCATAATAATCTTATACTTCAAAGCATCTCCTCAAATTCTGAGTACATCGGAACTGTTAAATACACACAAGCAAGGATGCTGTTTCCAGAAGAGCATTGTTTAATACATTATTTTTAAGTCTGATGACTGAGCCACAAAGCATCTTGCTTTACATTACCTTGACTGTTTTGTCCATAGAAGCTGAAAGAAGCATGTGGCTCTGTTCCCGTACAGGACACCACTGGATTTCATTAACAGGGCCGCTGTGTTTAGACATGTGAAATATTAAGCTTTTGGGAACTTCAGTTACTTTATATTTAGATCCCAAATATGGCTTAATTAATTCAGAGATCTTTCTCAGAGTCTGGTCTCCTGATACATCTAACTTAACATCACAATCTGAGCTACGTCTCTGGTCAGATACTTCTTTTTCAGGCATACTGGAATTTTCTTGACGCAGTCGTTTAGGAATATACGGTCTAATTCCTTTTATGGTAGGAGCACTGTGCATTCTCTTCTGGGAAACGCCATTTCCAGAATTTGTTGAAGAGCTTGAAGCCTGTTCATAGTTTTTGTAAGCCACAGATAATGCAGCATGGCCAGAGTACACCCTCTGACAATAAGGAGGTGCCAAGTCAGTGTTGTTATTCTGTGCATAACGCTCAGGGGGATCTTCACAAACTGTGCTCCTGCCAGAACTGCCAGTGCTCCCAGCAGGGTGCATTTCATATGTAGATTTTGTACTACCAGGTGCAAAGTGCTGAACACAACTCACAGAAGAACTCAGCTGGTTTGTTTGTCTGCCAGAAGCATCGGAGACTTCAGTCTTTTCAGTTTCTGTCTCGGAGTCTGAATCTTCATAAGCAACCAAACTCATTATGGCTAGACACCGCAGACTCCAAAGATCTCAGTGCTCCAATCCTCCAAAATTATGATCTAAAATAAAGAATTGATTATTCAGAGCACAGTTAATCACAGAGTCTACAACTTGAGTAATTTAGGGACATAAATATGCCTTTTTTAACCAAAAAAAAAAGTCAAAACTCTTATTTCTGTTTATTAATGGAATTTTTTCCTCTATTATAACACATCTGTACATTCTATTAAACAACACTATTTGCCCTCAAGCCCTTTGCATACATTTTTAATGTATTGTAGAGGTGTATTTGCATACCACAAAACAATGACAATGAGGATGAAAAGGAACACAACCTTGCAATATGAATACAGCAAATTACTTTGCCTTACTTCTAGCATTATTTCTCCACACACACACAGAGAAGAAATTAATTAATTATGTAGTGGTTTTGTATGTACATTTATAAGAATACAAGTAGTACAGTTCTTTTGGAGTCAGTTTAACAATATCTGCTTCTTAACAGTACAGATGACTTGAAGGAAGCATGTAGGGGTTCAGCTGGCAGCTAAACATGTAAACACATTTTTGACCCCTTAAGCAGCCTTGCCGAAATTTTGTATGAGGAAATTTTCCAACTATATCCACAGAGCAAGTTCCACACAGCCTTTAGTTTTACAGATCAGATATGCCAGAAGCTACACTGAATTCACTATTTGCATTTACTTACAGAAAAATAAAAGCATAGATACCTCAGCTGTAGAATAAGTTTTTTTAATGTGTCTCTGAGAAAGAAATCTCATGTCAAGACTGCATATGTAACATGCAGAATAATTCACCCTCATAATAATCCCACCAAGATTTTTCCAACAATTTGTATGGAGTATGTGGAGTACAGAGTTAACTACATTCAAACAATTGATGTTCTGCAAAGCAATATTTCAACCTCTGCTGTTTATAGGCAAGAAGTATTGGTAAGATTGATTAAATGTGACACTTTATTACTGCTTTGTTTCCTTGCCAGGCTGTTAGCACTCATTATGCTGAAGAGATGTAACCTACAACACTTTCAGACAGGCTGCTGAAATTTTTGGTTCATGTCAACAAAGAAACTGCCCTCAAAAGCATCTTGATGAAAACAGAGAATGCAGCATGAAAGTCAGTATCTTCATAACCATTTGCAGAAGTGACACCACAACTGTAGGGACAACACAAATGTAGGTCCTGCAAATACTCCTGCAGGAGTAGGACTCTGAAACTTTATTTAAGATTATTCATTTAACTTCAGAATTGGATCTATTTGAATTAAAACAACCATGTTTCCCTTAACCCACAGAAGTGTTACGTGACTCTATATTCTGTTATCAAATTTCCAAGCACAGATCCAGAAGACAAGTACTTACTAAGATACACACATTCATCATCACAGATCCTTTCCAAGGTTAAGTGATCAAGACATTTAACTGGAACAAGGTGACCAACATTTTAACACATAAAAGCAACAAGATCTCCCTCTAGAGGACATTTTGTCATTATCTGAAGTTTAAGATAGCTATAAGTGACAGCAAAGAAGAGCAAGGAAAAATCTTTTTTTAATAATACAGCTTCATTTATTACAAAAATATTTCATTTAAACAGCATCAAGGAGAAAAAGAAAAAGTAGTGTTTCAGGAAAGCTAACTAAGAAATCAATTCAAAAACAGTAAATTGAACTTCCTAGCAGTAAATTGAAACATCAAATAAATAGGCACTTTGAAGGGCTTCATTTCAGTAATTGTATCAAGTGGTTACTGTTTGTATTGCAGTACTAAACACATTTCCCAGCCAAATGCATCATGTCCAAAGAACACATACAGTAAGAAGCTGACCTCTGGTTAAAAGCTATAAACTAGGATACACAAGTGGATTGGGTTAGACATACAAAGTTACTTTAGTTTGTTTTAACACAAAAAAAAAAAAAAAAAAAAAAAACCCAAGCTGAGATTCAGAAGTGCAAGACAGTGCCTTGCAAACACCATGTTAAAAACATTTCCCATGAGATACTGGAAAGAAACTGTCCCATTACATTTGGTCAGCATAAATCCATCCCACCACACACATCACCTGTAAACGTCAATGTTTTTGTAAAAACAAAACATCTCTCTCATCTAAAGACTTCCCATCAACTTTTGTTTTAAAGAAACACCACCCAGAGACATTGCCCTAACTACAGAAAAATCTGAGGTCGAGGGGGAACCACAATGTATTTGATTGGAAACATCCTGTAACCAGACTGTGAGTTTATTAACAGTGTGATGTGCAATGTATTGACCATAAGAGAAGTTCATAGAATTTTGGGTTTCCTCAGCTCCCACAAGACGGATTTATCTGAACGCATAGAAGCGTGTTCAGCTTGGCGCGCACAGCGCCCGTGGATGCCAGCAGAGCTGTGATAAGCAGAGCACCGCAGGTGGCTCTCGGCGGGGCCCCACGCCCCCCTCCCGCCGGCCCCGGTGCGCTCAGACGGGAGCCGCAGCCGCCTCCCCGCGGCGCTTCCTCGCTCCTAATGCCCCGCAGGCCCGAGGGGCAAAGAACGAGCTACTGGAGAGGGTCCAGTGGAGACCACAAAGATGATGAGGGGTCCGGAGCATCTCTCTTATGAGAGACTGTGGGAGACGTCTGTAGTCTGGAGAAGACTGAGGGGATCTCATCAATTCATACCCATCTCAAAGGTGGGTGCCAAGAGGTTGGTGTCACGTTCTTTTCAGGGTGCCCAGCGGCAGGACGAGGAGCAATAGCCATAAACTAAAACACAAGAAGTTCCACCTCAACGCGAGGAAGCGCTTCTTTCCATGGAGAGTGGCTGAGCACTGGAACAAGGCTGGTCAGGGAGGTCGTGGAGTCTCCCTCTCCGGAGACATTCAGAACCCACCCTGATGCGTTACCGAGTAACCTGCTCTGGGTGACCCTGTAGGTGACCCTGCCTTGGCAGAGGGTTGGAGTGGACAATCTCTAGAGGTCCCTTCCAGCCCTAACAATTCTGCGAACAGCCGGCCCTCTCCCGTCCCTCCGGAGGAGCCCCACCCGAGGAAGCGGGTCCCGACAGGGCGCCGGCAACTGGAGCCGGCTCCTTCCCCTCTCCCACAGAGCCGTTGCCTCTCCCCACAGCCTCGGGCGCCGAGACCGCGCCTGGTGCCGGGACAGCGACAGCAGCTCCCGTTCCCGCCGCCGCTCCCGCTCCCCCCGCGGTACCTGCGCTCCCGGCCGCGCGCCCGGAAATCACCTGCCGGCCGCTGCCGCGCCGCTTCTAAAAACGCGCCGGGTGAAAACAAGGCACCTAGTCAAGCAGTTCCGCATGTCATAGCCCCCGCGCTGGGGTCGGGTCTTGGGAAGGGCAGAGGTAAGGCCGTGGGTCCCTTAGCGCGCAGAAGCTCCTCTCCCGCCGCTGCGAGCGGTTTGGAGAGCGCTTTCTTGGGCTGGTGACTGGAGCAGGAGGAAGGCCTCTGTGAGGCAATGGTTCCGGGGGGTTGTGTTTCCCAGCCGGGAGCCGCGCCGGCTGTGCCGGCTGGGGGTGATGCAATGGTGGTGACAGAGGTGCGGTGGGTGAGGAGCGGCGGGAGAGGAGCGGCGGGATGGGCCGGGATGGGCACGGGGGTGGGGGAGCCCCTCGGAGAGAGACCCCGGCGGGCGGGAGAGAGGCTGGTTGGGCGGTCACTGCCGCCCCTGTGACCGGTGCAAGGCGCCAGCTGGGGGGGTCTCTGCTGGGCACGTTTTCTCCCTCCCCTTGAGATGCGTCGATGCACTTGAGGGCTTTTCCTCCATTCCCTGCGGGGGTACCTCGCCAAAGAGCCAGGTGAAAATCCCCTTTTCTCTGGGAAGGGCACGGCGGGTGTCCAGGTCACTGGAAAATGCATCCCACCGCAGGAAGGGCAGAGCTGGCGCGTGGCTTTGCCCTGCCCGGGCGGGGTGTGGCAGGGAACGCTGCCGGACGCCAGGGTTAGGGAACATTGGCGTGTTGAGTAATTTTGTGCACAACCGCTCCTGCACAGGAGCTTAGCTCTTATACTGCTGCAGTGTCGTAAGGACTTATATCCGTCTTTTTTCTGGTGACTCGTCAGTCTTTGAATAGTCATGTTAGCTGTCATCTTGGGGAATCGTCTTGCACTCTTTTTTTGTAATTTCGTGCATAAATTGATGCTTGCCGTGACTGGGACGGTGAGTCTACTGTAAAGTGCAGCCTGTATTGGAGTGCCTCTCAAGGCCTGTTTCACATGACGTGTGGGGATGCTACCTACTTTAATTTTACTTTTCTTTTTTTGTTTTAGTTTTTTTTTTTTTTTTTTTTTTTTACGGGAGGAAAAACAGTTTTCAGGAATGTAAGTGCTTTTAGACTTAGTCTTACATTCTTTCATTTGCTCATGAAAGCTTTTTCTGGACTGTTGTATTATTTTTGTCTTTGGAAGTCATAATGTACTTTCATACAATGTTTGTCTTCTTAACTTAATGTGAAACTCCATTTTTTAATTCTCAGGTCTCTAACTTACCAAGTCACACTGCAGACAGTAAAAATGATTGTAAATCTGTGATGGTCACCCAGTTGGAAAAGGAGGAAGATGCTGTAGTTTTCTGATACCTTTGCTGAGGATTATTTCTGAGCTTTGTCTCATAGCAATTTAATATTTTGAAATGGACACAGGAGCAGTACCCATTATAAGTTACCTGCATTTCATAGGTAGAAAAAGCACACACGTCTTGGCTTTCAAGTTCACACTGGGTCATTCTAGACTCTGGTCCTAAATGTCCTAATAGTTCATTCTCCAATTCCTGTGCATCATTTTTTTTCATTGAGATCTGTTTGCATGTGGTATATGTAATCTGTCTGGGACTGTTAGTTTTTATAATAAGAAGAAAGCAAGAAAAAAAATCCTGATAAATAGCAAAATATTCACACATTTCTTTTAAATGGTTCACAATTGCATTAATGAATTTCAAAAGGTCAAGAGCTATGTTCCACATTCCTGAATTCCTGGCTTGAATTCCTCTAGCAAATAGAGGCAGTACTGAGGCAAATAGAGATAACCTTTAGGTAGCAGTCCATATGTTTTGCATTTTATAGTCATAATATCCTCATGTCTTGTTGCACCACCTAGATTACTTTTGCTACTTCTTAATGAAAATGCAGCTTCATTTGAGATTGTTTTTTCATCTTAAATCCATAATATTCCAAAGATTTTAAAGAGTCTGTCTGGTTTGCTGCTTTCGAGTATATGTGCCCAGTGCCAGCTGTCATTTCAGCCTTTCTGAACGGAGGCAATCCATCAGTAAGAATGTACTGTCAGGAGTTAAGTTAAAACACCAAGTCACAATTTGTTCTACACCAAAGAAAATTCTTACTTGTATCTTTATTATTTTGTAAAATTTGAAGCTAGTAAATATAAATGGCATGTTCCTACAGAAGGGGTGTGTGTTAATCTTCATAAACATTTTTTAGTATGCATTTATTCTGTACTTTCTTTAACATTTAAAATAGTCTGTGCCCATGAAAAAGAGGAAGATAGTAATATCAAAGTAATTAAATTGTAGGAATGCATTGATTTGCTTCAAATTACTTTTTTTAGTCACACTGTCAAACTGCAAAAAGTAAAATTTCAAGGGATCAAAATTAGGTTAAAAACTTAAGTATTATTATGTAATCTAAATATGGTATCAGGGTTAATAGAGTGAACAAATTACATTTGCAAGTGGATGTGTATGCTCATCTCAGTTTTCTCAGGGTATTCAACTGAAGCTGAAATATGGGAATATTGCAGCTGACTGACAAACAAAGCCTTAGTGATAGGTATGTTTTGGTAATCGCCAAGTTACCAAATCGATCTTCAAAGTTTGCTGGACAGGTGAAGGCTTTTTACAGTGGCAGTTTAAATAAACACTATGTACATATAACCAAGGTTATGATTAGACTGATTATTTGTAGAGGGAAGGCTTTGAAATACTGCTGAACAGCTAATGCAGCTATTATATGCTTCTGAAGGTTTTGTTTTGTTTGGGTTTTTTGTTTGTTTTAATTCTGGGAAAAGGGAGCCAAATGAACATGTATTTTTACTAACACTCCATCAATTTATGCTCCATGCACAGCAGTGGATCAGTAATTTGCTAGGAGGTCTCTCCAGAGAGACACAATCCTTTGCAAGTCAGTGGTTCTTTACATAGGCTCAGAGCTTCCCACTTGGTGGACACAGGTGTGGCATGACAGAGCATGCTTAGGCAGAATGCTGTGTTCTTAGTCTCAGCCATCCCCATCTTATGACATCTCCTATTATTTTTCCTGCATAATTCTGAGAAACAGGCAAATTTACAGCCTATTGCTGACCCAAGGATTCTTTAGAAGGCGCGTGTCTCACCAGTCATCAGTGTGTTTTGTAACCTCTGGAGGAAAGCCATAAAGAAGATGACTAAGCTTTCCTCTTGTGTATCTTTCTTTGGGCTGAAGTATGCTATTACATATACTAAGACAAAATTCCGTGTAATAGTTATAAAAGTCTCATCATCCAGAATTTGACAGGATATCAGTGCAGGAACATTAACTAATCAGGAATCAAATGGCCTCTACCAGTTGTTCTGAGATGCTCTGAATCGGACATGTATTTAATTATTTTTCTTTTGCCAGGAGTTTGACTTTGAAAAGGGGTCCTAATGTTAAATACATAGACAACATGAACAGTGATCTCTAAATTTACTTGGTACTCTTGTCAATCTCTGTCCATTTCTGTGTGAGACTGAAGCTCACTGTATAATGTCTCCACGTTTATCAATTTGATATGAATAGATAGTGGTAGGGGTCAGTATAGTTTTTATTTTCGTATTCTGTTCACCTAATCTTGAAGACTTACACAAAAGAGTAAAACATACTACTTTTTGCCCTGCAGTTCTCTTTGTTGCTGCTGTTTTGAATCTCCAAGCCAAAGAGTTGGAAAAGGATAAATTCAGTTGAGTTGCACCTAGACAGATCTTTGTGCAATCTGGCGAAATGGCAGACAGCCCGAACTGTGATTTGAAGTCTCTGAGTCCACTTCAGCTGTTTGAAAGAGTGACTGAACAAGGAGAGAAAGTCAGAGCACTAAAAGCAGGAAAAGCACCAAAGGTATTTGCATGTCATGGTTTGAACCTGTTCTTTTTCAGTTTAGGTATGTCTTTGAGTGCTGAAGAATTTTATTATACTAAGATCTATTTTGCTTTATGATGAGAAAAACTCTTGTTAAAAACTATTTATGTCCATTTTGTGAGCTGTGGCATACCTGGAGCAAGGTAGTCACTGGCAAGACCAAAGTTTTTACTCATGAAGTAAGAACAGAGTCATAGGCTTAGAAGTCTGCTTTATCCAGTTGCCATGCCATGTGACAGGATCCAAGGCATTTATTTCTCAAGTAAATTTATGTCACATGCTTTCTTCCTTGATTTTAGATGCTTCCTAAAAATCTTTTTCTCCAGGCATTATTGTAGACATTAGCAAATATGTCTTCCTGTAACTGTACTGACAGTCCCTGCTTAATCTCCCTTAAATAATATAGTAATTTGCCATTTCCTTCAGGTTCCCTATTCCCTTATCACTATCTTGACAAGGAGAGCTCATTTTTAATATGGGCTCTCTTAATGTATTGCCTATGGGAGTAAGCCTTGAAAACTGGGAGTCAAATAAAGTGTTGTTCTATTTATTGCTTGCATGAGATTTTACAATAACTTTATGTTAGAGAGGTCATAACCATAACTTTTTGTTCTAGCTTGTCTTCAAGTCTGTCAATGAACTGTAATGAATAAATTATTTTAAGGTGAGCCACTAAAAGCATTGTAAAGTAAATTAGATAATAATTTATATTTTATTTATATACCTTAGAAATTTATGGTAAAAGTGCTGAGCTTGTTATACCTCTGAAAAGCAAGCAAGCATTTTTTTCCTAGGCAGAAATTGAAAAGCAAGACAGAGGTACTTTAAATGTCTTGGAAATGGTGATGATTTATATTCTAATGATTAAATATTTGCTTTTCTTCTACATTTGACATTGGTGCTGAAAACATTTAAATAAAACAGAATTTAGAGTTTATGAATGATGCAATTCAGGTCAAAGCATGGATGTGGGATTTTGAAAGGTTGGGACATTAATGTAATTGTCTATTTTAAGTATGTTAAACAGTTGTTTGGGTTTTCTCCTTTATTCAGGATGAAATTGATGCAGCAGTGAGGATGCTCTTATCATTAAAACTGTCATATAAAACAACAACAGGACAAGATTATCAGGCAGGCTTGCCTCCAAAAGATCTTGTATTAATAAACAATGGTACAACTAAAGAAGAGGATGAGGATTTGGTGGATCCCTGGAATGTGCAGACATCAAATGCTAAAGGCGTGGATTATGACAAGCTCATAGGTATAACTCTTCCTTCACTGCTACTAAGGAATTTATGTAAAGTGATCCTAATGACCACAGAAACAGCAAGGCATCATAACAAATCCAGATCAAAACATCATAGGTAACATTTAATTTATGTCTAATCTTAGCATTTCCGTGTCTAAAGAATTTGCTGTAAGAGATGAAAATGTCCCGGGTGCAGTTTTCCTATGAAAGACTTAAATACTTTGCAAAGAACTTCGAAGTTCAAAATCCAAGTTTTACTTGCAGTTTGGTTTTTTGGTGTGAGAACTGTTACTAGAAGTTATGCTGACAAAGACACTGAGTATCTGCATCTTCAGTGGCTGGGATGCAGAAGAGCATTTTGGCCAGGCTGAAAGATTCTTCCTACCCTCCCCTCACATCGCTTACAGATTAGACAGGGCAGGAATGATCCAAAACTACTGCAGAAATCTATTAAACCTAATGACTTCTTCAGAAGACACATTTACAGGCAGCCACGTACTGGCTGGAATGAAGGAGTTGCAGCTCATTCGAAAACATGCAGTGTAATGGAGAATGTTTTAGACAGGATTGTTACAAAACTTGCAAAGTTTTGTAATTTAAGAAACAGAGGTCTAGGTAATACTGGTTTTACAGTTTGCTATTTTAATAACTTGTTTGAGTCTAGCATGGAAACAAGTGAGAGAACTATTCATTAATTTCTCTTTTATTCCTTTTTTTTCATTATTGTCAATCTTCATGTTTAGTACCTCAGCTGTACATTGCTGAGGTCTGCTTAGTAGTTTTTTCTCGCAGTAGAGCATACATCCTTATGTGGCAGTAATCATATATTTGCTTTTGGGACAGTTGCGTGTGCCAGCATTATTTTAACTCTTTGTGATGTTTCTGTGAAATTGTGTCCAAGGTATGCACACACTGGCTTAGTTTGCAGGAAGTAACAGGAGAAATAAAAGGTTGGAAAGGCAGAAGTGTGCAAAGAAAAATGTAGATCAGTGTGAGAGAAGGAAAAGATAAATTTATTAGAATCTGGATGTGGATAAGATCTTTCATAATCTTTTTACTTGCTTAAGAGTTACAAAGAAGTGGTTTGGGTTTTTTTTCTTGGGAGGAGGGGTTCTGAGCATTTTAGAAAAGGAAGAATTGCACAATTGTGTTGGCACAATCTAAGGATCTAAGAACGACTTCCTATAAATCAGTTCATGCCCTTTTTTCCAGTAACTGTGTTTGATCTTCCTTAGAAGGGTGGGTTAGCCTAAACGTTTTTTTTCTTCTTTACACTACTTTCAGATTGGTGAATTTGATAAATGAGTCATTTTGCTTGTTCTAAGTGCTGTGTTTGAAATTTTTCAGAAAGGAATGCTAGCCTAGCCACTTCAGGATGTGAAGCAGTTGCTGGTTGTTATTGATAAGCTTCCTTCTTTTCATCCCCTTTTTAAAAATAACTATAAAAAGTATTGTTCGTGAACTTGTTACATTTGACAGCTCCTGCCTAAAGGGAAATTTTTGTGCCACCTATAATCTGTTCATTTGCTAGTGGTACCTGAGAAAGTTGCCACTGTGCTTGTGTTTAATCAAACACAGAAGAAATGAAATCACTGTTTTAATTGAAAGGGATCTTCTTCTCAAATGGTTGTCCTAGATGTGCACTTAAGTGTATGGTAGCACAACAAAACAGCCTGAAGATAATCTGGGAAGAAGGGTTCTGTTAGCCAAGTACTAGACATGAACATTCCTAGAAACTTGTTTGTCTGAGCATGAGCAAAGACCAGAGGAATGAGTGAGAAAGAGCTTTGTTTGCTAACCATGCTGATAATTCAGTAAGCTGAATATTGCAAGTGATGCCAAATGGTTGAAGTTGGTGGGCAGTTTTGCAGATCATCTAGTCAGCCACTCTCCCTGAAGCAGTCATCCAGAGCAAGTTGCTCAGGACCTTGTCCAGTAGGATTTTTTTAATCTCCAAGGATGGAGATCCCATGACCTCGCTGTCAACACTTCCAGTATTTGACCATGTGCACAGTATGAAGGAGTTTTGTATATTTAAATGGAATTTCCTCTTTCTTCTAAGTCATGCCCTTTGCCTCTTGTCCTTTCACTGGGCATCACTGAGAAAAGTCTGGTGCTGTCTTTTTTATTTCCTCTCCACTTGCCCTAATAAGATCCTTCCTAAACCTTCTCTTCCCCAAGCTCAGCAATCCCAGCTCTCTCAACCTCTCCTTGAATGACAGATGCTCTGAGTCCTTCATCTTTGTGGCCCTTTGCTGGATTCACATTATTATATCCATGTCCTTCTTATGCCAGAGCCCAGAACCAGTGCTCCAGAAGTGTCTCCTCGGTGCTCTCTGCAGGGAAAGCATCACCTACCTTGACATTCTGGCAGCAATGTTCCTGATGCAGCCCATAAGGCCTTTGGCCATTCAACCCACAAAAGTGCCTTAAAGGCTATATTCAATTCCTTGTCTGTCAGGACCTTGGGACCCCAGGGTCCTTCTGCTTTCCAGCCAGTTGGTCCCCTGCTGTACCAGTGTACAGAGTTACTCCTCCCCAAATTCAGGACTTTGCATTCCCTTTTGTTGAACTTCATGAGATTCTTGCAGCCCATTTCTCCAGCCTGCTGAGGTCCGTCTCAATAGCACCGCAGCCATCTGTTGTATCAGCCACCCTTCCCAGGATTATTTCACCTGCACACTTGCTGAGACTGGGCTCTGGGCTCCAGCTGGACTTTGTGCAGCTACTCACAACATTTTTTGGCAGTTCAGCCAGTTTTCAGTTCACCTTGCTGTCCACTTACCTAGTCCAGACTTCATCAATCGTCTGTGAGAATGAGGTGGAAGGCACTGTCAAAAGCTGTACTAAAGCTGAGGTAAACAACATTCACTGTTCTCACCTCAGCTATAGTCAGAGCATCATAGAAGGACTAATAAATTGGTCTGACATGATTTTCCATTTGTAAGTCCTTACTGGCTGTTACCAGTCACCTTCATGTCTTTAATGTTTGGGGATGATTTCCAGGATTATTTGCTTCAGCACATGCCCACAGATTGAGGTGAGGCTGACTGGCCTGTAGTTCCACAATTCCTTCTTCTAGCCCTTCTTTAAGGTAGGATTGGTGTTTGCTTTCTTCCAGCCTCCAGGAGCCTCTCCCAGTTGTCATGACTGTTCAGAGATCATTGAGACTGGTCTGGTCACCAAAGCTGCTGTATAACAAATATTAGGGTATACATTTCTCCACATAGATATAACAGGGCAATGGCAAAGAGGAAAAGTACACGATGAATTTTCAGCAAATGCAAATATGCTTTTGAAAATGGCAGTTCTTAAGACTTCTTATGCACAGTGAGTTGAAAGCTGTCTTTTGATAAAAGCTAGAACACCAGGGATGAAAAGCACACCAGGAATTTTTTTAAAGCTTGTTTAGGAGTGGAGACTGTGTCTTTGTTGGAAGCTGTTTAGAAAGGCAGATTCTTTGTGAGCAGAGAGCCTAAGAAGTTCTGAACATTCAAATAGGAGGAAATAGGTACGGAAAATTATCCATTTTTTTAACAGAAAAGGTGAAAATGGGCAAAGAAAAGGGAGCTGTGCAGTCTGTGAGTGTTTAATAAAGATATTTAGGCATTTCTAGTGAAGTGTTCTGTACACCAGAGAGCTTTTCTGATCACTTTCTATGACAATACATGATTATTTCTAGGGTAGCTAGTCCAAGTTAATCAGGGCATTTTCATGTTTTCTGTTTCTGTCAGATTAACCTCTTACCAGTTGCTGTTGATGTGCTGAATCATTTTCATGCTCATTTGGTCTCCTTTTAGCATTCATCGAGATTATAATTTGCCATTTTGTGATGCATTTTGCATTTTATTAGTGCAATGTTGAATAGTTCTAATGTTGAATAGAATATTGTAGCAAACAATAGACTCTTGTATAGATTTTTTTGAACGAGTCCAAATCATAGAGCATTGACCTGATTATTAGGATCCAAGAATTACTTGGAGTAGGAAAAATACTGCTATTTTACTCTATCACAACCTTCCTAAACCACCAAGTTGTAAACCTTACTGATTGCCATGAAGAGCATTAGGCATTTCCTTTTCAAGCCTCTTGAGGGGAGCAGTGTGTGTAATCATATACATATTAAAGAACTGAGTTTGCAGAAGAGTAATTGGGGTTGGTGATGTTGTCTGAGTGAAAGCAAAAGACAATGTTGTCTGACAGCAGAAAATTTAGACATCAAGAGAGAAACATTCATAGCCTCATAGGCATTTTTGTCTTATGGCTTAGAGAGGCCAAGTTGTTGATCTGAATATGTTACTTTAGCATGTTTTTTTGCTTGGAATATCAATGCTTCTGCTGTAAGGAGACTGCAATTATAGTAATTTATGAATGGAGAAATACTGCATGTTGTGAATGAGCTGAACCTCCCAGCACAGAGTTAATACTGCAGGTGACTGCTGGGACTTCGGTCAAGAATCAGGAGAATCTAGCCATTTTGACTTGAAGATCTCTTTCTTAATCTAGACTGCATTATGTTCTTGGTATTCCAGGATCTGGTTTTAGCTATATTTTAACTTTTTTTCTTTAACATTTTATGATTGTAGTTCGGTTTGGCAGCAGTAAAATTGACACAGATCTGATTAATCGAATAGAAAGAGCTACTGGGCAAAAACCTCACCACTTTCTACGTAGAGGAATCTTTTTTTCCCACAGGTGAGTTTTTCTTTTATTAAAATTCTAAAGGTCCTGTTGGGCAGACTTCCTGTGAGAATTATTGGGAGAAGCCTGTAACTAGAAAAGAACATGTGCTTTTATACCAAGGCAAACCAACTGTGCCATTTGAAATTAGCAACTACTGCAGATGTCCCCTGGCAACACTTGAAACTCTTGATTGCGTGGGTTTCTGATATGTCCTCAGTAATCCCAAACTGAAGAAATGTGCACAGAGTGCAGTTTCATTTTGACTCTGCCTCAGCAGCCAGAGGCAGTGACCTGTCAGAGAACTCCAGGTGCCGCTGGTGATTTCAGCAGGGCTTCTGTGGCCTGTGCATCTGTTTGTGGTATAGAAAAGGCTTAGGGAATAATCTTAAGCATGAGCCTGCTGGTGACCTTTACTGTTAATTGTTAGCACACAGGGGTTTGGGGATGTGGCACCAGCAGGTTTCACAGAAGGACTTGGGCATGACTGAGGGTATAACCTCCACCAGAGGTCAGCTAAGCTGGCTGGTTGAACCTATTTGAGAAATGATCCCTGGCTGTTTTACTAGGCCCTAGAGATTATTGTCCAATCAGGTAATTTTAAAAGTTGCACAATTTCAACATTAAATTTTTATTTTTGGTTTTGTTTTTCTTTGAGGTTTTTTTCCCCTATGGAGACTGAAGGAGACAATGCTTTTGTTAAATTAAAAAATGAGTAAACAAGAACTTTTTTTTATTTCTAGGACACTTAACATACTATAATTTATTTATAAATACTTTTGGCTTTAAAAGCACTCAGATTTTGAAGATAAGCTTTTTTCTGGGGGTATTTCTCACTAAAGAGTTGTATCATGTTTTCTCTGTTTTTTCTCTAGAGATATGGACCAAGTACTTGATGCTTATGAAAATAAGAAGCCCTTTTACCTTTATACAGGCAGAGGGCCATCCTCTCAGGCAATGCACGTTGGTCATCTTATCCCATTTATGTTCACAAAGTAAGCTATTTCTACCATTTGTGTTAATCAAAGCATTTTTTTCAAAGGAAACATTGAACGTGGCTTGCGAAACTGCCAGAATGATACATTGCAAGGAGTTCTGATTATGTGAGGTGAATATTAATGAACTTAATTCAGTCTTACCTTTCATTCAGATGATCACAATCCCTGCATCACCATAAAGCCCTCTTCCTTACTCCCTTAGCCATGTGGCACTCCTTAGAAATTTTGTTGTTCCTGAAAACCAGTTTGTTACAAGACTCAGTAACATTACTCTGTAAGGTGGTGCCTGCAGCAGCAGGACATAGAGACATTGGGCTCAGAAAGCTAAAACCTCTTCGAATTCTGGTTCCTCTGCAACTGGTGACCACTGTCATGTGTACAGGAAACAGTGAGTCTTTTTTCCAGGTAAATTGTCATTATAATCTGTATAAAACATTTTATCTGTTCACATAAATATTACTGCATATGCTACAAAGAAAAGAGTAGACCTCTCTATATATGTTCTGTTTAAATATATAAAAATATTTTATCTGTGTGACTTAGATCTTCATTTTAACTTATGTGGGATAAAATGTTTCTGCTTCTATTAGGTGGCTGCAAGAAGTGTTTGATGTTCCCTTGGTAATACAGTTAACTGATGATGAAAAATACCTTTGGAAGGACATGACAGTTGAGAAGGCATATGAGTATGCTAGAGAAAATGCAAAAGACATCATTGCATGTGGTTTTGACGTCAATAAAACCTTTATATTTTCAGATTTAGACTATTTAGGGTAAGTATAAATTTCTTTAGAGCGTTGTAGTGAAAAAAGTGTCTATATTTTCTCTCTTACTTTGAGAGTCAGCAATGTTTTAATAAGTGTGTCTAAATGTGAAAGCTTCCGGACAAGTTTTGTAACACTTAAAATAGAAACATATTATTTTTTCTCCTGTCTAACGTTTTATATATACTATTGTCATTCCTGTATAACATATTAACAAATACTTGTGTGTGCAATCTGTAAATCATGAAAGATACATTAAACCAGCTAAAGTGTAAAAATACCTAAACCACCAAGAAACTTCCAGATTGGTTTGCTTAAGATGGTATCAAAATCCCTCAGATGTGTTTACACTTTATCTGCATTAACAGCAAGCATTGCAGCAACTTGCTATGATAAATTATTTTAATAACACAGCATGAAAGATTATTGAGTGACGTTTAAAGAAGATTTAAGAAAAAGAAACTGCTATTGAAACTGCCACCTCGGCAGGAAAGAGTTTGTCCTGTATGGGATACACAAGGGGGATACCAAGCAACACAGACAATGTGATCTATTTAAGTTGCCAGAGTTCCCAGAGAAGCATAAGTAAACTTCAGGCTCCCTGAGGCATTTTGGCACCATTTCTGAATCGAAATATTTCTGGGTTTAGACAGATACTTGTGAAAGAGAAAAAAATGTTTCTAGTAATTGTTGGGGGAAGGGAAGAATAAATTAAACTTTCAAGGCATAAAATTCCTAATTCCTAAAATTCTCTAATTATCATCTCAATGCACCACATAAGGTCTGAAACTGTGAGATTTAGTCCTGCAGGCTTTTTTATGCTCTCAGTGGAACTTCTTTGCAGTGGAAGTTTGTACATACACTCTCCTCCTCATTTCATTTTTCCACATTTTTTTTTCTCACAGGACAAGTGCTGGATTCTACAAAAATATTGTCAAAGTTCAGAAGCATGTCACATTTAACCAAGTGAAAGGAATCTTTGGCTTTACAGACAGTGATTGCATTGGTAGGAAATCATACAAATTACAAGAAACAATGCTTGCTTTCACTTTCAATTGAGCTGTTTTAAGTAGTAGTTTAAAGAGATTAGTGTCTGCCACTCATGAAATGGACAGAAAAAGCAGGAAGATCGTGTTTCTAGGCTGATTCTGATGTTACTTTTGTTCCTTCAGAATTTACAATCAAATTTCTAGCCTGACATCTACCTTTTTCACTTTAGTAAGAGCAAAGTACAAAACACAGATGTTGAAGGGTCCAAAACAGAACTACTTTTTTTTTGTTTTTTATTCTTTTGTTACAGTGATTGGAGCTATGGACAATTTTACCTCCTAGAAATTTCTATGCCAAATTTATAAAGAAACCTGTCAGAAAAAGGTGCATTGAAACACATACACA
Source organism: Corvus cornix cornix (assembly GCF_000738735.6). Lineage (NCBI taxonomy): Eukaryota > Metazoa > Chordata > Aves > Passeriformes > Corvidae > Corvus > Corvus cornix. The sequence continues at coordinate 11,629,320 of NC_046335.1, forward strand.
TTTACATATTTTTAGAAAGTTGAGTGCTGAATAGCCTAATTATCAAGGTGCTGGGTAACGCATGTCTTCCATTTACTTCTCTGCAATTGCAGGTTTCTGTCACATGGCTAAAAAAAAAGATTCTGTGTAAAAATGGCATTAAATCCTGGATGTTTCTGAGCACTATTCATCATTCTTCATCCAGTGATTGGGCCACTGACAGCTTTTCAGCCTTCACTGTAACCAAGGAACAGATTTCCGCTTGTTTCAGCGGTGCTCTAATAAAGGATGGTATTGTGATAATGACTTCATCACATGTTTGGAAAAGTCTGCTACTTACTCTCTGTTCTGATAGGATTTTGGTCAGGGAAGCAGGTTAGCCACACTGTGATTAAGCCCTGTATAAAAAAGAAAACTGGCCACATCTGAGATGCTTCATGAGTACAGCATGCATATAGCAGTGATTCTGAGATTTAGAGGGAAATGTGATGATTGTAGCTATTCTCTCACAAAGTGAAAAAAAAATAACAACCTTAGTCAATTATGTTTCTGGAAAGTTCAATGATAGTTCAATGATGAAAAGAGTATTCAGTGTGAACTTTTTCTGAAGTCAGTGTGGTCACAGCTTGCTTTTTATCATTAGTTTCTATGTCAGTCAAAGGTTTGTTGACATTGCAGAAGGTAAAGATTTTAAAGTTTCCTCAGATAAGGCAACAATGCTTGATAAAGATACAGCTTGGTCTTCAAATAAGTATCTGGATGATTCACTTGTGCATTTTACATACTGCAAAAAAATCTCTCTATTTACCACTGCTTCTGTTGATTGCTTAGCTTTTCCAAACATGTTTTTTAGGTAAGATCAGCTTTCCTGCTATCCAAGCTGCTCCATCCTTCAGTTCATCATTTCCACAGATCTTCAATGGCAAGGAGAATATTCAGTGTCTTATCCCATGTGCTATTGACCAGGTAAGAAAATCATATTGCTTAATTTGTTTTTCATGCATTTGGTTTTGTATTGTATTACTCAAGCTTCATGGTGGTGTCTTGAACCATCTGTAAAACATTGCTGCAAGCACCTTTCTGGGGTAGAAACTGAAAGATCTAAAAGGTGAAGAGATGAAGGCTTAATCCAACAATCATGTATTCATCCAGTCTTGGATCTCTCTTGATCTTAACTCAATTCACACTGAGCCGACATCTAGGAAAGCAAAGACGGCAACATCTATGCAAAAGCACACTGACATGGGGGTAGGAAGAAACTTTTGGCCATCTCCATGGTAACTTGGACAAGATGGAATGAGCTCAACTTGCAGCACAAGAGATTTCTGTTGAATCATGGAGAAAAACCCTCTCTCAGTAAGAATAAAAAAAGCATTGAAATAGTTTGCCTGAAAGGCTACAGAACCTTAACAATTCAGATTTATAGAGAGAGCTGGAAGAACATCAGATACAAATGAGAGTAATAGGGTTTTTTTAAAACAAGTAGTGTTTCTAGGAATCACATCCTGCACTGTCTGAATCTTTGGCTATTTTAGTCACAAGGACAGACACTGGAAGATGATATAATCATATTCATCACCCAGAATACTATGAAGTAATATTATTGCACTTTGGTTTGAGTCACATCATCAGCACAGCACTGCCAGCTTGATCACTGATTTAGTTCAGATTCTCTGCTTGTTGTTAAAGTCTTTGAGAGAAAGCTTGCATCGTAGGCTGCATCCATCTCCAGCCATATTAAGGATGGTTTTAGCAACTGTTTGAATTCATGTAAAATTTTGTAAATATGCTTATTACTTAAGGGAATCAGAGTGTACAGCACTATGGAAAAGAAAAAGGGAGATTTTGTTTGTTGCTCCTCTGAATGAACTGGATTGGAAGTAGGTTCTGGAACATTTCATGGTTTGTTTTTTTCAGTTTTTGGGTTTTTGACATCACTTCTTAAGGCATGAATGAGTCAGCACCAATCAGATTTCAAATCACATTTTTCAAAGTTATTCTGTGCTTTTATTGATTGTTGTTTCAGGACCCTTATTTTAGAATGACTCGCGATGTAGCACCGAGAATTGGGCAGCCTAAACCAGCCTTACTCCACTCCGTCTTCTTCCCAGCCCTACAAGGAGCACAGACCAAAATGAGTGCTAGTGATCCAAACTCCTCCATCTTCCTCACTGATACACCCAAACAAATCAAGACAAAGGTAAGGACCTGCCAAGCCCAATAGCACAAAGCTTTACAGTGAAAAGGGATGGTGGTCATAGAAGCATAGAGTCATTTAGGTCAGAGAGGGCCCTTAAGATCATGGAGTTCAACCATAAACCTATCCCTGTCAAGCCCACCACTAAACCATGTCTATAGGTACCATATAAGTAGAAATAGTCTTCAGCTTCACCAGGAAGTGCTGCTGAGGTTGGCCCACAGCTCCTGCCTGACACTGCTTTGATATCCCCTCCCGGATGTCCACCTTCAGTGGCCCTTCTGGTTACAGTGGCAATTTTTAGTGTTTTCCTTGGACATACATGAATCTTTTTTTCCTTACATTTCATGGCAGAGCATCTTCAGGAATTGACTGAGTTATGCAAATTTAGCTAGACTATCAAATACCATCTTTTGCCTTACTGGCTAGTCTGACAGTACAAATATTAGCTGGGATAATGTACAAAACATGTTTGTTTTTCTGATACCTGCAGAGCAGTGGTGTAAGAATAAGAGCTGTGGAGGCTTATGCTCTTAAAATAAATATTATATTCCCATAGTTTTAAAATCTAACAGGCCATGATGTAAACCTAATAAAGAGCTTTTTCTTGACTGCCTCTCCTTGTTGGGAGCACCAAACATTGCACGGTGTTAGTTACAGCACAGGTCAGACCTACCCTGCTGCTTGGGAATCTATTGCTGACAATTCACAAATGAACCTGTTCACTCCAGTTCACAAATAAACACTATGTTGAATTGCAACTCAGTTTTTGAAGGGGTATTTTCTTCTGAGTATATTCCTAGTTTGTTTCCAAGTTCAAAGGAAGATCACTCTTATTTGGTGTCAGATGATTTAGTTTGGCAAAAGGGAAGATCACTCTTATTTGGTGTCAGATGATTTAGTTTGGCAAAAGTTTGCCTGTGTTGTGGTGTTTAAAGAAAATGAAAATCAGCCCTTGGGAAAGAATTTATACTCATGATACCAGACATGAAATAACTGTCAAAACAAGAAGAAAAAATGTTCATGTTGTTTCTGTTGGGCAGGCTTGGATTAATTCTGTAATAGTCAGACTCTTCTACAGCCACGTCATAACACTTCATTCTCTTTTATAGAAACTGATTAAACAGTACTGTTTTGAAGAATTGGAATTCTTCATGTGTTTGGATTATAGTAATTCCAGTTTATTTGCACAATTACAGAGTTGCTTTTTAAAAAAAAGTGTAATTTCAGAATAGAGAATGCATGGTTAATGGTAATATTGCTAACATTCTTCCATGGTTTTTTCCTGGGAAGTAACTTGGAAAAATAAAAAAATAATTCTAGCTACTTGGAATATAAAAGGCATTAAGTAAAATCCAGAACATGATGTCAAGTACTGAGTAATGGAGGACAAACTGAGATTTATTTCAGCTTCTGAAGCCCATCATAAACAAGTCTTTATGGAAATAGAGCTTGAGTGAAAAACCAAATACTGTTATAGCAAATAAATTAAAAAATAGAGTAGGAAAGGTGACTTCTGGTCATGGTTGAAGGTTAAAAAGATAATGCTACACTGGGCAAAAAAAATTACTGCTTACAGCATTTTTCAGTATTGGTGCATTGCTAATTAATGAGGTTCAAAACTTACAGGTAATAGAAGATAAAAAATCGCTAAATATTGGGAAAGGCTGAGAAGCTTCTGGATAATCAAATGAGATGAATGGTAGTATTTTAATAAACTATTCTTATTCCAGCTATCAGCAAAATACAGCTCAATTACTTGTTTGCTTTTCTATGAAGTGTTGCTTAGATTTTATGTCTGTAGACATATTGGGGGATTCAGAGAAATTCAGGGGGAAAAAAATCAGTGCATCACTATGGATAGGTCACTGAAACCCTCAGTCAATGAGTAGGTGCCAGAATATGTAAAAGAAATTAATTTGAGATTAAGAAAGGAAACATTTTGTGTTTCAACAAAAAGTGCCTTCACCTGGCATATTGTATTTAATCCCTTTCAATTCAGGAAGTAGACAAACTGTAGAGATAAAGAGTATTGAAAAAATGTCCTACAGGCTTACAAAATCCAGTAAGGACAGAGGTCAGTGCAGAACAGTATGTAAAATCCTTATTTTACAGATGCTGAGAGAGCTATTCAGGCTGCTCTACAATATAACAATAGATGTAATATGGTACATGGCAGTTCATTTCCTTAAAATATTCATCAGTGCATCATTTCTGATTGTAGTTCGTTGCCACAAAACTTCATCTGTAACAAGGTGGTTGGAGAGATTCAAAAAAGCACTAGACAGTCTATACAGATAGTAGGATTGTTCATAAATTGTAAATATGTAACAGCTCCTAGATACCAGAACTAAAAAAAAACCTGCTTCATATGCAAATGTGTCTCTTGGCAGGTTGATTATGGTATCTCTAAAGATACAAGAGCTAAATGAAAGCTCAGCATATGGTTAAATATTTTTTTTCCTCCGCTTAGCAATTTATTTTCTTTAAATTTGTAGGAAGATTAGCATCCTCAGAGAGTTCTACATAAGTTTAAATGTTTAAAATAGGCCAGTGGCTTCCAAATTTATTGAGAATGGGATTAGCAATTATATCTGTTCAACAGTGCCTTTCATCTGCCTGTAGGAAACTATGCTTAAAAAGAAGGAGGATGTCAGCAAATACTCGATTTTTTAGACTGAACAATTGGGCATTGGTCTGATTTTAAGCATTCTAGACAGACTTCTGTAATCTTTAACTTTGCTTTGTCTTGTTTTCCTTTTCCCCAAAAAGAGGAGATTAGGTTCTCTGTGGGATTCCTGCAGGATTTTCCATGCCTTCTTCATCTCTTCCAAAATTAATTTCTTGATAAAGAAAATACCTTATTTTTGTTACATGAAGTACATTTCCTGTAAATACAAATTCTATCCAACAGCTTCAGCAAAAGGGAATTCAAACGTTTTTGACTGAGTCTTGAATAGATTATTTTTTAATTTTCACTTAATTTTTGTTCTGACTGTGAAGTCTGAGGAGTATGTGTATAACCATTTTTCCCTGCTGGGTTCTGATGGCCTCCTTTTTTCAATCCTGAGGCTCTGCATTAACTTGTCCCACTCATTCTTCAGCTAATCCTTAATAAAGAGTTTGGAAGATCATGACACATCTCTGCTTGCACTAAGGTAATCCCAAATGCAGTGGGAATTACAGCAAGAGTTCCTGGTGTTGTTTCAGATTAACAAGCACGCCTTCTCGGGAGGC